>NC_041221.1:22014895-22037585 GCF_002837175.3 Physeter macrocephalus
AACAGTGAGAGGCCCGCATACTGCAAAAAAAAAAAAAAAAAAAAAAAAAAAATCATTATATATGTGCTTAATGCAACTGAAATTCTGTGATTTCTACTTTCAGGAGAATGAATGCATGAGAATAAAAATTCTAGGAGACTGCTACTACTGTGTTTCCGGACTCCCTATCTCTCTCCCTAACCATGCCAAGAATTGTGTGAAAATGGGACTGGATATGTGTGAAGCCATAAAGTAAGTGTAATGCTTAGTAAGAGCTTTTTGAACTGTTTGATAAGTTTTAGTTGTAGCTCTTACAACTATTCCTACTTTTCTGTCTACTGAAACTAAAGACATGATTGTACATTTAAATATAAATGGGCAGAGACTCATTTATTCGCACGTGAGAACTAAGTCCAAAGTAAGCCTTCTGTGTTTTGTATTGCTATTATTAGTCTTAGATTACAGCAACACTGAGTTAGAATCTATGGGAAGGGACCTTTGTGTTTGTTTCAAAAGTGCTTTTTTAAAAAATGTAAAGGTCTCCTCCAGTCTTCAGGAAAAAGTCTGTACTCTTAGCATCTCTTGATTTCTGACAAGTACATGTAAATTGTAAGAGAGAAAGTAGTTTTTACCACCAGACTGCAATGAATATAAAAATCCAGCCCAGAATTACTCCATCTAAGTCACGCTCAGCCCTGTGACTGTAGTTTCAATTTATATCCATAATAGTTTTCTGCCTTGTATCTATAGGTTCTTTCATTGTAATTCTAGAGAAGATTTGCTTACATAGAATAATGTTATCATTACAGTTGACAAGTACAGGGTAAAAATGTGAGGTAAAAAGTGAATTTTCACTGCCCATACCATAATGCATACTTCTTTATAAGTACCTTCATAGGAGCCAGGATATTCTTATAAATGATAAAAGCTCTTGTTTGCTGATTGTGTGATTGAAGGATTTCAGTTTGGGTTTTTTTTTGGGGGGGGGGAATTGCCTATTTTTGGTCAAGTGATTTTCCCCTATCCTCCACATACTTTTCATCTAAACAGGATGGGAACTATCTGCCTGATGGTCAAATTCCTTGTCTCGGGGTCAAAGTAAATAGGACCTTAAGTGAGAAAGCAACAAGTCAAGTTATCACTGTGTTTAGCCCACCGTGGTGTTAGCTATGCACCGAAATGGACTGAGAGGTTTGTCGGTGGGTTTCCAGTGCTGGCCAGGGAAGAACAGTGAAGCCCTAGCCGCAGCAGAGTCCGCAGACCTAAGTGTCCAGATCCACTAGTTCAGCCTTTGTCGGGGGCCACTGTGGGGCAGTCAGGGATTGAGAGGCAAAGGAATCGAGAGGAATCGAAGGAAGATTCGAGATCCGAGGGGTGGACAGTGTCGCCTCAGCTTCCCACCTGAAATACATTGTGTGGGAAATAACTGTCCCCCTGCTTCTCCCCATAAGTAAATCATTTGTCTTCTCGGAGACATAAAAAAAAAAAAAAAGGTTTTTCAACTTTATTTCAAGAGTCATTAACTATTCACGCCACTATGGGTCTAGATGGAAGTGAATTTAATCAAAGTAGACCTAACAGATTTTCTCAAATGTATAACCCACCCCCGGAGGCCACCTCAGTGTTGGTCTCAAACATGAGGGGAAATGGGTTCTATAAATGGGTTTTGTGAAGGATGATATTATGTGAATCAATAACACATTGGATTCAACAATCCACCCTTTTACTAAAGCTTAATTTCTGCTTTGGAATCAACTGTTTTCCAGTTCTGTTAAGTTTATGTAATTCCAATATGTTGAAGAGCCTTTAGAAAAAGGATTCCCCCCAAAAAAAAAAATTAAAAAAAAAAAGATTTCCTACATTCTGTCCACTGGCATGTCGTCAGGTCATCAGTAATACCTTCTTTTGTTGTTACATTTATTTATTGGGGTTAAATATACATAACATAAATATTGCCCTTTGAACCATTTTTACGTGTACAATTCAGCGGCATTGAATACATTCAGAATGTCATACAACCATCACCACTATCTACTTCCAGAACCTTTTCATTGTCCCAAATAGAAACTCTGTACCCACTAAGCAATAACTCCCCAGTCCCTTCCTCCCAGCCCCTAGTAACCTCTGTTCCACTTTCTGCCTCCATAAATTTGCCTGTTCTAGATATTTCATGCAACTGGAATTGTACAATACTTGTTCTTTCGTGTGTGACTTATTTCACTTTATATAATGTTTTCAAGGTTTATTCATATTGTGGTATGTATCAGTACTTCATTTCTTTTAATGATGGAATAACATGCCATTGTATGTATGTATTGCATTTTATTTATCCATTCATCAGAGATACCTCAGTGATATCTTATGTGTCCAGCATCTCAGTGATGTCCACAGATTTGAGTGAACTTCCGGAGCTCTTCCTTATACCTAAACTTAAGTTTCATATCTTAATGGCCATGTGTCCCCATGATCTGCTACTCCTTAACCAAGGGCTTCTGAATTCTTCCTCTGCTATGTATCAACAGTTCGGCTCATGTACAGTTGACAAAGTGATCAGTAATAGGTTGTTTTAGCCCAATCAAAAAATGGGCAGAAGACCTGAACAGACATTTCTCCAAAGAAGACATACAGATGGCCAACAGGCACATGAAAAGCTGCTCAACATCACTAATTATTAGAGACATGCAAATCAAAACTACCATGAGGTACCACCTCACACTGGTCAGCATGGCCATCATTAAAAAGTCTACAAATAACAAATGCTGGAGAGGGTGTTGGAGAAAAGTGAACCCTCCTGCACTGTCGGTGGGAATGTAAATTGGTGCAACCACTGTGTGAAACAGTATGGAAGTTCCTCAAAAGACTAAAAATAGAATTGCCAGAAGATCCAGCAATCCCACTCCTGGGCATATATCCAGACAAAACTACAATTCAAAAAGATACGTACACCCGTGTGTTCGTAACAGCACTATTCACAATAGCCAAGACGTGAAAACAACCTAAATGTTCATTGACAGATGAATGGATAAAGAAGATGTGGTACATACATACAATGGAATATTAGTGATAAAAATGAATGAAATAATGCCATTTGCAGCAACATAGATGGACTTAGAGATTACCATACTAAGTGAAGTAAGCCAGAAAGAGAAATACAAATATCATCTGATATCACTTACATGTGGAATCTAAAATATGACACAAATGAACGTATCTATGAAACAGAAACAGACTCACAGACATAGAGAACAGACTTGTGGTTGCCAAGGGGGAGGGGGATGGGGGAGGGGTGGATTGGGAGTTTGGGGTCAGCAGATGCAAACTAGTATATATAGGATGGATAAACAAGGTTCTACTGTATAGCACAGGGAACTATAGTCAATATCCTGTGATAAACCATAAAGAAAAGAATATAAAAAAGAATATATATATGAATCATTTTGCTGTACAGCAGAAATTAACACAACATTGTAAATCAACCATACTTCAATAAAAAATAATAATAATAGGTTGTCTTGCTACATCCCCAATATAAGCCAGGAAAAGAGCACACACCTCAGCACATTTCAGAAATTCTTTGTTCTCTCTCACATACAAAGACAAGCATTTCCATTCCCATTTCTTAAGCCGTAAGATGAGCGTGAATACGGGAATTTTAGTTTTTCAAGCTGGCGAGGAGAAAGCACACACTTGGCACTTGGAATTTTGCCAGATTATCTCCAGTTTTGGTGGGAACCAGCAACATGGGTGCAGGAGCGTTTGCCTGTGTTTTTCCTTCCAAGTTTGGACCTCCACATTTATCCCGAGCCTTGCTCCCCGTTAGCTAAGTCACCACTACAGAAGCACTTCAGCTGCAGTTTTGGAATATTCCCAACGCTTAACGAGACTTTTTCTTTTCCTGTCATGAAAATGTAAACTGTTCTTAATCAAGGCAGTGATATTCAGGACCCTGACGGTGTAAGTGATTAAGGCTCCTCTTAAATTAGAAAGATGGTCTATTATTATTGCAAGCTCTAAGGGATTATTTCAACATTTTTCTATAGATCACACAGATTTCATCTACATGCATTAAAACGTTGGGTCAGTCAGGCCATCTGAACCCTTGATCAACTCATTTCTCTAAAAAGACATGAAGCATGTGGAGATTGTTAATTTAAAGAGTCGAATCAGTAACCAGTCACTTCTATCACAGACTGGCCTTGTGACTCCCGGGCCCTGTCAGGAAGGGGACACTCAGGGGGTGGGGAGCAGAGAGGAGCCATAGTGAGCAAAGGCCCGGAGACGAGGGCCAGGCAGGGCCCGGGCAGCTGTCCACACTCAGTGCTGATGGGGACAGAGCGGTGGGGCAAGCCTCCTATGTCATGTGGATTCTCCTCGTGGGAGCAGGAATGAAGGGTTTGGATGACTTGCAAAGTACCCCAAATAGGTTGGCTTTTTTTATAAAAAAATGAGAACAAGTAAGGAAGGTAGAGAGGAAGGGAGGGGAAAGAGACAGGCTTCTCTGTTCTTTTTTCAGGACGTCATTTACTTTTACATCATGGACCCATTTCCTTTTATCAGTAGTATGCTCAGATGATGTCACTTCATCATTTAAGCGTGCTTGTGTCATCTTGAGATGTTTCAGGTTCATTTTACTGCGTTCCACACCTGGTAACCCTACCGACTTGCTGTGTTGAAATCAGTGTCATTGCTTCCCTCCACGTTTCCTCTTCTTTCCGTGTAACTAGGGATACCTTCCTGCATTCTTCTTTTACAATAAAATTTTAATTGATAAATGTATGTAACTGGCAGAAACATATAAGCATCGCCAAGCATTGCTGTCTTCCCTGAAAGGAAGCTCTTCATTTGTCTCTTTCAATGAGCTGGCAACAGAGTCCTAAAGTATTTTTTAAATTATTTTTTTAAATTAGTTTCTTTTTAATGATAACTTATGCATTATTAAAGCTTCTTAAAGAGTATTCTTTTCTCTTTTCTGTTAAAGAATGTGCACAATGGAAAAGCTCTCATCTCGTGGTTATTTTTTTTAAATTCCTATTCAGGCTAAAGTCATTATTAAGCTCACAAATAAGCCGTACTGTCTCGGCACCAGAAAATATTCCTTGGGGACATACGTTATGCTAAGCACTAGAATTGCAAATGGCATCTAAGATTGTTTCTGATGGTACAAGGCAATGTCACACGAGTGTAGCATGAAAATTCTGAGGAGGTGTCAGCACATGTTACATGCTTGATACATATTGGTTGAAAAAGTAGAAACTACAACCAAAATGCTGCATCACGGCCCCTGCCATCCTGATGCTTTGCCGGCCAGAGCATTGGCTTGGCGCTGGTGGTTTAGTCTGGTAGTAACCGAAGAAAAATACCTTTCTCTTGCCTTGGAGCGGCAATCTTCTGCCACAGGAAGAATTCATGACAATATTTCCAACAATCTGAGACATTCTGAATGATAAAATGCCCAGAAAATTGGCCAGGAATTAAAGGAAGAAGAGGCTGGTCCTGGAAGGTGATGTGACTTTCCTTCCCTTTAGGAAAGTGAGGGATGCCACTGGAGTGGACATCAACATGCGCGTGGGAGTGCATTCTGGGAACGTCCTCTGCGGCGTGATCGGGCTGCAGAAGTGGCAGTACGACGTATGGTCCCATGATGTTACCCTGGCCAACCACATGGAAGCTGGAGGGGTCCCCGGGTAAGGCGGCACATTGGCTTTCTCTCGTCCAGCAGGTTACAGGGCTGGGAATAACAGGTCGACAGGTTAATAACTGACTGCTCAGTGATTTCTGTTGCCTTGGTTAGTATCACGTTACTGACGCCCAGTGGCCTTTTCCATTAACCAGATGGACATGAAATCTCAGGCCCCAATTCAACCACCCCTGCGACCCGTGGTCAGAGACTGTGGATGTCAGATCCTAAATTACAGACTTCTACTTATTTGCATATTTATGAATAGAGACCTAAGTGAAAGATGGTTTATAAGTTAGTGGAGATATATGGCGTTTCTCTATTATTGGTAACTTCTGAAATCGGTACTATTGAAATAAGCAAACGGTACCATCTGGATAGATGACACGAGAATCTCTATGCAAGTGCTGTAATTTGGAGAAGCATGAGAACAAGCATTGAGAAAGAAAGCCCATACTTTTATACAGATCAGCACACTTCCTAAAATGACTTTGGCATGCATTTCAAAAAAAAAAATCTTCATACCCCAAAATTCGATATGATCGAGTTTTAATTGCTGTAATTCACCATGCAGGTTTCTGTGAGTGCAGAGAAGCTCCAAATATTAGTAGCTCATGACATCTGGGAGCATCTTTCCAAAGCAGTGGTTAACAGACTATGAACCTTAATTACAGTCAATTTTACTAAGAACATATAGCCTTTCCTTCACTTGGGGCAGAAGAAATTTTCTCTGAAATCCCAAATAAATAGAAAGTCTTTTTGCATGTTCCTCCTTATATATCCTGATTGTGGTTTTAAAATGGAATTTCAGACGTGTTCACATTTCTTCCGTCACCCTGGAACACTTGAATGGGGCTTATAAAGTGGAGGAAGGAGATGGTGACATCAGAGACCCATATTTAAAGCAGCACTTGGTGAAGACCTACTTTGTAATCAACCCCAAGGTCAGTATTGTAGAGTCTATAATTAGCCTATGACTTCTATAATTAAAAGTGAAAAGGGCAAAGTACTGATATGGAAAGTGTTTTTAGTCAAGAACTTGTGTAATTCTTCGCTAGTCTTTGCCTCTAAAACTATTTTAAATGCTTATGTGTTTTGTAACAATGGATTCAAATATTTATTAAAGAAACAGTTGAAATGAATCGCTTGTTTTTATGACAAGGTTATTGTCTGCATCACAAGGTTGTATAGGTTAGTCAACGTTGATCAATGTGTGTGTTAGTCCCTGATGGACCCCTCCTGGCAGTTAGAAAATTAAATAAAGATAAGGATTTTGCTTAGGGCTTTGGATGATAAAAATCTAATGAGAGAAAGTAGGATGAAGATATAAGAAAAAGGGAAAGAAGAAACTTCTAGAAGATTGGCAAGTACACGTCATGTATACACTTGTGTGAGTACATTATGTGCAGACATAGTAACTTTGATACAGTAAACACCATTCATCGCATGCGGACAGCTGCTGGCTCTAACTCCCTTCACACCACGTGTCAGGCCAGAGCAGGGGCTTAGAGCTCTCATCTCTTTTAACCCTTCCCAGATTCCTGCCAAATGGGTACTACTGCTATTTACAGATTAAGAAACTGAAGCTCTGAGGGTTTCTGTAAACTCCCTCCAGATCGCAGGCTGGTAAATAGCGCAGAGGGCAAGACACACCTCTGAATTGTCAAAACCAATATCATAAAATCAAGGAGATCAAGTTTATTAACGTTTACTCACAATAACCTCCCTAAAACCCCAGTTTCACCTTCAGAGACAGACTTGCAACTGACTAGAGGGTTGATCTGGAGACAGGTGTATGACAAGCGGGACGAACTGTGCGGTGATGGGACAGGGACAGCACAGGGAAGAGGTTAAAAAAATGTGTACAAAGAACACTGAGCTCAGCTCTGTGCTCTGTGGTGACCCAGATGGGCAGGATGGGGGGTTGTGGGGGAGGCCCAAGAGGGAGGGGATAGATGTATACTTACAGCTGATTCATTTCGTTATACAGCGGAAACTAACACCACATTGTAAAGCAACTATACCCCCAATTTAAAAAGAAAAAAGAAAAAAAAAAACAAAGAAAGAACATTGTATTCAGGCAAAGAACACCAAAACACCGATATTCGGGGCCACTTAGCATCGGAAAACCCCCAATCGCTTTAGGAAAAAACACAACCATCAAGAACACATTGAAACAGATCAGCATGTTCTGTCTAAGAATCAGCTTTATAAAAACATCCCTTAAAATAGCTATTATTTTTCCCTAAGTTTCAATTACAGGTAAGTTTTGTTGTCTGGAAAACAAATCATTTGGCTCCAACAGCTCGTGGCACTGAACACCAGTCACTGAAGGAATGAGGGTAGGAACGAGGAAAGTGAAGGGCTTGATGTTAGAGGAATCTGCTTACTCAAGGGAAGCTTCTTGGTGGGTAGAGCAGGAAGGCGGGAGGCTGTGCACCTGTGCCCCGCCGGGGGTGATGCTTTGTTTCTCACCCCAAGGGAGAACGACGGAGCCCCCAGCACCTCTTCAGACCTCGATCCACCCTCGATGGAGCCAAGATGAGGGCTTCTGTCCGCATGACCCGGTACCTGGAGTCCTGGGGGGCGGCCAAGCCCTTTGCACACCTACATCACAGAGACAGCATGACCACGGAGAACGGCAAGATCAGCACCACGGTACACCCTCCCCATGCCCTAGCGCTGGGCGAAAGCCAGTTCCCCAAAAGGCATCTCCTGCCAAAGTAACTTTCGTCTGTCATGAGGCAGGCTTTCCATCTCCGACTTCTCAGATCGGCATTCTCAGATTTTCCTTACAGATATCAGGTTATCACTGAGCGCCGACCCCGCATTGCTAAGGGTTTTAACCTAGAGTGATTTTGCATTATAACTTTATTACCCAAGACTCTTATTTACAACTGACAGTAGCAACTGAATACAGCTGAACTCTTTTTTTAAATCCAGGTTTGTGTTTTGCTTCTGCTATTATGAAGTACAATAGAAAGCCCGAGCATCTTAATAAGGGAACAAATGAAGGCATGATGTCCTTGGAGTTTGAGGGGCATCAATAAAACTGTCGCTTCATTACATTATCCTTACTTCCAACAGAGAGTAAAGTCCCAATGCTCCTTACAACAGGGACATTCTCAATAAGATAGCTGAAGTGCAGAGAGACAAAAGAAAAACTCATAAGAGGAGAGAAAAGTAAACACAGTTGAGCACTTAGAGTAATCCCAGTGGTATAGTTAGATTTTGAAACAATCTCCGAGGAAAATTTCATGCAGAATGGCATTAATTGCGTTAGGGGTGCATTTGAGGTAAAGAAAGAAAACGGGATGTTACGTAGTTCTTATTAGCTGATGAGAAAAAGAAACATACCAGGCTGTCAGGTGAAAGTGGACATTTCACAGTCACACACCCAAGCCCAAAAGGCAGGGGCTCAGCATTCTTGTTTTGTCTCAGTTCCATCTCTTCTCTCAACTTCCTTTGTTCTTTCTCAACTGAAAAATAAATGATCTGACAGAAGATCATGATCCATCAGGCAGTCAACAAGGGAGACCACCAGGGCAAGTCCTAGAGGAGCTCGCATTCTATTGGAAAGAGAGAGACCCTAAGTAGGACTCGAGTGAACAAACAAGATCACTACCGGTGCTGCTCAGGACCGTGATGAAGAGAAAATGGAGTATCGTCTTTGGGAGTGAATGGTGTGGCTACTCTGGATGGGGCGGCTGGGGACATCTCGGAGAAGGGGAGAAGTCGGTGGCAAGTCAAATTCTGTGGCCCTGAGATGGAAATGAATTGGCATCTTTGAGGGCAGAGGGGAGGCTGGTGTGGCTGTAGCGTCATCAGCAATAAGCAAAGGGAGGTCATCAGGGTGAGAGGCTCTAAGTAATCATGTATAATTTATTCTGATTGTGATGGGAAGTCGTTAGAGGGTCTCACGCAAGGGGAGGGCGTAGTATAGTTAATGCTCTGGGTAATGGAGCAAGAATGCAGTGTTCCGAGGGAGGAGGATGGTGCCCTCTTATGCTAAGATTTTAGTAGTAGAAACAGTGAGAAGCAAACTCAGGTTATAATTTGAAAGCGGAACATGTAAGACTTGGTGATGGAGCGGATATGTATGAAAAGGAGGATCAAGGATGAGTCCACACTTTTTTGGCTGCACGCCTAGAAGAATGAGGATGCCATGACCTGAGGTGACAAATACTTGGGCAAAGTCAGGGGATTTCAGATGGAAAAATCCAGGTTTTGCTAATGGACGTCTTCACATCAGTATGCCGTTTAGACATCGAAGTGCAGCTAGGAAGTTGGCAGTTGGGTGTGCTAGTCTGGAACTCAGGGAAGAGGTCCCAGCTGGAGATGTGGATGTGAGAAGCATCAGGTCTTAGATGATATTTGAAGCCATGGAGCTGGATGAGATCGTAAGAAGAGAAAAGATCCAAGGAGGCAGGACTGGGGCAACTGGAACCTTCCAGCAACTAGACATTGTTAGAGGAAAGGTATCCTAAGACCCTAGGATCTAGTAGTCAGGGAAAGTGGATGCTTCTGTCACTCTTATGAAAAAAGTTGGATAATTTCATCTCAACACTGCATTTATTATTAGTACTAATGGCTAATATCTCTCATCGAGATTTATTATAAACCAAGAGTTGGTCGGTTGGTCGGTCGGTTGGCTGGTTGGTTGGTTTTCAAGAAATAAGAATCAGATCTAAATATTAAAACGTGATTTTCTGTGCTGTTTCATAGGTGTACCTGTGAAAATAAGGCCTTGCTTTTCTGGGTGTGTGATTGATGTTGCTGTGGTTGCTAATTTCTTATCAGTCTTTATTGGCTCAGGACTTAAGAGCAACCTGTCTGCCTTACTATCTCAGCAAAACACTGAAGGAGAGATTTCAGCCTGACTTTTAATCTGTTATTATGTGTTAGTGAAGATGCCTCTTGCAAGAGAGTTATAACTGGCTAGAGATTTGAACTTCAGGAAATTGTGTATAAAAATCAGAGGGCCTCTGGAACAAACTCAGTTTTCTTGACCAGCTGGCCTCCGGTCACAGAGATGGAGCCTAGGGACTGCCTTAGTAGAGACAGAGGACATCTGAGGCTTTGGTTATTAGCACATGAAGCCCATAGGACTGTGTCCCTTACTCAGTTCCAGAAAGATCCCATTGGCATTCTTATTAATACATCCCAGGGTTGAACAATTGTCATTGCCAGAAGTTATTTCCTTTATCTAATCCCGTATGCAGAACTTCATTGACTCTTGATTTAACATTGATAGAGCTGGTAAATAATGCGTTATTTTACTTTATATAATAACACTTGGAGTTCAGTTATTTTTTTAAGACTCACCTTTCCCTAGGCTGACTACATTTCCTGATCTAACCTTGGAGATCAAAGCAACAAAGAACAGTTTATTTGGAGCCACTTTGTTCCAAGTTTTATTTTAATTATTTTATTTTATTTTAATGTATGAGAGTGAATCTTGTGGTTTTTCAAGCCTATTATTGAACATTTGGCAGTGGAGACCCCCACTGATTAACTCCGACCAAGGTCTCTCTCTGTCATTGACCTTTTTCAGGAACTACCAGCACGCATATATGTACATTTCTTCTTTTTGATCAATGATTCTCGCTTTCACACACTTAACCAATAGTCCCATTTCTTAACAGCCCAGTCAGTGATAAGGATTGCCTATAGATTTTATGATCATGTTTGTGTTTTAAAGCATTTTTAAAATTTCAGTCTGACGCCAAACTACATTTTCACATCATTTGTCTACAGTAACTTTAATAACAGTCCTCTGCAGGCATTGTTTGAAATCGTATCTGCAAATATCAGGATGGAAATGTAAAAACTTCAGACCACAATCCTGACACTTCTAACATTTAGAGTTTATAGATTACAACAACATTCTAAATGTGAACTGAATTTTTAATCATGTTTCACATTTATAATTAAGCTCTTTTTCTCCTCATGGGTAGTTATTTGTTACCTAAATGATATTTTCCATGATAGAAGAAGAAATATACATTGTTATCACTGCAAGATTCTAAATGTATGTTTTTGGCAACTAATACTCTTGTTTTTAATAGGATGTACCAATGGGTCAGCATAACTTTCAAAGTCGCACCTTAAGGTATAGTTTATGTGTCTACATTCCACGTGCTAATTTTTTAAAGGCTTAATTGTTCTTTATTTATTCCTGAAAGTAATTATCATCAATTATAGTAATTTTGAAGTCTACTTCTTCCAAAAAAAGAGGAGCTACTTGTGAAAACCCCTACTAAATTGCTTTCAGCGTCTAAAAATAGGATTATTGGTGTCGTTTTATTGGAGTTAAAAGAGGGAAAAGGAAAACACTGCCTAGTAAACACTTTAGAACTTTAAATTGTTTTCTTAAAATGATTCTTCTTCATATTAATCTGTAGTAAAAAATGGAACTTTCTTAAAATGAGTAACTTACCTAAAATGATGTTTCTGGGTTTGAATCCTAGAAATAAAAGCAAGGTAAGTCCAGCCTTTCTATAGTGAAAAGAAGTGCAGCCCACCCTGCTCCAAAAAAGAAAAATTGCTTCCACAAAGGCCTGCAGGCCCCTGCTGTCATCTTCACAAGATCACAGACAGACACTAACCCTTTTCCTTGTCTGTGTTCCTCTGTCACAGACAGACACTAACCCTTTGCCTTGTCTGTGTTCCTCTGGCTTCGGGGCTCAGAGTCTTACTTTTTTTTTTTTTTTTTTTTTTTTTTGCGGTACGCGGGCCTCTCACTGTTGTGGCCTCTCCCGTTGGGGAGCACAGGCTCCGGACGCGCAGGCTCAGCGGCCACGGCTCACGGGCCCAGCCGCTCCGCGGCACGTGGGATCTTCCCGGACCGGGGCACGAACCCGTGTCCCCTGCATCGGCAGGCGGACTCTCAACCACTGCGCCACCAGGGAAGCCCCCAGAGTCTTGCTTCTGCATTGGTTTGGGAGCTAAGTACTTCTTATTGAAGATGTTAGGATAATTAATGAAAGGCCCAAAACTTGAGTCAGCTTTTCTTTCCCCACAGAGACGTGAGTTTATTCCTGTAGAAAACGCATTGCCTGAAGCTAGTTAGATCATTCCTTGCCAGATCTTTAGGGCACACTATTTCAGACCCCTCTATGTTACTTTATTTTTGTTGTAATGAGCTCTAATTTGTACTTTGTGTAAAATTTGAAATTTTAACATTGACATATAACACTTAGAGCCCTATGTTATAAGGAAAATTGGGTTCTTGGGCTTTTGCAGTGTTATTTTTTAAGTGACAAATACCAAATTAAAGAGAGCTTAAGGTAATTTAAGAAATATTTTGGGCCTGTCACATATCTTGAGAAGGCTTGACTCTTCAGGCCAATAAGAGACTAGCACATCTGCAAACAACTGTCTACAGAATTTCACGGACATCCTTTCGCCTTATACGTGCTATGTCCTCTTATCTGTCTAGTGGGAAATACCTCGTGCGGTGCCAGTATGATGTGGGCAGCGTCTTTGGGGATAAGCACTGTCTGAAAGACAGTGATCAGAAGCTGTCATTTTTATCTGTACCAGGCATATGGGAAATCTAATTTCATCCCTACAGGGTTACTCCAAGGTAGATGAAATTGCCATTATCATTTTAGGAGGGAAGCCGAGGTGCTGGGTTAGGAGATGACCAGAGTCACGTGACTGTGGAGGCAAGGCCATGGTCATGCCCAGGGTCTGTGACACCAAAACCTGTGTTCGTAGCTGCTCTCCTGTCCTGCCTGCCCTAAGAGCTCCTAAGAGCTTCCTCCACATCTACTCCACTTTCCTCCATGGTGGTTGATCTTTGGTGGCCCCAAGCCTCACAGAGAGAGCTCGGCTTTCAAATCAGCCTCACCTGGGACTTCCTTTGTACGTCCTGCCTACGTAACACGGCCAAGGTGCTAAAACCTCTCTGAGCCCACAGCCCGGCAGTGAGTGGGCATCACAGGGCAGTGAAGCATCATCTGAGATAAAGCAGGACCTCTTCCACACCTCTTTAGATATAGCAGCCCAGGCCTGGGGGTGGGACAGGTCGGGAAGGGAGCTCAGGAGAAAGAATGGAGAGGAATTGGAAAGAGGGCTTGGGGACACTGAGTACTGGGGAAGCCAACGGTAGGGCAGGAACAAGGGCAGGAAGGTCAAAAGTGCTGAAACGTTGAAAATCTGAGGAACAAAGCCCTGCTTGGTGAATTAAGAACTCCTCGTGGGGAGATGATCAGCCCCAAGGGTATCCCTGTCACTTCTGTAGTGGAGGTCACAAAACTATGGAGACAAGGAAACTGTCTACATGTTAAGAGCTGTTAGCCAGAAAATTAGTGACTACAAAGGGTGCATAATAATACGCATTTATTGGCTACTTCATGTGCCACATTTACTGCATTGAGCACCGCACAGGCATTATCACAACGACAATGCCATTGTTGGCACCCTGGACATATGATTGAAGGGTTAAATTTTCTTGTGAGCTCAAGGCGCCTACACTGTTCCTTCTCACACTTGGAGACACTTTTTGAAAGAGAAAGCCACCAAACTGAAGTCAGGAATCTCAACACTTGGCATAGGGCTGATAAAAAGAAAAGAGTCTACAGTGAATGTAGCACCTCAGCCATAAATGAGAATGAGCCATCCTAGGTGATTGCTAAGATGCCATGCGTTTTGTAAAAGAAGGATCAAAATTAATTTGCCTTCCGATTTAGCTTGGAATTTGCCATGCTAAAACCTCTTAATTCCATTGGCTTGGTGACTACAGGGGGGTCACTTAATATCGTCCTGTTTTTGAACCAAAACTGCCCTTAGCCTTTTTAAAGAAAGCAGGACCTGAAAGTGTGAATCCACCAACAATGATATAATGTAGGTAGATTACCCGTCCATCTCACTAACGATAATTCCATGAGATTTAATTACAGATAAATATGACATCGCACACTTAATACTATTCTTATCTATATAGAGAGGCAGTTCTAAACTCAGAAAAGTATTATTTTTTTTCCAGAGTAGGAGGTCTATTCAGTGAGTAATTTAACCAACCACAAGACAAAGAAAGAAGCGGGCTTCCCTGGTGGCGCAGTGGTTGGGAGTCCGCCTGCCGATGCAGGGGACACGGGTTCGGGGAAGATCCCGGTCCGGGAAGATCCCACGTGCCGCGGAGCGGCTGGGCCCGTGAGCCGGGGCCGCTGAGCCTGCGCGTCCGGAGCCTGTGCTCCGCAACGGGAGAGGCCACAACAGTGAGAGGCCCGCGCACCGCAAAAAAAAAAAAGACAAAGAAGCCTTGGGCTCACTCCCATGGGGCTGGGTGACTCGGACACCCAGACTCAGGTGCAGGCTCGTTCAGGCCAGTTTGGGAAGGGCCAGATGTGCTCATACTCTGTGCAGTAGATGTTTAACTTTTAAAAACAGGCATTATTTTGATTTTCTCCTTTACATCATTCTCATGCTATTGTCAAATTAACCTTGGAGAACTCATTCTTATCTTGGCACAATTTATTTGCAACACATTTTATATTATGACTGAAGATTATTTACTTCCAAGATCAAGGGAGCGGTCTGCACGTATAAGTGGGGTTTTCTGTGAATAGTGCTTTCCAAAACTGAGGAACATATAAATACATGCCATGAAGCTTTGACGTGTCTCAAGTAAGACTTTAGTTCTGAAAATTCCTGAAAATTGACCAAGGAAGACATAAAACAGGAATGATTATTTTGTCAACCACACCACATTTTTACAAGGGAATTTCCAAAGCCAGTATGTTCTGTCATAAAATAAAGTTTATAAAGGCAACAATTCAAGGGCTAGTGCATCTCTTGGGACAGAAATTTCTTTTATCTGAGACACCAAGGACATATCTTTCAGTGTTGCTTTTTAATTTCACTCTGAGCAGTAAGGCAACATTTTACTGCACCAAAGACTCTAGCCAATTCGTTCACGCCACAGAGTGGCTATATGTTAATAGAGAAAAGGCTGCACATAGACTGTTTCCTTTTTAAAAAAAAATTCAGTTAACAGAATCAGACAGAAGTTTTGGTATCATAGACACACAGGCTTACTGTTTAGTTTAGTAATAATATTCTTACCCAAAATATTTCCTCCTTCATATAGAACCAAGTCACAAAAGAAAAGATTTGAAGAGGAATTAAATGAAAGGATGATTCAAGCAATTGATGGAATCAATGCACAAAAGTGAGTACTTTTAAATGATCATTCCTCTCTTATTTCAATCCTATTATTTGAAAATAATGACATATTTTCCCAAAGAATTTCCCCCCAAACTCTGTCATACTTATCATGACAAAGCCAAGTTTTCTGAGGCAGTTCATTCATTTCACCTCAAGCGTCCTTAATAATAGCTTTTGTTAGTAGTATTTCATCTTTTAAAAATGTTTTGACTCTGCCTAATCCTCCCCAGGTAAATTACTGATAAACAACGTGATACATCATTATAGAGAGATAATTAGAGCATAGTGTGTTCAGTAGCATACTTTTAAAAGATCAACAGATTCCACATGGGAAAATCGTTAAGTTGTAATGTGTGACACTATTCAAACTGCATTCATCCTCCCACCCCGAAAAAAATCAGAGAATGTGGAGGTACCTGTGTTCTAAATCCTGGAAGAGGGTCTTGAGCATTAGAATCGGAATTCATGGAGGCAGCAGGAGGAAGACCAATTCTTTGGAGGCCAAAATATCATTCAGTCTGTAAAGCCAAGAATTGCTATTGTAGTTTTAAATGGTCCAAAAAGGCAGGAGACAAGATTTAAAGAAGGTGGTGGCTTTCATGGCTTGCACAGAATGATCACATTCGCCGGCCTTGGAATTCTCCTTAGGCGTGTGTGCCATGGCTGACCTCACGAAGGGCAGGAGGTAAACGACTCAGTGTGGTTCCTGGTACTCATTAGATGCTCCATAAATGTTTATTGGATTAAACTGCGGTGAAAACCTTAGTAGATCCAAATGAAAAGGTTTTATGCGAAAGTTTTCATCTTTATGGAAACTATTTAATTTTTATCATGAAAGTTGACTCATGGAAAGTGTAGATGATTTTCACCTGGAACTGTGCCTCCAAAATTAAGTTACACAGCTTTGCAAAATGCATACCTCTTCTAGACTGTGCCTTGAAAGTGTGCATTTCAGAACATTTACAGTGCGTATGAAGGAATCGCATGAGTGTATGTACGTAGGTAGGTGGTGTGTGTATGTGTGGAGTTCCATACGTATACAATAAAGTCTCTAGGGCTGGCTAGAGCTGCAATTCAGGTATGCCAGCACATTGAATGCACACCTGCCTAATCCCCGTTGTCTACTCCAAATAGATAAAGGCTTCCACCTGCCATAGAGCACTCAGGGCACACGAGCAGTGCCGAGAGAGGTGCTTTGCCTGATACCAGGATCAAAGTCAAAAACAGTCTCAACTCTGCCCTGACTGAAACCTCAACACCTCACAACTGAGAAACAGTGACTACCCGTAATGTACTGGCAGCTAAAACCCAGGGAAGTCTGATTTCACACAATGTAGATTCATTCGACCAGAGGAAATAGCAGTGACTACTCTGTAACCCACTGGAATAAAATACAGCAGAAGAGAGAAGAAATCTTGTTCCTTGACAAAGTTTAGCCAATTACAATGATAAGAGTAATAATAAAAAAACGGATGTATAAAATCAACCTCAGCATGTCTTCAGGCAGGACGCCTACCTTGTTAAACTACTTTTATGCCCACTTTTTAGAACGTTCCTACTAAAGGACTCATTAGAAAGTACAATCATTGGCTTTGCTTTATTTTTGTCAAGGTTGTTGTTTGTGAATTGTCTGTCAGTATGGTACCATTTTGTACTCAAATACATGTTTGGTTACCACCTTTGTGTTTTAATGTAGTTTTATGCTAGAGACGTGGTTAACGTTGGTGTAATTGCTTATGCTGTAATTTTCCCAACACATTTCAGAAATCAAGTGGAGGAAAATGTCATGCTGTACTCAGAAATCAAAAGGAGAATTTTTTAACTGGAAGCTATTATGCACCTATTTTTTTAATTAGCTTCACTCCCATTCTGTTATGCCCTCCTCATTAACCTCTCTTGTTCTTCGATAAGATGTTCTTCTGATCTTATTTGATTTTCCCCTTGAGGATTCAATAGGGACTCCAGGCTTGATGTACCATTCAGTCGTGTTCTGCTATTGACATAAAACAGTGATTTATATGCAGATTTTCATGTATTCATTCATTTACTCATCTAGCAAAGCGTTTGTTAAAGGGTGAGCAGTGTCGTCAGTTGCTCAGCATCAGACATGCATACCAAGACCCCGGGCCTAGTGTTACCCCTCAAAGCCCTGAGTGAGGGGAAGAGAGATCGCTGCACAGATGCCCTACCGTTGTGACAGGTGAAGAGGAGCAGGACAGCACAGATGAAAAGTCTCAAGTTTTCTGGAGGAGGTGACACCGGGGCCAAACCTTGAAGGAAACTAAGAGGGAGAGAGGGAAACCTTCGTGGTGTGATAACAGGACGCGCCAGGGTCAGAGGGGTGCTTCCCAGTCTTTAGCACAATCAGGACCCAGGTCGCCCCTGCAGGAGTCTCTCAGGGTAAAGAGGCTTGAGTGGGAAGTTGGATGTCCTGCGAAGCAACTTGGAGCCCTCCTGAGGGAGTGGGGCGTGAACACTTCGAATGGTTCTAAGCAGTGACTGTGTGATCACCTCCACCCTGCTGGTGTGCAGAGGATTCCTTGAGACAGGAAGACCCTAAAGTGAATGCTGCAGAGCCAAACCAGAGATGGCCAGGCCCCCGTGAGGGCGGAGCTCAGAGCAGAGGTTTTGACTTAGTCTGGGTGGGTGATGTCAGCTGAAGAACAATGCACAACCTGAGAGCTGTGAATTAAGTTTTACTGGGGGCAAAGTGAGGACTGTAGGCCAGGGGACAGCCTCTCAGGTAGCTCTGAGGAGCTGTCCAGAGAGGTGGGGAGGAGGTCAGTGTATACGTGATCTTGGTGAAGGGGGGCGCGTGCAGCCCAGCACATGTTTAGGCAGAAGGTTACTGCTCGTCACAAGGAGCAGACGTGCCCATTAATAATTTTAGTGCTTTTCTAGATGTGAGAAGAGGCAAGACATTGGGCTCATAAAATCTCCTGAAAATATCTTAACTATCCGAAGGCCTTTTCTGCCAGTTTTCCCAGAGCACAGATGCCTCATTCATGACCTCCACCCTGAACCCCTTTGAAGGTGTGTTGAAGGTCAGAGACAACAATGGCCAGTGACAAAATCCTTGTAGAGGCAGGTGGCAAGTGGCAATTTTTAGTCGGCAGCGAGGTGAGAGGGAAGAAAGTGTGTACCAGAGGTCTGCCCCGAGGAGGATTACCAGAAGCTTCTCCTCTCGGGAGGTGCAGAGAGGGGAAGGGGAAGCCCTGTGGGTGGACGGACCAGACCATGCCCTCCACGGCAGTATTTTTCTCTTGAGGAGCTGGGCGCTCCTGTAAGATTCATCTCAATAGAGGGGTGTGCTGTACAGTTAATATTCAGAATGAGATTGCAACGTCAGGTTCTTCCAGATTGGGTTAAAAAAAAAGAAAAACAGTAGGAAAGAGGTAATGTGAAAAGTGCAAAAGGGGAGAAACAGGGGCCCCTGGGGTGCAGGAAATGAGCTGGTGAGTCAATGAAGGACACGGAACCCAGGTTTAATTATGTCTGAGTGGAGTGGAGTGCATGTATGGGTGGATGACCGGCTGACCCCAGGGCTGGGGAAGGATCGGGCTTCCACACCGAGAGACCACCTATCCAGCACCATTTATTTCAGCTGCAGGTCCATGGACCACCTTTCCCAAATGCCACAGGTCACCCAGGGCCTTAGTGCACAACTGAGGCCACTTGGACCTTTGGATTCAAGGCTGCATAGGTAGGTGGTGTGTTAGTCAGCTGGGACTGCCGTACAAAATGCCATGGGCTGAGTGGCTTAAACGACAAAAATTTATTTTCTCACAGCTCTGAAGGCTAGAAGTCCGAGTCAGGGTGCCAGCATGGTTGCTTTCTGGTGAGAACTCTCTCCTTGACTTGCAAAAGGCAGTCCCCTTGCTGTGTTCTCCCATGGCCTTTCCTCTGGGCTACGCGGAAAAAAGAGAAAGAGCGAGCTCTCTGGTGTCACTTCTCATAAGGACACTCATTCTCTTGAGTCAGGTCCCCACCCTTAGGACTTCATTCAACGCTAATTACTTCCTTGGAGGCCCCATCTCCAGATACGCACACTGCAGGTTAGGCCTTCAACGTATGAAGTGGGAGATACGAACAGTCAGTCCTTAACGAAAGGAAAGTGGTCTTCTCTCTATTTTAGCATCCCCTTTGCGATAACATTCCAGAATAATTCTGCATGAGGATGTGGATGTACTTTGCCTCTCAGCTCAAGTCAAGATCTTGTTTAGAATTTCCTTCATTGGCCTCAGCCTAGCACAAAAACAACTTAGTATAAATTAATAATCATTTTTTGTGTGTAGTGCAGGGGCGGGGTTGACTTTCTTCGTGCCAGAGACCACTCGGGTCAGGAACAGTGTCAGGAGACCGGGAATATTACACACATTCTCCATTCTCTTCTCTGTGTGTAGTTCCAATTCCCCAAAATATTTGACCTTATTTTCCCACACAAATCTTTCTGACTCCAAATATCCAAATGACATTTATAAATCTCTGAGTTTCCTATGAATCAGTAATGGGAATTGAGGCCACCTCAGAGAACCCACAGAGACGTGAGGCCTGTGGGGAGGATGTGCTCTCCTTAACTCTGAGGGCAAAAGAGGAAAAATTGGGCCCATCACTTATGGCTTCAAGGAAGAAGCCTTTGGCCAAACCTGACCTGCTGTGGGAAAAGGAAGGCACAGGGTAGATGTGGGTCCGGCAGTCTCACCATAAATATCTTTGCTGCAAGGGGATTCACCTCAGGACTAATTGGCATAAGACAGTTTTGCCATAAAAGATAAAGAAAATAAAAGAGAAACATTGAAATGGACATCATGAAACATTAGCAACACAATTTTGAAAGATTTGATTGCAAAAAATAAAAATGCAAAAAATACTTAGATGCACTTAAAATGTGTGTAGATACGTGGTTATAGTTGTATTTGGGTGTATCTTAGAGAAAGCAATGATACTTTCTTTCTCAAGGTCGATCACTAAGGATTCAGGATCTAATGTCAGACATACATTCTTTACGATATAAAAAAATCTGCTCTAAGCCTCTGCAGATTCCCCTGGGAGTAAAACGAAAAGAGAAGGGACTCTGCTATTTCTTATCAATATGTGTAACGTGTATCACTGGTGATACATATCCAGACTATACTGAAATGTCCCATCACATGCCCAGTCCTTATATTTCACCAAATCATCTAAGCCAAATTCTGTGCCAAATACCACAATTCTGTCTATTTCATGATCTTCACTATCAAATGGCAAAAAAATTCACCATGTCCATCAACAGATGAATGGATAAAGAAGATGTGGCACATATATACAATGGAATATTACTCAGCCATAAAAAGAAGCGAAATTGAGTTATTTGTAGTGAGGTGGATGGACCTAGAGTCTGTCATACAGAGTGAAGTAAGTCAGAAAGAGAAAAACAAATACCATATGCTAACACACATAGATGGAATCTAAAAAAAAAAAAAATGGTTCTGAAGAACCTAGTGGCAGGACAGGAATAAAGATGCAGACGTAGAGAATGGACTTGGGGACACAGGGAGGGGGAAGGGTAAGCTGGGACAATGTGAGAGAGTGGCGTGGACTTATATATACTCTACCAAATGTAAAATAGATAGCTAGTGGGAAGCAGCTGCATAGCACAGGGAGATCAGCTCAGTGCTTTGTGACCACCTAGAGGGGTGGGATAGGGAGGGTGGGAGGGAGACGCAAGAGGGAAGAGATATGGGGATATATGTATATGTATAGCTGATTCACTTTGTTATAAAGCAGAAACTAACCCACCATTGTAAAGCAATTATACTCCAATAAAGATGTTAAGAAAAATAAAATAAAATAAATTTTAAAAATTTTTTAAAGAAATGTATACTCATCAAGAATTATACAACCATTTCTTTTTGGAGAGGATAGGACCTGGATTCTTCTTTTGCCTCCAGCTTCTACTATTGCATGATAAATTTTGTAGAGACGGCAGGAGAGAACAAGCTGTTGTATCTAGATCAGCCAAAGAGCCAATGATTAATGCTCTCAAAGACTGTTGTCAATTACTAGCTGCCTTTTATATATTTGCCATAGCTTGGTAAACTGTTGGATTTGGTGGGTGGGAGAGATGACTGCTCACTGAAGGATGTGCAAAGATTGATATATTATCATTTTCTAGTGTAATGAATCCAAAACTGTGAATCTACAGTTATTTTATCTATTATGGCAAAACAGCCTTATGGCTAATTAGTTGTACAGCAACTCTGCTTGCAGCCAAGATTCTTATGAGCAAATACCTTGAACCAACAATTGGAATTCAGTCATTTCCCCAAGCATCCATCCAGGGATCAAGTCTTATGAACCTGTGTTAGGTGTTGGGGACACAAAGAAAGGCAGACTTTGTCTTGAGTGCTTCCTGTCCACCTGCAGGGCAGACAGGTAACTAAAACCTAGAAACATGGGGGCTCCACTACCCAGTGAGGAGCTGGTTTTATCTCCACTTTATAAATTTTGCTCGTATTTTATTTCCAAACTTATATTATCCAGGAGCATTTTTTAAATAGAAATTTCATCTGTAATAAAGAAAAAAACTTTTTAATAAGTTACTGGCGTACATTATTCATAGGATATCCATAATGAGTACAAAGTTCTAAAAAAGAGTATAGCTAAAATTTATCTTAAATTTTATTTTCTGCTCCTTCTAATATTAACCAAGCTTTGATTCCTCCAACTAGTGCCATAAAACAGAACAATAGGGGCTTCCCAGGTGGCGCGGTGGTTGCGCGTCCGCCTGCCGATGCAGGGGAACCGGGTTCGCGCCCCGATCTGGGAGGATCCCGCGTGCCGCGGAGCGGCTGGGCCCGTGGGCCGTGGCCGCTGAGCCTG
>NC_041221.1:22037691-22080699 GCF_002837175.3 Physeter macrocephalus
AAAAAAAAAAAAAAAAAAAAAAAACAGAACAATAACCTATCTCTGCAGCTGGGGCAGTCATAATATCCAAAAAAAATTTATTTTCCTGATACCTAAAGCTTATAACCTTGAATCTATAAGTATTTTTAAAGTTCTCACTTTTAATGGCAAGCATTCTAGAATACATGACTGACTTCTGTTGAAATTGCACTGTCTGTGGTTTAGTCTCCTGGGAAACTCAAGTTCATCGTGGTGCGTGTGCTGTGAGCGTCTTCAGAACTGTCCAGATGTTGCAGGCACATGGCTGTCCAGGTAGCCCTGGAGATGTTCCTCCTCAAATATGCCGGTCTCCTGGGTTAACTGGGTCAACCCTAATGTGAAACCTCAGTGTACATTTCGACCTGAGTCTGAAATCAGGAGGTGAATGACCCTGTTGATTATGGGATAATGTGTGACAGTTCACTTGGTCTTTATTCCTGGATCGTCATCAAAGGCCTTCTCCATTTGTCTTTATCTCCCAAATATGTTGCGGGTAGTCAAAATCCATAGAGATATGACCAATGGGTTGGAAAAGTACTATATTTAGGAATTCTTGGGAATTGATCGTTGTTTTCACAGGTATAACATTTTATCTCTAGAAGTATATATATATATATACTCTCTCTGCCTATATACAGATATATAAGTATAGCTATAAATGTAGATGTAGATACATAGTTATATACACTTGGAAATATATACATAAATATGCAAGCATTTATGCATAAATACTACATGCATATACATATGCAATTCAGGTAATTATATATTTTAATTATAAAAGTCTTGATTTTTAACAAATCAGAAAGTAGAAATAAAAATTCCTCAGTGTAGCGACTTAACCTAGATGGTAATTTATTTTGTTCGCGTTTATCTCTAGGTATTTTTCTTGATGCATTTCAATTTTTTCTTACATTTTTGTACTCCTGACTATAAGAATGTGTTATCTTTCTGTTTGCTTAGCTTTATTTCATAAACTGTGTGTTTATTTTATTGCAAAATGTGTGACTGTACCGGGCATCATATGCCCAGCTTGCTGGGTCATACACCCAGGGTGGCCGTTTAACCTGCGATTATACACACTGTTGTAGTGAAGAAGCGTTTTGTCTTTAAGGTCTTTCTCTATCTCAACTGCTTTCCCAAAACAGATTTCTGAAAGGTAATCAATGTGTAAGAATGTTACTTCCACATGCCTTTTATTTTTCAACATCTGAGAGGTATATTTGTATTATGTATGTGTGTGTTTATGTTGGCATCAATGTACTATGTTAGAGGTATGACCTGATTGCTTCTTATATTAGTATTTGTACCCATTTTTTGAAATCTGTATTCAAGCATGACTTTTTTTTTACTTTATAGAAATGAAAAGCATGACAATGAGAGTATTTTTAGGAAGTGTGAAAGGAGTCAAATCTTGCCTACATCTGGAAGCCACTCTAAATATTTCTGATGCTCTGTGATGTGTTGCTTGCTATAAGCTAAGAAAAATGGTGCTTCTCTCTGAACCAGATCCTTTAGGAGATGAAAGTACCATGTGGTTTCAGTAAGACATCAGGGAATAAATTTATTGACATACTTGAGTCCTTCTGATGACTTATCTCCCTAATTATTTAAGTTGAATAACTTGAGTTTCAATTTGGTTTGGCAGTTGGTTTGTAATATAGAATTTTCAAAGCGAGCAATGTGTGAATAAGCATATTATATTTGCGTATCCTGTTAGCAAACCTAGATTCCATACTTGGCATTATGAAGAAAGAAAAATGCAAGTCCTTTTTAAAAAATAGTTCCAGATGTTTGGTCGGAGGTTTGGTTTTATGATGTGTCTGTCCTTTTTATTTCCAGGCAATGGCTCAAGTCTGAAGACATTCAGAGAATCTCATTGCTTTTCTACAATAAAATACTAGAAAAAGAAGTAAGCTATTTTTTTCTTCAAAATCAATCATTTTTCCAAAATATTAGTTTTTTTAAAATCCCATCATGAAATTGTATTCATAGCATTTTACATGCAACATTTAAACTGCCCCTAACCATATCTGATTTCTTTCTAGCTTTTCCTGTGGTTCTTCCAGGCATATATTGTTTTACCACATTTCTGGTTACCAGGTTTCTGTCTTTGACTAGTCACCTCTTTCAACGCTCCTGTTAGCAAATGATGTCTGTGGGATGTGAAGCTAAGGGAAAGGGAAGAAGTTAATATCTTGCTTTCTCAGTGAGAAATTTTCTTAGAAAAGTTTTTAAAAGAAAGCAAAATCCTTTCTGACAAATTTACAGTGTCTTTACACAAATTATTTTAACTTTTTGATAAAAATATGAGATTTACATTCAACCCCTGTTTGGGAGAGTTAGAAACTTTTAAGTTTTGTTGCATCTAAATACTTTCACATTTTAACTCCTAAAGTAGAGCTATTTCAGGCACGAATAAATAACCAGACATTTAATTTGTACATGTCAAGCTTGACCAGGATTTGCTAAAATGAATTAAGTAATTATTGCAGAAAGGACAACTGTTCTAGGTTGGCCGTATTCATTTGCCTTTTTTTTCGTGTTGATGTAGAAAAAGAGCAGGTTAGAGGTAATTTGCACCATCTAACTGTATAATTACAGTCTTAGTTTGAACAAAAGCTACTATGTTAATGGCAACAGTCACAGCACAGGTATTAAAACTCTGTTGAGAAAATTCAGTTCATTGTTTTATGGATATTGAACGGACATAGAAAATATCAAAATTCTTTCCAAAACTCATCAAGGTTGGATTTTACAATTACACCAAAGCTTTCTTTTGTACTAGTTAGTGATCAAGAAGATCAATTTTCTACTTCTAAGTCAGGGACTTCGACTGCAGAGAGTTTACCAAATTGATGTTTGATACAATTTTTTATTATTATTATTATTATCGAACAACTTAGACACTAACGACTACTTACTGTTTAAATGTTAAATTATTTCCTTCCTGATAGAAGTCCTTTTCCTTGATTAATACCACAAGGAAATTCCAAGTCACGTCTCTGCACAAAGCACAGAAAATGAGGACATAACTGAGTGCATAAAATATAATCACATTTCAGCAATTACGCTAGCAGAGCTTCTTCATCAGCATTGTAAATTATCCTGGCTATGAAGTCACAAAAGTCACCAAAGAAATATTCTAGTAAACAGAAAACGATCATTATTAAAACATGCAGCTTTTGCTGACATTCCCCACGTGTACATATTTGCAGAGGCAGACTTTAGACAGCATTGAGATTTAAGCTCACTTTTTGGCCTCCTATTCCCAACCCGCTCTTCAGGCCAGCAGGAGGGGTAAAAGGCAGCAAGACATAGAGGAAGAGAAGCCAGACCACCCAGAGGTCCATCATCTGCACCAAAATTCCAGAGGCTAAACCCGAGAAATACATACCTAACTTCCCATAACTTGGGACACAGTTTGTGCAGATACACTCCTGCAACCTGCCGGCATTGTCAGGAGGCTTCAGTAGCATTGCCACAAAAACGTTATTTCCTTTAATTTTATCATAGAACCCTTGTTTGAGAGGCAATAGTGCCTCGTGGTTGGAAGCCTGGGTTCGGGAGCCAGTCCAGCGGGGTGAAGATTCTGGTTGCACCATGTGCTGTGTGTTTCAAAGAATGTTAATGAGTTGTTCTGGTCCAAAGTTTTTTTCATACAAAACTAGAGACAGCAATAGTTCCTGCCTCACGCAGTTGTTGTGAGAATTAAATGAATTAGTCCGCAGAAAGCCTTGAGAGTGCCCGGCACACCATCACCAGAGTCAAGGGGACATGTGGCAGACTATTAGCATCATGAGTGCAGCGTTGGCTGGCTTTTCCTGCATAAGCCAAGAAGGGCAGCCCCAGGCGGGCAGCTACACTGGTCAGTTTATGATCCTGGATGTTATGGAAAGCCATAGGAAAACTGCTGATTATGCTGGGCAAGTAGAAAGAGTCCAACAGCCAGGCCCAGACAGGCAAACAGATGTTCGTAGAGGACAGAGCCTGCTGGTCTTCTGTCGTGTAATTTCACTCACCACCTCTCAATAATAAAATAAAATGCTAAAGCAAATAAATAAAATGAGAATATTGCAATTTCCTCAGTACTCTTCAAAAGCAAAATATGGCTATGTGAAAAGTCAGTTGCTTTCCACACGCAATCTCAGACCTTAGACCCACAAGGGAAGCAGGACACCTGCACACTTCATTGGTGCATTCAGGTCACTCACGCGTCTTTCTGGCCAGGTGCCCTGTCTCCTTGCTGGAGGGATTCCATTGCCTCTGCGTGGGTTTCTGAACAGGTCGACTCACAAAGTCATGGTCTTTGAAGTCACCCTTTCACAGCTCATTTGGAGGGAGGAAGCTCTCGTTGCCAGAGGTGAACAGCCATTGTCCTTAGGTGGTTTTTTTTCCACAGGCTGCAGGGGACGAGTGTGATGTATGAACCAGGTACAGTTAGATGTACCTGCTGGATGACTGTTCCAGCCCTTCTCTCAGAGAACTTGTCATTCCTGGTTTCTTTTCTCCCCTTAGTACCGAGCCACTGCACTGCCAGCCTTCAAGTATTACGTGACCTGCGCTTGCCTCATATTCTTCTGCATCTTCATCGTGCAGATCCTGGTCTTACCCAAGTAAGTACATACGGTTCTACGTTGTGATTCTCACTGGGTGTGTATTTCTGCTGGACTCAAGTTATACTAAGGGTTATGAGAGGATGCACAGTTTCCAGCGGAGCGCTTATGTAAGATGGGCGGGCGGCAGGCAGGGTGGGGAGAGGACGGCGGGCAGGGGAGGTGATTTCAGGCTCTGTGAAGCTAAGTGGCCCCCGTGTCTTACTCAGTTTTAGTAATTTTGAATTTTCAAAGTGGACATGTTGATTGACCTTCTAGGGATTTTTTAAAAAATAAATTTAACCATTTTACTTTGATTCCCATATTATTCTTTTTTTTTTTTTTTTTTTTTTTTGCGGTACGCGGGCCTCTCACTGTTGTGGTCTCTCCCGTCGCGGAGCACAGGCTCCGGACGCGCAGGCCCAGCGGCCACGGCTCACGGGCCCAGCCGCTCCACGGTATGTGGGATCTTCCCGGACCGGGGCACGAACCCGCGTCCCCTGCATCGGCGGGCGGACTCTCAACCACTGCGCCACCAGGGAAGCCCTCCATATTATTCTGATGCTCATGTCTGAGAAATGTAACCCAATAAATTTACCCAGAAAGAGCAAAATCACCAGATGTGGTTTCTAATAAACAAACAACATTATGATGTATTGAAAGGACAAAACCTGCTCTGGGCTTACTTTGCCCACCCCTCCATTCTGATTTCATGTTCTTCTCCCTGAAGCCCACCCTCTCCTCCATCTCTGAGTGTTATGAGTCACTGTCCAGCTTGCCCCTCCCAGGAGAGACCTGGGTACAGAGAACTGGGTAGCCAGATTTCACACTTTCACATTTTTCCTCCTACTGGTGAAAACCCAATCACTCCATGATTCCTAGGTAGACGTTCTCTTATACCTTATTAAGGAGTGGAATGTAAGTCAACTGACTTTCTTTAAAGAAACGGATATTTTTCTCATCATACAATCTAAAAAAAAAAATGCTTGTCCTTCTTTTAATAATTGGGGATAAGAAAGAAATTTAAGAAAAATTTTCTTTCCACTCAGCATTACCTCTTCTGTAAAGGCCACAGCGACCAGTTTCAATCTCGTTGGAGTTAGTTGTATTATTGCATTTAACTTCAGCTGTGCAGCCAGCATTTGTGGGCAACCTGAATTGCTGAGGCTGGGTTAGAGTTGGCCTCATGAAGTTGCTGAGCAAACTAGAAAGAAATGGTCTGCCTTTCCCTCCACACCCCAAGGGATGTTCTTCTGGACAACTAGCCAGTACCAAGGCATTTAAAGATTAATAACAAGTGCTCGTATTATTCATACATGTACAATCCCAAAGCTACCTGCCCCCTTTTAGAAGAGGTTCCTACTGGCCGCCGCCACCCCCCCCTCCGCTTCCTCCCCTTTCCCCCCATAAATGAGTTCTTCCTCTAGACTCACACAGTCTTCGGTGAAATTTGCCAAGGTCAACCTGTCAGTTTCCCAATGAAAACAAAAATGTTAACAATTAAGCTTCTTCTAAGTTCCAGGCCTCTGCCACATGGTGCAGGAGAGAAACAGCTGTTCCTGCACAGGCAAGGCTTATTGAGTAGTAAAGCCGAAGGGCATGTAAAAAGTGATGTAGTTGAAACAAGTGTTACCAAGGGGAATGAGCCCTTATTTATACTCTAAAGTAGAGACTTTCATTCATTTTTCTACATCTTCCTATTGGATGAGTATTTTCATATTTTCTACATCACATTTAAGACAGGGTTCATCACCTACTGTTTGGGAGGGGAGAAAGTGACCAGAGCGTTATGAAAGACGATGCCAAAGAAGACAAAAGGACTTCTGGGGATCAGGAAAAACATTCCACAGAATTACACTTTAAAAAAAATCAAGTTGGTGTCTTTTCCGTCTTCGCTTTTATTTTTTTTTGTCTCTTTTCTGTTGTGTTGTTTTATGAGAACCCATCGAAGTTCATTCCCTCAGGCATCATTACCAATTATTGTGTTTCTCTTGAGCAACAAGTTGGATTCTGAGCATGAGTGTTGTGAAATAGGTACGGGTCACATTTCCCTCTCTGTGTTGGCAGTTACAAGGCGCAGAGTAAGGTCTGCGGATGCCTTTCATGGAGACCTTAGACCTGCGCTTTCTTTTTGTCGTGGCCTCTCTCGTTGCGGAGCACAGGCTCCAGATGCGCAGGCTCAGTAGTTGTGGCTCACGGGCCTAGCTGCTCCGCGGCACGTGGGATCTTCCCAGACCAGGGCTCGAACCCGTGTCCCCCGCATTAGCAGGCAGATTCTCAACCGCTGCGCCACCAGGGAAGCCCTAGACCTGCACTTTCTATACCGGCCTCACAGTATAGTATAGTATAGTATAGTGTAGTATAGTATAGTATAGTCTTTTTCCTTCATTTTTCTTTCACGTTAATGTCCTAATTTTTCTTTTTTTCTTTTTAAAAATTCTTGCTCTGAAATATTTCAAAGATACAGAAAAGTACAGAGCATAATATAATAAATATGCATTTGTACACAATCCAGATTTCACAAATGTTGAGCCTGTGTCATACTGACTATATATAAGTTTCTGTGCTCTTGGGGACATTATTGGTTGGGTATGCTTCCTGTAAACGGTATCTATTATTATGGGGATTTTTTGTTTATTCAATCTGATATCTTTTTGTATATTAATGTGACTTTATTCCATTTGTATTTTGATTCTTTTATTGATGCGTGTGGAGCCACTTCTACTCTCTTATTTTATGTTTCATTGACTTTGCTTTTCTTTGGTTTTCCCCATGCCCCAAATCTCCCATCTTCTTAACCTCTAAAGGATTGATCAAGTTTTCTTTATTCTTATTTTTCCTTTACTATATATATAGAGCAGGGGGGAGAGAAGGGGGATCCTATATATTTTCTTTCAATGATTACCATTGAAATTTTAACACATATTCTTAATTTAATAAATTATAAAGTTAATCATTATGTCTCTTCTATGTAATTATTTCTTAGGATTTTAGTTCCAGATGGTAATTACAGTCAATATTTATTTAGACTTACTCACATTCTTTATCATTTTATTTGTTCATCAGTGCTTTGTAAAAATTATTTCTTCCTACAAGTTTATTCTCCTTCTTGCTGATGTGTATCATTTATTAGTTCTTTTAGTTAGTATCTGTGAGTAGCAATAGCTCCTTTTTTTGTTTGTATTAAAATATCTCTAGCTGATTTATTTCAATTTTCCCTTGAATAATAGTTTGGGTGTAAAATTCTTATTTTCCCTTAGTATCTTGATGATATTATTACATTGAATTTCAGCTTCTCTTGTTGCTAAGGAAATGTCTTCTGTCAATCCCATTACATTCCTTTGTAAGTAATCGGTCTTTCCTATTTGTATGCTTTTCAGCTTTTTTTGGGGGGGCGGGGCAGGATTTTTACTATATTGTTTCTAGATATGCACTTGTTCTTATTTCCCTACGTGACTAGTTGTGATTTTTGTTGAGTCTGAGGATTCTTGTCTTTCCTTAGTTCTTAGCAATTCACTGCCTGTTTCACCTCACATATTGCTTCTCTCTTTTCTCTGTCCTTTCCTCCTAGAACTCTTATTAATTGTACATTGTGCTGTTCGTTCTATCCTGCAGGTCCTGTAATTTTTCCTCAAAGTTGCCACCTCTTTAATTCTTTGTGCTGCATTCTGGTGAATTCCTCATCCACAATGAGTTTATAATTTGAAAGATCACTTTTTCATATCTAAGAAGTCTACTTTTTATCTGAATTTTTCTTATAATTCTCTATTTTGCCTATGCTTTTCATTTTTTTCCATTTATTTTCAGATTTTAAACATGTTGTATGAAAATATTACTCGTTTCCTTCTGTTATTTATGGTTCATACGTGCATGAATTCTGTTATTTACTCTCACTCTTGTCTCTTTTGTGGTCATGTGTCTCCTTGTATTATCTGTAATTTCACCTGTGAGTTCCTCAAAGCAAGGGTTTAGGTCCATGGTGATCTCATGTGTTCTGAGTTCTGAAGGCATCACTATGATATAGCTTTCACTGTATCTCTGCCAGGACCTCTGGGGTTCACCAGTTCAAGCCACAGTATTTTTAAAAAATACTTAGGTCCTGTGAGTTTGATTAGCCCCTTAACGTGGATCAAGATTGGGGATCTCAGTCGTCAAAGATTATTCCTTTTCCACTTATGACCCTACATAGATACTTGGCATCCCTGAAAATTACCAGGCTGTTGGGCATAGTTTTTATGTTTCCTGTTTCCTGATAGGACAGCCCTTCATGCCTTCTGACTTTATTCAAGAGCTCAGTTCTAGTTTTCCATTGAGAAAGTCCTGTGAGCATCACCAACCTTGTACTGACATTAAATCTCACATTCACTCCATGGCGTGTATCATGCCTGGTGCCTCCTGGGCCATTTAGCTTCAGTGCCTCTTGGCATTCTGCTTTGAATACGCTCTGTGTGTCTACTGTGTTCTCTTCCTTGCTCTGAGTGCATCCATTTAAAAATAATAATTCTGTTATATTTTATGAAGCATGTTTATTGAGATAATGGTGCGTCTCACTTTTTCTAATATGCCCTCACTTGTTTTTAAATATGCTGAAGTACAGTTTTATTTTGTTTGTTCTTTTGGTAAACTGCTTCATGTTTTGGGGGGGGCGGGGAAGGAGAGAAATGATTAAATGAGTGAATAAATGAATAAATAGTGAGTGAATGAATAACTAAGGAGGAACTTATGACCTTGAAAGGACCAGAAAGGGGAAGTGTTTCCCTGAAAGGGGGCCTTACATCATCCCTTTTGGGCCCATAATTTTCAAATCTGGCTCTAGTCTCAGGATTTGAGCAGATGTAATTAAATTATTAGTTGGCCCGTCTTTTGGGAGTTGCTCTCTCACTTCTGTTAGCCTTGTACTATAACTTTATCAGAAATGTGAGCTACCTTCAAAGACCAGAAATGAGCAAGCGTGAATTTTTACATTTTTTAGTAGTTTCATTCATATTGTTTGCCAAACTAAATAGATTATGTTAAACCATTCATGGCAATTATTAAAATAAGAATGATTTTTTTCTAATAAAGTTCAGTGAGATATCATATGTGTCATTACCCAAGCAAAATGAAGAATAATGACATTTTCCTTAAGGAAAATTAATAGCAAATTACAATATTAAATGTCTTACAACTATTATTTCCACTGAGATTCTTTAATACGCATTCTATTACTCATGTTAATAATCAATGCTCATTAATGATTTAATAATCATTTCAAAAGAGTTGCTTTTATTTTGTTATCTTCAAAAAGGGAAAAAAAATAGGAGAAAGTTTAAAGGTAGAATCGTTCATGTCCATTGAAAGAAGGCTTGGTTTTCTAAACAGAAATGATGGAGAACAGCTTTTGTGAAGGCAGTTTGCTTTGGTGGGCAACCAAATTGGTTGGCCCCCATACTGGATACCATGAAGGTAATTTGCTCCCTGCGTACCTTGATGCAGTGGATGTGAATCTTTGGGCAAAGCAAAAAATAAAGAAGGAAGAGAAGAGAAGGGAAAGGAAGAGAAGGGAAAGGAAGGGAAGCAAAAAATGAAGCAAGATAATTCTCACTGTCCAAGATAAATGAACCAGGTACCTTTTACTGAGATGAACAATATTCAACTCTGGATTCAGGTCATCTGAAAGTAAGGTAATGCCTCACAGTTAGTAGCTTGAATATAAGTCAGGAGTTTTGTTCCTTCCCCATAATCAAAGGCCCGAGGTCCCTCAGATTCCTTGGGAGCCCTGGGTCCCTCCAGCACACAGCTCTGCTTTCCCTAGAGTTGGGTCCTCATCTTCATTTCTAAGACGGCAGCATCCACATTCTGAGCAACAAGATGGAGAAACAGACCCAGAAGCAGAAGGCAAAAGCATTTATAACTGAGTCTCTGCGGACGCCTCCAAGAAACTACCTCATGACACTTTGGTCTATAACTCAAGACTGAGGTCTTAGTCACATGTGCAAACCTAGCTGCAAGGGAGGCTGGAATGTGTAGCCTTTAGTCTGTGTAACAGGGTGCCCATCTGAAAATTCTATTATCAGGGGAAAATGGATTTCATGAAAACCAGTAATCTCTCCAGGAATGAAAGGTGATTTTAGTTGTGGTTACCTGTATGTCACTGATACAGTAAGATGTGAAGGACAATAACAATAAAAAGGGAGCTGAATGTGTTTTTACTCAATGAAACAGGTCATTTTACTTTTACTTTATATCTGGGCAATATTCTGAGCATTTGTAATAAAAATAGAAATTCATAAGAGAAATTCATACATACATTCTGTCCATCATTTGTGGAATCACTCTACAGCTGTTTATCAAGCTACCATATACCAAGCATAGTTCGAGATGCTGGGAAAGCAGAGTAAGTAACCCCCCAAAAGTCCTTTCTCTCATACAGCTTGCATTCTGTTAGGAGGCACAACACTAATGTAATAAACAAATACATATTAATTCAGTTGTAATAAGCTTTAAGAAAAATTAAAAGAGTAGGCTACTATGGAGTGAGGGGAGTTGGTCATTCAGATGAGGGCTGTCAGGGAAGGCATCGCTGATTGAGTGATATTGAAGCGAAGTCTCAATGAATTGAAATGAGAATTACATGGATATCTGGCAGAAGAACACTCTAGATGATGGAAGTCACAGGTGTGTTCAAGGACCAGCAAGGAGGCAGGATGGCAGGAGCAGAGTGAACCCTGAGAGCGTATGGAGATGGGGTCACAGGAACAGTGAGACGGGCAGGTCGTGGTGACCTTCACAGGCTACTGGAGAACTTTGGATTGAATGCTGCATGTGATGAGAATCCCTGGAAGGTTCTCAGCTGAGGACATGCTGGTGCTGTGCTTGGGGTATTGTTCTTGCTGTTCTGGAAGAGGAAGAGGGTGGGAATAGGAAGACCAAGGAAGATGATGGTTTGCACTTGAGTAGCAGTGGAGGTGTAAAAAGTGATCAAATTCTGAGATGTGTTATGAAGAGTGATGAGGAAAGTCTTGCTATTAGATTGGAGATGAAGAATAAGAGAAAGCTAGGTTCTGTGGGGTTTTTTTTGTTTTTTGTTTTTGGCCTGAGCACATGGAAAAATTGGGCAGCCGTTTACAGAGAGGGAGACTCCAGGGGAAGGAACAAGTCAGAGAGGAGCATGGAATGAAAGGCTCAGCTCTGAGCATCAAAGGCATGTGTGTGTCCAGGTGGTGGGGCTTCACGCTGGGGTGGGGGGGAGGGTGTATGTGAGCCAGCGGTTCATGGAAGGAGTCAGGGCTGGAGTCATAATTTGGAAGAATCAGAGCGTAGGTAGTATTTATATCCCTGGGAGGTGATGAGTTCACCTAAGGGGCGAGTGTAGAAAGAGAACACCGCGGACCTTTGGAAAATTCAGGTCTTCAGCCCTTATTGTTGGCATGAAGTGGAAGCTCTTAACTCTGCCAAATGTAACTCATTTTCCCTTTCCAGCCTCACAGGACTTTCAAGTGGGCGGAACATCTCAAAGCTGCTAAGTCCTATTATCAGAGAAAGGCTGCAATAATCTGTAATGGTGATGAATATTTAAATGCCTTTTCTCCTTTTCATTCTTTGATTCTTTCTTTTAACAAAGAACCTGTCATTTTGAGGTTCTATCACCTATCACTTAAAGAGGGGGGGATTTTTATTATTTCATGCTAACGTATAGTTAAAGAAAAGGTTGTTTTCCTTTGGTTCTTATTATCCTAGCTAAATACCATGTAACAGACGCGAACAGAGCTTTGATGAGAGAATCCACATCATTCTCAGGGGGAGGAGGCTGCGGGCACAGAGGGAGAAGGGATACGAAAGTCATTACAATAAACAGAATTCCAGAGAAAGACACCATTATTTACCCATAGAAATGGTTTATAATTAATATAACTCTTAGACTTTGGGTGAAGGATGTATCTCTCTGCCGCATTTTTCCTGTCAGCAAAAGTGCATCCGCATCTCCATCAGGACCACCTGTAAGCAATAAGCTAACTGGCAAAAAAAAACAAAAGGAGCAAAGACCTTGTCTCAAATCAGCCTTTTCCATATACTGTAACAATACACTGGATTAAAGTGCCCAAGTCAAAAATTATCACTAAGAAGTGTAATTTTTCTTGCCTCCTGACAGGGGAGAGTCAAGTTTGCTTTGCAGTGAGTATATAAATCAATTATGCCTGTTTGTTTAAAAAAAACAAAAACATCTTTGCAACCGGAATGTTAATTAAAATTGATCGCATTACACAAACAACCAGATACTGTTCACTGTATCCATGCTTAATGAGCCTGAACACGCTTTTGATAGAACAGGCAGGATAAATGGTTATATTTAAGAACTTTTGACCAACCATGACTTTGCCTTAGGGTAGTTCTTGTTCTCTGGGATGAAAGTTACATTCAACCAGACAAGAATGTCAATGTCTGGACTGGAGCACTGGACAGACCACCCCGGTGGAGCAGGTCACCCAGAATGTGAGCCACCCTGGGTCTGGATCTCAGGTTGTGACATCATGTGCTGTGTACAAGATCATATCAACTACACAGAGAGATAGTTGTACTTCTTCCTCTCCAATCTAATGCCTTTTATTTCACTTTCCTGCCGAATTTCCCTGGCTAGAACCTCCAGTATAACATTCCATAGAAGTAGCCACGGCACACGTACGATCTTGGGAGGAAAGCATCCGGTCTTTCATTGTTAAGTATGATGTTACCTTGTGTTTTTCAAAGATGCCTTTTATCAGGATAAAGGAAATCCCTTTGATTATAGTCTGTTGAGTGTTTTTATAATAAAAGGGTGTTGGACTTTGTTATACTGAGCTATTGAGATGATCATGTAGGTTATCTTTATTCTATTAATACAGTGTATCACATTAATTGATTTTCAGATATTAAACCAACCTTGCCTTTCTCAGATAAATCCCACTTGGTCACGGTGTATAATCCTTTTTATATGTGACTAGATTCAGTTTGCTAATATTTTGACAAGGATTTTTGTATCTATATTCATAAGAGATATTGGTCTCTAGTTTCATTTTCTTGTGCTGTCCTCGTCTGGTATTAGTATCAAAGTGATACTGGCCTCATAGAACCACTTAGTAACTGTTCTGTCCCCTTTATTTTCTGGAAGAGTTTGTGAAAAAGTGGTATTAATCCTTCCTTAAGTGTTTTGTTGAACTCGCCAATGAAGCCATCTGTGCATGAGCTTTTCTTTGTGAGTAGTTTTTATTTTTGTTTTGTGTTTTAATTACTAATTCAGTTTCTTTACTTTTATAGGCCTATTCAGATTTTCTGTTTCTTATTGAGTCACGTTTGATAGTTTGTGTCATAACATACTTTTAAGAATACTCATTCCTGCTTTAATGAGCAGTTGTCATCCATTCCACCAAAACGCAGATAGTTCATCATATCAGGACCACTGTTTTCCCTTATCTACCTCTCATCCCCCTTTAATGGATTCTGACGTTTGAGAAGAAGCAAAGTAGGGGTCATCAGATACATTAAGGAAAAAATATCACCAGATACTGTTCACTGTATCCAGTGGATTATTACAAAATGTGGGAGTCGGGCTTCCCTGGTGGCGCAGTGGTTGAGAGTCTGCCTGCCGATGCAGGGGACACGGGTTTGTGCCCCGTCCGGGAGGATCCCACATGCCGCAGAGCGGCTGGGCCCTTGAGCCATGGCCGCTGAGCCTGCACGTCCAGAGCCTGTGCTCTGCAACGGGAGAGGCCACAGCAGTGAGAGGTCCGCATACCGCAAAACAAATAAAAAATAAAATAAATAAATAAAATGGAGTCAAATTTTAACACCCTTATTGTTTTCTTGGGCTCTAATACAGCTGTTTGACCCAATTCCAGAACGTCCAGGATTTCTATCAAGCATCTTCATGGTGGAGTAATTATTGCCAACAACAAACATTGAAATGCACTTTAGAAAACAAGAGCCTATGAAACTCACTATAGTCCATGAATCTTTTATTTAAATTCTGATTCACAAAATAAGTCATGTGATTTGAACATAGATTAAACCGTGATAATTGTCATTAAATCTGTTGAGATTTTTGTAATTAAAGGCCAGTATAATCCATTATCACTTATCCATTCGTAAGGAAATTCAGCTATGGCATATCCTATGGAATATGTAGATATTGTCTCCATACTTCTAATTAAAACTGATTGGTTGGCTCTTTTTCAAAGGAAAAAGGAAGAAAGTTGAAGTAACATTTTAATTATTCTTAAGTTTCCATCTAACCACTAATGCTATCATAGTACCTAGAAAAAAAACTTGAGTTAATGGATTAGAGTCCTGTAAAGAAAACAGAAATGGCCTCAGGTATTTCACCATGGGAATTTAATAAAGTGAATTGCATACAGAATGAGGGGAAAGCTGAGAAACCAAACAGGGGATGGCAAAGCAACCAAGAGGTGAGCAAGGGAGGAATCTGCTACCACCCTAGGTTTGAAAGGACACAGGAGAGACGTGGTTTCACCAGAAATGCAGGATCCTGGACTTGCCTGCAGAGGCTAGAACCATGACCAGGCAGGATTTTTCCCCAACAGGGATCTGGAACCTCAGAGACAGCAGGAGTTGCAGCCCATTCAGGGAATGACTGCCACATAGAGAGTAAGGAGAGATACCATGCTTCCTCCTTCCCCACTTCCAGTCATTCCCCGCTACTTCCCATTGGCCAAACCTTGTTAGAACCAGTTGGCAAAGAGTCTGGAAAATGGAGTTTGTAGGAGATGAAATGGAAAAGTGTTTGAAAACAAACAGGAAATTACCAGCACGCTTAGTGATGAATTTTCCCATATTTGTTGAAATACATTAGCCTCCAAAGGCAAGAACCTCTGTGAACAGCAAGGAGAATAAATATAAATAACACTACATGTGGTGTATTATACTCAAACTGTTGAAGCCAAAGAAAAAAAGAAGGAAAAAAAAAACTGTAAATGAAGCCAGAGGAAAACAGACGTTTCATACAAGGTATCAGTGATGGAAATATTGGCTGACTTCTTATCAGAACCACTGATATAAGCGTAGTCAATCCTGAATTAAATATTCAGTAAAAATATTCCTTTTTTTAAAAATGAGATGAAAGACATTTTGCAAATGAACAAAAGCTAGAGGAATTCATCACCAGCAAACCTATAAGAAGTGCTAATGGAAGTTCTTCAGGCTGAACTGAGATGATACCAGAGGCAAACTTGAAGCTACAGGAGGGAATGAAGAGCAGAACATGCTTAATATGTAAGAGTATAAAAGACTCTACCCTTAAATTGTATTATTTTTTCCAAAAGACTGCCGATCATTTAATGCAAAAATAATAACTACACTAAGAATTAAGATGCAGAGAAGAGCGGGATTATATTGTTGTCAGGACCTTATGTATTTTCGAAGTGATGCAATATTAATGCTAAGTAACTTCTGATAAATTAATCATGTATATTTTATTTCTTGAGCAATCACTAAAAAGTACAAAAAGGTATAGCTAAAAAATCAATAGAAGAAATTTAAAGTCCTATGAAAATATTAGATTAATGAAAAACGGCAATAAGGGGGAAACAGAACCAAAAAGACACGAGACAAATAGAAAACAAATAGTAAATTGGCAGATTTAAAATAAAGAATATCGGCAAATATAATGGACCACACCATACAAACCAAGCAGTAGGACAATAGACAAGAGATGGTAATATGGTAGGTTTATTATTAAATGTATAAGGACTAAACACTCCAAATAAAAGCATGACAAAGCCACATACTGTCTACAAGAGATGCTTTTTAAATACAGAAGGAAGTTAGGTTAGAGTTAAAAGGATGGAAAATAGAGATCATATAAACAGTAAGCATAAGAAAGTTACTGTACATATGTTGGTATCAGACAAAGTAGACCTGAAGGCAAGAAATGTTAACAGAGATAAAGAGCAACACTGAAAATTGATGAAAAGTTCAGTTTGTCAGAAAACATAAAATCATTAAATGGCATATACTTAAAACACAGCTATAAAATACTTGAAAGGAAAAACACCTGAAAAAAAAGAGAGAGAATTAGACAAATCAATAATCAGATTTAGATATTTAGTATCCCTTTTATATCTTACTATATATAAGGATATTGAAAAGCTGAGCAAGATTGTCAACCTATGAATTGGCATTCATAGACCACTAAGTCCAACAGTAAAATACATGTTATTTTAAACTGTACATGGAACATTGACCAAGATATAAAATAAAATCATCTCAACAAATTTGAAAAGATTGAAATAAATATGAAAAGGTGAAAAACTTATAGACATACCTAACTACACCAACGCCAACTTAGAAATTGAAAACAATAGAATATCTAAAAATAATCCCAACTATTTCGATGTTAAACTACATACTTCTGAATAACCTATGAGTCAAATAAAAAAATCAAGACAAAGTAGAAAATGTTTGGTATATCAAAGTAAAATGTGTGGAATGTATCTATAACACTAATTTAGAGAGGATGTAGAGAGCTTTAAAACACTTATATTTGAAAAAAAAGAAAGTTAAAATCAGTTGTTTACATTTCCAACATAGGAAGCCAGAAAAAGATGAGCAAATCCAGTGAATAGAAGGGAATATATACTAAAGAAGAGAGCAGTAAAACAGAAAACAACCAACAGAAAAAACAACCAACTTTTGGCTAAAAGTTCATTCTTTAAAAATTTTTTTAAATGCCTAACCACTAGCAAGACTGATCAAGAAAAAAAGAGCAGTAATCACAAACCACCCAAACTAATAATATAAGGAATAAAGTGGGATTTACTACAGATCCTACAGATTTTAACAGGATAAATATGGAATGTTATGAACTACTCAAGGCCAAAAATATCTACAATTTAGATAAAATGGGAAAATTCATTGAATATACAACTTATCAAAACTGACGTGTATGTAATCAAAATTTAAATGGGTATTTATCTATTAACTGTATTAAATTTTTTTTTTTACTCAAGTGATTTCTGTTTGAATTTTACCAAGCATTTTAAGAAAATAAGATAGAAAGAACTGGTCAAATACTAACAAATTTCATAATTGTGAATGGATGAAAGTGTCCTATTCTTGGAAAGACACTCAAAGATTGAGGCTACAAACCAAAGGCCACTTCTGTGCCACCTTTAAAAGATCTAGCTAAAATTAAAAGATAGAGAAATGTTGGAAATAAAGGATGGAAAAGAGTTATTTCAGGAAACAGCTTACAGAAATAGGAAAGCTGCAATAATATAAATTTCTGACAATATAGAGTTCAAGTGAAAGGCATTTAGCATCAAAAAAAGAGGCATATTACAGTACAATCACCAAGAAAAGTTAAGAATCATAAATCTTTATGCACTCCAGCATCTCTCTGAAATAAACAGATACTATTAAAATGTTCAGATGTATTTACAAACCCACAGTCTTAGTTGGAAATATCAATACATTCTAAAATTGACAGACCAAATTGAGACAATAAGTCAGCCCACTGGGGATCTAACTAACTCATCAGGCTCTGACAATAGATGTATTGAAAGAACATGCTTTGTTTCCAGCAAAAAGAGAATATAAATATATATCATTTTTAGAAATTCATAAGGCATAATAGAAATAAAACGTATTTATCACATCACAGAAGAAAAAGAAATTGTCAAAGGAGAAATAACAGAGACCACAATCTCTGATCAAACCTAATGAAATTAGAAATAACAAGGACAGACCAAAAATAATCTCCTTGTGGAATTACTCTTGCATTAAAAGGAAATGGAAATTGAAATTATAGGCTTTTTAGAAAATAATGGCAATGAGTAGCTATAAATCAAAAACTGTGGGATTTGGCTAAAGCAGTAATTACAGGAATATTTATGTCCTTAAATGCATTTATTAGAAAATACAAAATATTGGCAGTAAATGACAATCAAGAAAAAGAACAATGAAAGTTTAAATAAAGAAGGAGGAAGGGATTTTTTTAAATTAAATCAGAAACCAATAACATAGAAAATGATCAGAAAGCATAGACCTTAATTATAAACCAAAAGTTCATTCTTTGAGAAGTTCAACAAACATGCAAAGCTTCAAAAGTTTGATCTAGAGAGAAAAAGAAAAATAACATTAAGGACAAGAAGAAATCGCTTCAAATATGGCTACTTCTAAAATTTTAAGAGAATATTAAGGAGATTATTTCATATTCAAAAATCTAATGAAATGGATAATTTTCCGGGAAAGTTGAACCAGTAAACATGACAGAAATGTGACATGTCTACTCCTTAAAACAGAGAGGGGGTCAGGAATACAACTGTGTGGATTCGAAAACTAATCAACTGTGTGCACCCTGCCCTTACCACTTGGTAGGGGTGTAACTTTAGGCAAGTTTCTCAACTTCTCTGGGCGTCAGTTTCTCTTTGGTAAAATGAGGTAATAACAATAACTGCTGTCCAGGATTACACATACATATAAAGCCTTTAAAACGGTGCTTGACACATACATAGTCAATATTCTGTCATCATATTGTCATGTCATCACCCCATCACCATCACCCTCACTATCACCAGATGGTTTTATAGCTGAGACTTACCAAACCTTCAAGAAGAGATCAGTCGTATTTAAGCAGTTTCAGACCTGAATTCCCTGGCGGTCCAGTGGTTAGGACTCCGCACTTTCACTGCAGGGGGCACAGGTTCGAACTACGATCCTGCAAGCTGCAGGGTATGTCCAAAAAATAAAAAATAAACAGTTTCAGACCTAAGAAGAAGCTATAATGTTTCTGAAGTCAACCTTATGCAGCTGGCATCACCTTGACACCAACAAGGAACCAACAGAGCACAGAGTCAAAGAAAACCCATCAGAGCTCTCTTATAAAGATGCATGAGAAAGACGGCAAATGGAAGTTTAGCAGATGAGTTCCTGTGTCTCTCCTGGGCCACAGGAGTAACGAGAGCCCTCCATACACTCCCCTCCCTCCACCCTGCCTGGCTAATAGGAAGCTCTGAGAGTCTGATGGGGAGGTGCTGAGATTTTGGCTTCTGACCGAGGACTAAGGAGTGATGTCTGAAAAAAAGGGGTGTTTGGGATAGGGAAGTAAGGAGGCATACGGTGCTTCCCTTTCCTAGGCTGTGAACCACTCAAAACAGGGGTGGCATTGTACTCGTCTTTGCACCATTCCAGCCCAGCATGGGCCTGGCCATGAGACTAGTCAACAAACAGGTGTATTTGGTGTATACACGCCTTCCTAGCAGACACTTACTGTTACTCATAAGATGTGAACAAATGTCATTAGCAGGCCAGGTATTTGAAAGCATCGTGCACCAGGTCTAGGAGCTAACTCAGTACCCCATATATATAGCATTAGGTCAGGTTCAAGTGTGTAGTGGTTTGAAGTCCAGGTTTTGTAGATCTTGCCTGATGTGTAATCATCTCTCAAGGTAGAGTAGGTATCTGAGTGTGCGCTGAGTGGACCCTTCCCATCCTGATGGCATGAGGGGATTGCTCAGTTCACTGATTACTTGCCTCTTTTCCCTCCCCGAGGGGCTCACAGCTGTGCACTCACTGGGCATTTCAGCTTGTTGCTGGTTTGCATCTGAGTCTTCCTTTCAGTGGACTGACTTTCAGGATGCCCGTACTCTTCTCAGTGCCAGTTCTTCTGTCTCTTCGGTATCTCTAGCCGACCTCATAAGCAAGAGCCTCCATTGTGGTTTCAGGTATCACTGACCTCTCTTTGGATGCTGCATCTGAATTTCATCCAATGATTCATTATGGCTCATCTTTTTTAATACCCCAAACACTGCTTCTTTTGGATTACATGACGTTTTAAGAGGCCTTGAATTTTTTAATTATTTAAAGGACCTCTCAGAAATGCACACAATTCTTATGACCACATTTATCTACCTGAAACCTGTCGGTGGCAGAACCTGTAACTCAGTGGGCACATTTTTCACATGATCACAGGAAGCTTGTGTGTTCATTGGCTCATGCAAGATTGTAAAGGCCACGGCCTGTGAAATCTTCGGGGAACCTCAGTAAACATTTAGCTGCATCAGTCTTGAAGGAAGTTGTATGTGGTTGGATTGTCCTGGGGAGGGTGAGGACTCAGTGTTTCCAAGCAAACCAGATGAAGCTGCCCTGGAGGTAGCAGCTGCCAGGACATCAACGGCAGGGAAAAGGGCACCGAGATGGACGTGATCAGGTGTGGGCATGAGAGTGCTGGTTGCAGAGGCAAGGCATAAAAAGATGGTTTTTCTTTAATGAAGAACTGATGATTGTAGGGCAGTTTTAATGGGTCATAGCAAGTTGATCAGACACAACCATAGATATTTTTCTATGGACGTATCTTTGGTTTGTTTTTAGCCCCATTTTCATTGCTCAAGAAATTAGTGAGGATTGAAGTCCTCATTTAATGAAACCCTAATTAATCCAAAAGTATTCATGATGGCTTTCCAGAAGAGTCGAAGCTATCCCCACACTAACCTGTTCCTTTTTGTTTCCTGGTAGAACGTCCATTCTCGGGATTTCCTTTGGAGCTGCATTTCTCTCGCTTGCCTTTATCCTTTTCGTCTGCTTTGCTGGACAGCTTTTGGTAGGTACTTCAAATATGGAACCTCTTTGAAAAGTGTGCTCGTTGAATGAAAACTGATTTCTTCCTCAAGACAGGGAGCTTGTTGATTTCCTGTTTTAGGAGATATACATCCAAGTAGAGAAATGTGGACTCTTCATGTCAACAGCCCAGAGTATAAACTGAGGCAGCCCATGCACAACCGAGACACTAATCTGAAGGTTACTTGAAATGTTGGATATCATGCTATAAAATTGTATTTATGTTTATTTGTTTCTGTCAACATTTTTTATCTCCTCTAAGTTTTCGGAGTATTTATAGCAGCAAATACTCGTGTAATAGGAGGCTTTTAATGACCGGGAGAATTAAAATGTAAACCAAATGTGTCTTTAATGTCAACTTTTAAGGTATAAAATTTTGGAAAATATGAAAATAGCAAGTGTAAAAACATCTCTTATTAGTGTTTTAATTTAAAACTAATCATTGTCAGCACTTATGGCTTAAATGCTAGCTCAGGATATAAGAATTAACTCTCACTGTATTCTTGAGTCTAAAGCAAGTGTTGCTGGGTGGCTCTAGCTCCATGAGAGCATCCTAAGAAAGCCAACAATGAGATGAGAGCGCCAAAAGACAGTCAAGGTTTCATTTTGTTCATCCGAGGTGAGTTGAAACAGGAGAGGCCACTATGAACCAGATTCCAAGCATTGGGTGCATTCTAGTTGGATATGTGAAATCACTTGGCCAAAAAGGGTTAAGATTCCAAAGCATGGCCCTACCTCTGGACAGTAGACACTGCCTCCTCTGCCTTGTACCTTTGCGAACGTTTGTGGGTTTTGTTTGCTCTATCATAGTTTAGATGTTTCCAGTTGGATTGGAAACTCTTCCAAAAGTGAAACTGTTGTTTCTGATTCCCTCCAATGCACACATGGCATCTTGAGTCTCTTAAAAATCCCCTGAAGACCTTGTAGGTTGTAGTGAAGATTGAGTAACTGTTGCCCACGGGAATCCTTGTCAAGTTCTAAGATACGAAGAATTCTTAACATACGAGGGAGCCAGACTTTCTATGTTCAGATTTTCCTTGGGTGGAAAAGCACACAGACTCCACCCTTTCTCTTCCTGGCTCCCAAAAGACTTCTGCAGCCGTTTCTCAGATTTTCAGAAGAGGAACGGTCATTTGTGGTTCCATTGGAAATCCAAACCCTGTTCTAATTAAAGCAGATTCTACCACTGTGTCTAAGTAGCCATCCTTCTCTTTTTCCGTTCCAAGGAATCCAGTCTTGGGGGTGGCGGGAATATGGTGTATATTTAGGGTTTCATACTGACATTTCTTTCCACTATCTAAGTCGCTATAGGAAAGAAACAGAGAGCCAGAGGAGGGAGAAAGAATCTCCTGAGCAACTTTGCTGCCTTGGTGGGAATGCTTTGCTCTTATATAGCGTCTCCCCTCTCAGCCTTGGTATAACCTGACCTCACTGTTGAACCTTTCGTGGCTTTTGGTCCCTCCTGTACCTGCCAGTGGTGCCTCAGGGTGTTCAAGATCCAACATTCCTGGCTCCTGGTTCCCCCCACTCTCTGAGGGCTTCCCAAGACTCTGACACCCACACACCAGATGCTAGGAAGTTCTTAACTCTGTGTTGTCTCAAAGAGAAAAGTTCAAGGCTGCAAATGAACTAGTGTTTAACCTCCTCCTCACAGGAAGCCTGTACTTTGCCAAAGTGGTCAGGAAGACCAAACTTGAAGACATCTGGTCTTTCTAAACTTGAATCAATAGGATCTGTGAATGAGCCTGCCCCCAGAGACCAGCTGTGATGCTTGGTCCAGATGTAATCCTGGTAAAATTCAAAGAGGAATTCTTCTCATTCCAATAAGAGGTTCTTTTCACTCTTTAAAACATTCTGTAAGGATTTTTTTCTTTACCTTTCAACATCAAACATAGTCATGCAGAAGGCTTTAAGTGTGCTTTCTATCCTACCCTCCAAATTCGGTCAAAAACTACATATATCACCTTTGAGACTTCGGTCAAGTCTTTTCCAAGCCACAGTTTCCTCACATGGAAATTGAACATCAACCATCCTCACAGCTTCTCGGGATGATTGGAGATATTAAATGTTAAGGACATAGCAGGATACCAACAGATTTTCAACAAACAGCAGCTACCATTATTTTCCATCACTGCGTATTTTAGAGTGCCTATTCTTAGAGCACTTTAGACAAACCCTTTTTTAGGCAACAAACAACAGCATTAACTTTAAAAAAATTAATATGAGTTCTCACAGTGTTTTGAACAAAGATCAAAATGATAAATGCTTGCTTCTCTTTTTTAAAAAAAATTTACAGTTCTTACATGTGACATTTAATGTAATACTTGTGTCACTCTACAAACAACAAATTTAAATTGAAGAAGAAAAAAAACCTAGGTATATCACAAACATTCCACAGTGGTCATAGAGAAGTATGAGGTTTTATTGTGATTTGCACTTATTTGTGGATTAAATACTGAGTTTATGAAAGAATGCTGAATATCCCAGATTCATCTTCTATTAACTGATGTTCACCTTCTGAAAACTTAAATGCCGAAGGCAGTATCAATGCTAGTATCGGTATTCAATTCTCCGTATGAAGAAAGAAATTAAAATACATCTGTGAAGGAGGTTGAGAAAAGGTAGGACTGACAGATATTTTTCCTCCAAGACCCTTACCTTTATTATCCTCTGTTGCACAAAAAGTGCAACACAGTAGATACAATTGATGGGTCATTGTTCAGCTGGGTGTGATAAAAAGGTAGGGAAACATCAAAGTGGGCAGAAAATTAGAGTGATAAGGAAATGCAATTTTTTTCCCCTTGATTAAAAAGATATGTGTTCAGTGACACATTCAGAGAAAAATGCCAGGGAATCTGTTTGTTATGATCATGATTGCTGTGGGAAGCCCGGCCTCTCCTCTCCCTCTGGTCACCCTAGCCCACACCTTCCCGAGGCTCTCTCAGCAGTGCTGGCCCTCGCCTCGCCCCCATTGCCCACTTCTTAGTTCTTGCCCATGGGGGTGGGCTCTGCACCTGCTCGCCTTCCTAGAAACTTTCTCAGGAGCCTCACCAGCCCTTGTGATGGGTCCTTCTTTGCACGCCATGGCACTCAGGTCTGCACCATGTAATTTAACATTCGATTGTATAACATCTCTCTGACCCCCATTTAAATTTTTGGTGAGCGTGACTGCTGTTTCTCCTTGTACATAGTAGGTTCCTTAAGGCCAGGGTTGTTTCCTACACTTGCTTTCTATCTCCTAGGAAATCCAGCAGAGTGCTAACCTCATAAATGAGTTTGTAATGAGCATATGCTAAGTAAGCGCTACTGGACTTCTATGATTTCCATGAGGTTCTTTTTCCTTTCTCCACTCATCGGGCTCCATGTAGCGCCTCCCTTGTCTCACCAACCCTCCCCCATTCATCCTCAGGCAGAGTTATGTGCCCTGAGAGCCCATGTTCATCCTTCTTTCTCCAGATGCCCTGGCGTGGGGATGAATGTACAAAGGACCGAATGGTGGCCCATGGCCCTCATCTCACTGCACTGAAATTCCTTCTCACTCACCATGATTCCTTGACTCTGGCGTGCTTCGGGCTGACTTCTCCTTTGGAAATAATCTCCTAACCTTCATAAACTAATTCTGAAGAGCCCTCCTTTTCCACCACTGGCTTCCCTAGTGCCTGCTGTTTGGGCTTCCTATTTTCTATTCTGATTTGTATTCTTTCAGGTGAAAAAAATCATCAGCGAGTTCACCTCAGGCCTGTTTTTTTTTCATTGAGTATTTCAGGCACTTGAAACACAAGTTACATATTTAATGTCGGTTACCTTAAAGGCAACGTCCTGGCACCACTGCTCAGAGAACATCCCACACCCACCCTCGCCCAGACTTGACTTCCCCCAAGCTCGCAGCTCCGAATTCAGCTCACAGTCACCGCATCCCTGCTCCCAGTCTGGCAAGCTCCTGGCTTGCCTGCCTCCTGGACCATCATCCCGTGTTCTCACGTGTCAGACCTCCTGCACCGCCTGTGCCTCGGTCCCCTTATGAGGTGCTTAGCTTTCTACAACAGACACTGGTTAGCATTTCACAATTGTAAACTTGAGAGCTGAAAGGGACCCAAGAGGTAACCTTGGTCAGCCCCGCATTTTGTGGATGAGGAACCCAGGGCTCGAGATGCCATTCACTTCGATGAGTTCCCATTTCTACATACTTAAAAGAAAAGTTTCCCTCCATGAAAAATAGTGCAGGAGTTGTAAGCAGATCTCTGGAGGTTGGAGACGGAGGCTTTGGATCAGGATCAGCAATGTGATCACTGTAAGATCTGCAAAGGTCTCCTGTCCTTGGGTGAGAACCTTCAGAACCAACGTAAACTGCTTATGACGGGCAAGATCCCGTGAATAGTTCTGTATCTGACCTCATTGCAGTTTAGAAATAATAAATGTTATATTATATTAAAATTACTCTGCTAAGCATGTTATATAGGCTGGCTCATTTAACCACACAAGAGTCCTTGGAGGCAATGCTTATTCTCAATTAATGAAACAAACAGAAGCTCACAGAGGCTACATAATTTGCCCTGTGGTGTATAGCAAGTAGGTTTTGGAGCCATTGGGAAACAAGCCTTAGAACCCTTATAATTATCTGGAGGCAGGTTCCAGAGGGTGCTAGGCTGTGTGTGGAGAGTCACTGGCAGACAGGTGCTCAGAACTAGGCGGGGGTGACCACATTCATGGTCATGGGCCATCATGGCACTGAGGTTGTCTCTGGTGACTGCTAAGCATCAGTTGGTCAGAATCACATAAGTCAGTCAAGATAACCTCACACAGAACCTAATTCATAGTCTAGTTTTCCAATATATGCAGCTGTTGACCCAGTTTACATAAAACTGGATTCTGGGCAAGGTATAACTCCATCTTAAGAGTCATTCAGTAAAATGGAGGAGAAATGTTAATTTATAAGTGGATTTAAACTCCAAAATATTCTAGTAGGAGAGCATCCTTAATCATAATACTTTGCAAAAATGTTTTTACATATGTGAGAGCCCTTTAAAGTGCAATCAATGTATATTATTTTATTTGATAATCCAAAGAATCCATTGTATCTAAGTAGAAACTAAGATGTAGAATAAGAGAGTGTATTTTCATGACACTCAGCAATAAAAAATAATAATAGCTGTCATCATCGTAGTAGTAATAATAATAAGTGCATACTTACTGCCAAATTTAACTTTCTAAACTACCTGAAGTAGACTTACATCTCTGGAAGAAATACAAGAGATATAACTATAAATAACACACACACCAAAAACAAACAAACAAACAAAAAAAACCTCCCTGATGAAATGTATTTTAGAAGGAGTATGCCAGATTCAGCAAATGAAAATGTTAGAAAATGTCAGGAGAATTATTTTTCTCTCAATGTGGTTTTCTTGTGCTTTGTATAGCAGAGATAATATGATATCAGCCCACCAACGTTGTTCCAGGCAGAGATGAAAGCACAAACATAGAGATTGTCCTGGGGAAGGAAAGTAGGTCACACACCAGCTGATAAAAAAGCTTTCTACCCACAGGAGTGTTTTTTCCTTGAAGTCTATTTTCTCTAATGTCAATATAATCAGCTTTCTCATGGTTAGTATTTTCCCAGTGTCCCTTTTCCCATCTTCTTATTCAGCTTTTCCTTGCTGTATAGGTGTGTCTCTTGTAAACAACATCTAAGTGTATGTTAAGTTCTCTGATCCAAGAGTCTCTTTCTTTTACCTGACAAGTATAATACATTTATGTGTATTATAATTACTGCTAGTCTTATTTTGCTTTTTTTATCCATCAAGTATGTTCTTTGCTTCTGCTTATTTTTCCTCCTCTCCTTCCTTCTCTTGGACGAATGGAGTTTGTTCTCCTTTATTCCCTCTAGTGACTTGGCACTTGCTTTATCCAAGTCTTTTCATTTAGCAATTAACGTAAAATATGTAACATGCACATGATTAACAGGGTCCATTATTATCTCCATCTTCTTGTGAAGAATACAAGGACCATGCTCTAAATCTCTAAATCTGATCATCCTTTTCCATCATCCATGCTAGTGCTGTTTAGATTTTTTAAATTTAAACTATTTTTATTGTTCATTTTATCACTATTCTTGTTTAACAATCTCTTTGTTCACCGCTCTTCTGAATGCCATTCCTTCCTCCAGATGCAGTGTCCATATTTCCATAGGATTATTCCTTTTGTAATCCCTTCCATGAGAGCCTGTGCATAATACACCCAGTCAGCTTTTATATTAAAAAATAGCCTTTTTTCCTCACTGACTAATAATTTAGCCAATAATTTTTCTAACATTTTGAAGACATGAGTACATATTTTCCTGGATTTTAATGTGTTGAGGAGAAATCTAATTGTTCTTCCTTGGTAGATGTCTTTTCTCTGATTGTTTTTGTACGATTTGTTCTTTGTCTGTCTTGGTCAACTGACTCCTTGTGTTAAGGAGTAAGTTTACTTTCGTTTTTCCTGGTTGCGACTCAGTGCATTGTCTCAGCCACAGAGTTAGTATTGTGCCTCAGGTCCACAAAGTTGTCGTCCCATATTTCCTTGTATTTTGCCTCTTTCCCTGTCTTTCTGTTCTATTTTTCTCAGTCTTTCATTCCAAGTATGTTGAACCTTTTTATTGTACCTTCTGTGCCTCAATATCATACTTTTTATCTCTTTATATTTCTGTGCTGTTTTATAGGTTGTTTCCTTAGAGCTATCTTACCCTCTTCAGCATAACTATTGAGTGTTTAATCTCAATATCTACATGTTTGTCTCTAGAGAGTCTATGGAGCTCATTTTTAAAATATGCCTGTTGCTTTCTCTTAAGTGATTATTCATTATGAACTCTAATCCATCTTTTATTAATTTAATCTTATTTTACAGACTATTTCAGATTGATATAATAATTGCAGATCTTGTGATACTAATTCTACTATCTGTTATTTCTGTTTATTCTTCCTTGTAAGGTCTTCTTATGTAGTTCATAATTTTTGTTTATTGTGAGATCATTCAGTAGGGGCTGCCCCCTTCCCAACTGGGACGTGCCCTGCACCCTGCGATGTGAAGTATTTTTCATAAGCAGTGTTGTTCTTGCTGCAGCTGGAGCCCCAAGGACCTTCTCTGGTTTTTGGTCTGATTGATAACCACTCACCTTGGAATTCTCATTATGAAGCAGATAATGTGATTTCAAAATCAACACCCATATTTAGAGTTTGAATTATCATTGGAAGTTTATTGGTACTTCCTTGATCTAGTGTATGGCGTTCTTCTAGACTTCTCCACATGGAGAGAATAGCCTTCTGAAGCTTCTGGTTTTATTCAGGGGTCTTGGTCCCAGCTGCCCACCTTTTGCAGACTGAAGGCAACATCTTTTCCCTGTGGGCATTAAAACCCAGCCCTAGGTAATGTCCAGTTTCAGGACACTCCTAAGCCAATCCCACAGCCTCAGCCCCCCTAGCAGTGATCTCCTTCTTTGTTCCCACCCCATGGGAATTTCTCTTTGGGTCCATCGTTAAGACAGGGAGCTTATTGAGCGAGCATCTATTACGTTCTGACTGTTTGCCAAACGCCATGCTGCCTCTGGGAATACAAAGATGGGTTATGGGAGTTCCCTGGAGGTCCAGTGGTAAGGACTTGGCACTTTCACTGCCATGGGCTCAGGTTTGATCCCTGGTCGGGGAACTAAGGTCCTGCAAGCTGCACAGCATGGCCAAAAAAAAAACAAAAGAAAACAAAGGTGGGCACGAGGAGGCCAGTGTCCCCCACCAGGTCTCCACATGGCCAGAGACGAGTGTGTCGGCAAAGATGACACAATGTGGGCGGTGCTATGAGGACCACACAGTGGATGAATGACAGAGGAATATGGCTCGGCCAAGGCGTACCAAAGAAACAGGTTGATTTGGTAAACTATGATTGGTTGAAATAAAAGTCTGTGGGAAATCCAAGGACAATTAAATAATTAAAGTAGACACATCAGTCTCTGTGACATTAAATGTTTTAAGTAATTATTGCTGCAACTTGTTGCTGCCATTCAAAAAGATAGTCCCCGCCCAATTAAAACGCCGAAGTAGGAAAGGCAAAGTGTTCCTTCAGACAGCTACACAAAAGTGCATGTTTATATGATAAACTTCACCATAGCTTTCAGGCAAGATTTTAGGATGAGTTCTAATAATAAAAATTTGTTACTCAGCCACTGTGATATATTTATAACTTTCTGAAGTGTTTCTCATTGTATTAAACTTCACCTATATAAGGATCTACTTCTTTTCAGGTACATCGTTTTATTTTAAAAAGGAACACTAATGAGACTGCAAACACAATCTGCTTTAATAATTATAACATTAAATTATGAGGAATTTTAGAAAGAGAGGCTACCAGTCGTTTCCAATGCAAAAGTCTCAAAAAGAAGAAAAGGAAGGGAGGAAGGAAGAAATGGAAAATATTTTTGGTGGAGATAGTTTTTTTCTTTTCTTTAAATCCAAAACACAGATCAAGAGCATTTTATTTTTACACGGAGAATCTCTGCATCTTCTGGATGAAGAACATCAACATTCATCCACACCCTTTCTAGCAGGCCACACTGCTCACTGCTCACTACCTCCACCATAGGTTGGTTTTTTGTTTTTTTTTTCTGGCTGCGTTGAGTCTTCGTTGCAGTGTGTGGGCTTCTCGTTGCAGTGGCTTCTCTTTGTTGCGGAGCACGGGCTCTAGGCGCTCAGACTTCAGTAATTGTGGCATGTGGGCTCAGTAGTTGCGGCTCGCGGGCTCTAGAGCGCAGGCTCAATGGTTGTGGCTTAGATGCTCCACAGCATGTGGGATCTTCCCAGACCAGGGATGGACCCCATGTCCCCTGCATTAGCAGGCGGATTATTAGCCACTGCGCAATCAGGGAAGTCCCCACCATAGGGGTTTTTTTTTGGGTTTTTTTTGTTTTTGTTTTTGTTTTTGTGGTACGCGGGCCTCCCTCTGCTGTGGCCTCTCCCGTTGCGGAGCACAGGCTCCGGACGCGCAGGCCCAGCGGCCACGGCCCACGGGCCCAGCCGCTCCGTGGCATGTGGGATCCTCCCGGACCGGGGCGCGAACCCGGTTCCCCCGCATCGGCAGGCGGCGCAACCACTGCGCCACCAGGGAAGCCCCATAGGGTTTTCATATAAATTTATATTCTTTCTCCTTTTACATCTCCCACTACAGTTAGTACCAATTCCATATTGATCAGTGGATGCATGTGGCATTACCAGCCAAGAGCATTTCCAGAAGGATTTCTAGCATTTCTTACTTACAGTGAGCTCGCTGTAAGTAGGAAGAGGCAATCATAGGATACAGCGAGCCTCACTGATGGTCACGGCAGGGAGGAAACAGATTTGGCTGAAACGATGCCAGTGATTAGGGCAAAGATCAAATAGAATGACCACCCTGAGTACAGAGCAGGCATGCTCTCATTTCCTTATGCATCTTCTGAATAAACACCACAATATTCTTTGAGATGTTATCATTTATAATGTCTCATTAGGATGGTGTAAATTGTGATAAGCTTTATTTTTCCATCAGGGACTCTGTTTGAATACTTAACCCAAAACAGAATAAACTGAAATAAATTATCATTTTAAGATCCACGTTGTAATTTTTATTCAGAGCTACAAATGGAATCAATGTTCCCAGTTTTCCTTAATCGGATTCCTTCTATCTTAAGTTCTTAGTCTCTTTTCTCCTTTCCTCCCATCGTTGGTTTCTTCTCCTCCCCCTAAGGTCTGTATCTTCCTCCTCTTCTTCCTGCACTGTCTTTGTAGTTCAGGGTCCTCATCTCCATCATCATCTTCTATTCCCTCATCCTTGCCGCCGGCAGTGCTACCAGCTTTCATATTTCAGAACAGTTGTATTTACTTTGCCTCTACTTGGTGACAGGATGCAGAGATAGGGGAGGCTGCCTGTCTCCGTGACCTGGAGAACAATGAGTATTTGGCTTGATAGGTTTAAAAACAGTTTCATGGGGGTGGGGGGCGGGGGAACTTGGAGTCACATAGGAAGACTAAACGGAGAAGGAATTGAACCTACCGCATCCTGAATCCGGTGTCCTGAGCCCAACGGACGCCAACCCCACGCGTCTTTAGTGAGCAGTTCCAAGAAGAGTGCTCTTCGCAGGGCTGAGTGGGAACCTGACAGATTTCCAGGACATTCTGCCACATATACAGTAGGCACACAGAGGCAGTAGCTTCTAGGGCCACCAGTTTGTAATTTTGCCCAGCGTGTCACGGGAGCAGAAAAAACTCCCGTGTGTCTGCCCACATCTGCTTCAGCAAATGACTAGTCTGTAAGCAGAATATAACATATTCCTATTAGGTGGCATATTTGGCAATATTATCACCAGGCATTATCCTAAAAATTCAAACAGTAATTTTTTTAATTTCATAATTTCAATAGTATGTCTGTGTAATAACCAGATAATATTTTACCTAATTGACTGTGACATGGAATCTGTAATGTAATATTTAGATTTAAATATTCTCCTCAAATAGCAGTTTTGTGCTTTCTGCTCTTAAAATGTGTATCATATCTAGTGACAATTTCTGTGTACAGACAGAGAAGCATCCATTTTAATCATTTTCTTTTAAATAAAAACACTAATCCTAGTCACTTAGGATGCAAATACATAAATATGGCCTTAATTTGCCAGAATCCAGCCAAATGTCATCATCTCCTACTGGAATATGAGCTGGATGACTATGATATTCTATTTGAATCTCTGCTCTTTACTCTATTATAGCTTCTCCTCCAGGATGCAGATCTGACTGTGGTCTGTGGTATTAATATTATTCCAAGTAGTATGCATTGAACAATAGTGGTACACTTTCAGGTGGGTGTCCTCCAGCCGTGTGACCCTGAGAGATACTGCATGTTCACAGCATTAAAGGGCATCTCATTGGAAAACAGACTTAACGCCACCACCAACCCCCGTCCACGCCCTACTTTGGGGAAGAAGCTTAAGGCATAAATCTGGCTCCCCCTGAGTTGCTGGTGGGAAGATGCTCTGCAGAGCCTGGCTGCCAGCCAGTGATTCAGCTCCTGGCAGCCCCCGGAATCCAGGGAAGCACTGCCCTATTCTCCCAGACAGGCTGTAGGAGAAACCAGAGAAAGACCCAGGAGTGAGCACTAAACGCTGTCCTGGGATTCTACGTCAGTGGGGAATGTATGCTGTAGACAAACGTTCTGCATCTCTTTATATCAGGAGCTGAAAGGGAAAAAAAAAAAAAAGACTACAGTGGAATGGAAGGGAAAAAATGTTTTTTGTTCATCTAGATGTAGAGCAAATAAATTTTTAGTCACTAAAATGCTTCTGAGAAATATTATGTTTTCTTCACAAATATAAGAAGAGTTAACCCATATGTCCTGTTCTGGGCACCTTACGTAGCTCATTTAAACCTCGAGGCAGGCACTATTATTCTCATTTTAGACATGAAGAAACTGAGGCCAGAGAGGGCAATTAACCTGTGGAAAGTTTAACAGCTACAGGGACTTGGTGCCGAGCCACAGGGCCGGTTACCTTTCTCACTACCTCTCATCCAGTATCACACAGTCTCATTTAATTGTTGTATCAACAGTTAACAAATTGCAGTGCTTACGTCAATACTTTAAAGAATAAAGCAGAAAGAAAATGTGAAAGAGGTTGAGAAGTAAAAGCGCTGTTTATTGGTGCTATTAAGGAAGAGTCTCTATTTGAATTTTACTGATGTCGCAACAGTTTTATCATCATATTAACTTACTAGTGCAAGTCAAAAGTGTATAAGTGTATATTTATTCCTCCTTCTGAATTTTTTCGACATTACACCTTTTTTTTAATGGTTCCAGGACACGTGGCCTCGGGTCCACAGTCCCTTTTGCGTGAAGTTAAAATTTAGATCCCTAGAGAACTCTTAAGAATGCCTGTCAGATGAGATAACATGCGTAAATACCCACTCCGGTGGGTGCCGGGATACCTGGCACCGGCCAGGTTTGCGTTACCCACAGGTTAGGATTCTCCCTGCTCTGCTCTCTCGCCACCCGGGACGAGGGTGAACATCACAATGCCGCCTCCCCAGGAAGGTGGCTGGTTCCCAGGCCTCAGTGAGGTTAGCCCATCGCTGAGTTCCCACAGAGCAGAGTCTGGCCCACAGAAGATGGTGAGGGAAAGCTGGCTGTCATTCTATAAAGACCTCAGCTCCTTCCACACGAAAAGAGCTTCTTAGAAACTATAATGCAGCTCAGTGCAGCATTATCCACTGCAGCCAACGCCAGTGTCCAACAAGAGATGAACGGATAAACGAAATGTGGCTTATACCTAGAAGGTTATTCAGCCTTATAAAAAGAAAGAAGTCCTGTCACAGGCTACAGCGTGGATGAACCCAGAGGACATTATGCCAACTGAAGTAAGCCAGGCACAGAAAGACAAATACTGCATGATTCCGCTTACATGAGTACTTAGACTGGTCAGAGGCTTAGAGACAGAAAGTAGCATAGCGGTTGCCGGGGGAAAGGGGAGTTGTTTCGTGGGTGTGGGGTCTCAGTTGTGCAAGATAACAGCTCTAGAGATCTGTAACACAGCAATGTGGATGCAGTAACACTACTCAACTGTGCACTTGAAAATAGTTTAGAGGGTCCATTTTACATTTTTTAACACAATCAAGAATAAAAACTTTTCTAGTAAAAAGTAGAGCTTCTCCACGTGGAGGGAGCCCTCGCAGGATGGCATGAGGTCAAGCCATCACCACAAGCCTCAGCTGAGAACGCTGGGCGTTGTCTTCACAGGTACAGGCACCAAACTATTTTATGGTCCGGTTGTAGTCTTAGGATTAGCTGCGTGTTGATCGCTTTCGACGTAAATCACCTGAATTTATGAAACCTGCCTCCTCACAGCTGTGATCTGAGACCCAACACATCCCCCAGAGTGGTTTAATCACCTGGCGTATTTTTCCTTCACCAGAAGAATTTTTAAACATAATTTCAGGTCTCTTTTAAAGGACATACAAGCACGTCCTAATTTGTCATAGAAACGTAAATAATTTGTTCCTAATTTGTAACAATGATGCCAACATAGTCTGCTTCTTCAATCTGTGAAGAATATCGATGCATCTTGTGGTTTTAAACATCCTTGAGAAACTTGAGAAAATACGTAAAATAGCAACGCATTTCTTTTCCTTTCTCTCTCCTCCCAGCAATGCAGCAAAAAAGCGTCCGCCCCGCTCCTGTGGCTTTTGAAGTCGTCGGGCATCATCGCCAACCGCCCCTGGCCTCGGATGTCCCTGACGGTCATCGCCACGGCCATCATATTAACCATGGCCGTGTTCAACATGGTGAGTCAGGGCCCCCCCGGGCGGCGCCCGTCTCGTGGGCTTTGGAAACCTTTCCCACGGCTCCTTCAGTGACACCCATTGCCGCCTGTTAAATTCAGCCCTCAACTGCTGCAGCAACGGCTTCGCTAAGGGAAAGGGATGCAGACTGGGGAAACCACCGCGGGGGAGGGAGGCTCCTTCCAGCGGTTTCCTACCTCCTAGCTCGTCTTGGCTCCGGCTACAGAAATGCCCCCAAATGTCAGCAGGGTGATCGGCCGGGGGTAACAGAACCAGCAAATTAAGGCGAGTGCAGTGGGAAAGGTGTCCTGCTCTGGGGTTTAAAGGGCCTGGTTTCAAACATCGGCTCCCACCGTACCAGCTGTTCGATTTTGGAGAATTACAAACTTCCACAGGCTCCACTTCACTTCTCGTGAGAAAGCTGAGAACTTCTTTCAGTTCTCAGCGAGAACTCACGCTTCTCTGCCAAGGTGGATTTTTAAGGTATGAACCGATGCTCCGAGCACACTTAGGACGGCATGAGGTATTTGGTAGATGTTGAACCAGTGGTTGCTCTTACTGTATCAATATTACTATTGGTATAGCCTTAAAAATAGACACTGAGGTAATCAGTGCACATTGAGACACAACCTTATTATTATTCTGACATCATCACCATCAGCCATAAGGCGTTAATTTCCTTCATATGTTGGGTGCTTTACTAGTGTTGGAACTGCAGTGTCATGAGTATACCCCTTGCCTTCCGGAAACACAAAACCAGGTTGTGGAGGAGAGGCGCGCGTGTTACGTAATAAAGACATAGTTTTCATAGGTGAGAGACCCATGAGCATTCATTCAGCAAAAAATATATATATTTATTGAGCATAAATATGCACCTGGTACATCACTAGATCCTCAGGACCCAAAGACAGTTTGCCTCCCAGGAGTTCCCGGTGGAGTTTAGGAGACGGACAGCTGGGTAACCTTATAAAAGCATCTGAGAGCCAACGTGGAAGCGTGTAGGGGGCAAGGACAGGGGAGCCAGGCTGCGGGACAGGATTCTAAAGGAGGGAAGAGGGAGATCCACCAGACGGTGGATGAAAGGTGAGAAGGAGGGAAGGCATTTGGCATCTAGGACAAAGAAGAGAGAGAAATTTGCACCAAGTAGCAGCAAGAAAACAAGGCTGAGGGGGTAGGTGAGGGCCTGGAAACCTCCATCCAGGAGAGGATTCTATTTAATGTAGTACCTGTATAGCTCTTAAACTTATCTTGGTACTTCTTCTAAGAATACAGTTCCTAGGCTAACTGAGCCCTATCCCCACGTTGTAGTTTTGCTCTTTCTTAGCAGCGATTAACCCGTGAAGCTAATCCAGGTGCTGGACTCACATTCCAGGGAAGAGCGGCTCTTTTGTGTGGGAGTTAGGCGAGGGGCTGCCTTCACGAGCAAGCTTTGCTTAAGTCACTGGGAGGATAATTCTCTGTCAGGAAACTTCATCTTTTTAAAGTCGCAGCACATTCAGATCCTCTTCTGTAGCTCCTGTGATTTTGAAGCATTCTTTTAGGGACAAGGGAAAAACGCTTTCTTCCTTTTTTTTTTTTTTTTTCTCTTTCTGTTTTCAGTGTTTGTTATTTTTCCTTTGGGGAAAATATATATAACATAAAGTTTATCGTTTTAACCATTTTTAAGTGTACAATTCAGGGGCATTCAGTACCTTTGCAGTATTATGCAAACCATCCCCACTATCTATTTCCAGAACTTGTTCATCGTCTCAGACTCTGCACCCATGAACAATAACTCCCCACTTCCCTGGCCTCTGGTAACCTCTACTCTGCTTTCTGTTACGATACACTTACCTATTCTAGAATACCTCGTATACGTGAGATTACATGATATTTGTCCTTTTGTGTCTGGTTTATTTCACTTCCAATAATGTTTTTAAGGTTCTCATTTTCGCTTTGATGCCCAGTCCCTCCACAGCGGGGGAACCTCGCAGTTTGCCCTGGATTTTTCCAGCCAGTGGCAAACAGCCCTTATTAACCACTTTTCTGTCATCACCACCATCACTCTCTTCACCTCGGAGAGGAGAGAGGCCTTAGGGATGATGTGAGGGCTGAAGCCACCCGCGAGCTCCCAGTATGTCACCGACCGTGTGGATGGACCCTTCCACACTGAGCCTCCACGTGGAGTTTTAGTCCCTAGTGTTTATCACGAGGCTGAATTTTCACAGCCCTTACAAGAGCTGGGGTCAACAGGGTTGGTGTTCCTTTAACGGTCGTTACCCACTAATATAAATGACGAAATGTCCAGGTCAGGTTTATTTAAAATGAACTGTGAGATTTTACCAGGACATTTAAAATACCTGGTGTTCACCAAACACCCCAATAAAAAGTGGAAAAAAACAACCAGTTATCCCGACTTTTTTTTTTTTTCAGGTATAGGGTTTCGGGTAGCAAATTGCAAAAAGCCTGTGTGTTTTGTTCCATTTTAGTTTCCAGCTGACTGTTTAGAACCATGTCTGAGAAGCTCAAATCCTCTGCCTTTTTTTTTCTGACATTTTGACAATGTCATCATGGGATGCCTCACACCGTTTTGCAACTTGTCCGAGAAACTTCCCAGAGAATATTATAAATAGACCAGCTTTGTGAGCCACATAGACGAGGAGTTAGCCGTGGTTAACTAGTAGTTAATGGGTAATCTAATTCTAATTAGCTGATTCCTTCCATTTCCAACCAAATGACAAGCAATGATGTTATCAGGCTATTAACACGGTATTAAATCACAGGTTCACAATTTCATATCATTTGAAAAACATAATTCTGAGATGTTTCACATTGCCTGGGAAATGTAAAATTTGGAAGTAGAGCTAAACATAGGCACTTAGTTAGGATGTCTTGTCCAGGATGAGGGTATCATTTTTCCCAATTATGACAAAGGTTGTAGAATATTAAAATAGATCGAGAGGCGTTCCCCCCAATAATTATGACCCTAGAAATTCATTCTGTGCAGAAGATTGTGACACTTTAATCCGGAAGGGAGAGGGATGTGGATTGATAACCCTCGAGCTTGGACTGGCTATAATTAGGAGTTCGTTATTTTAAAGTGACTAAGGGAACAGAAGAGGAAAATTGATTCCGAACTACAGTGTGATGCCACATAGACAGAACGAAGAGGTTCTTGATTGTAGGGGTAGTTAATTAAACACTAGAAGAAAGTAGCAGAAGGGGGTTAATGAAGCATTCCTGATGTACTGCTTAAAGTTCTCCACTGTTTTTCACGTTCAGACCATCCTATTATTGCAGCGCGTCCTTGCAAGACAAAACTTTCACAGGATATATTTCTACTCATTGTACAGTAAGAATCTAGTTTCTTCTTTATATGCTGATATAATCAAGAAGGTTTTTTTAAATTATTTTAAGGTCTCAGGTGCCTGAGACTAGTAACCTATCAAGCTAAACAGTCTCCTTCTATTTGTCGTATCTTGATTCTTTAATATTTAAGTCAATTGTATGTTGGATCTGTCAAATCTAAATTTTTAACATTTTGGAACCTTATGTTTGCCAAGCAATTACTTCATTTCTTTTCCTGATATATTTTTTTCCAAATAATTAGCTCATTTCTATTTCAGCCAGGGGTTGTGACATTTTTGATAAATTCTTTAGTAGTAAATAAAGAAATCTACTACATTTATTTGACTTTTAAATCAGCATTTTGCAGCATTTTATCAAATGATATAATGGGCAAAAACACTGTACGTAGTATCATTCTTGGACTCTCAGAGGAAATGTTCTCAGGAATATACTATTTAGTATATTTAAATCTATCTATATATTTATTTAAATACCTTCTTATTTACCTAAGTAAATTACTGTAGGTATTTGACAAGAACTCTGCCATCAAAGGAAACAAACAAAAGAAAGGAAGGAAACAAAAGCAGCCATTGAAACTCTACCGGGAAGTTTTGCTTTTTAGACCTGGAATATGGATGGTTAGCCCTGTGCCTAAGATCTAGCCTAGTTTCATGGATGGGATGAATCTCTTTCATAAGGGAACCTGGCCTGAGTGATTCTCTAGTTTACCTTCACCGAACACTTCCCTGACCCTCAGCCGTGGTGTGGAAAGTAAAACCGATCCTTGGTTACCTAAACAGTTTGTGCTGCAGCTCGTCTAGGAAAGAGACAGAAAGAGAGAGAAACGGAGACAGAAACAGAAAGAGACTGAATTTTTCCTACCTTGGAACTGGCTGACACTTTCCTTCTGCGTGTTGGTATTGGTGACCGTTACATAAGAGCTAATCATTTTTATTTTCTCAGGATTACTTCTTTTCTTTTTGAATCAGGACCCCCTTTCCAATAGTCCTAAGAGCATCCTTCCTTTCCAAATTCAATCCCTCGTGATCCTGAGATGTGAAGCACTCACAAATAATAGAGACAACTGTTGATGCCAGTTACTGCATTTTTCCCATAGAATTATTTTCTTAATATAAAAAAAAAAAACTCATATAACTGCATTGACTCATTTAACGCTTGAGCCATGATGGTGAAGGTCCTGCAAAAACACATTGTGAAGACTCCGATCTCCTGCTGCAGAATTGAAAATGTGAGGGTTGGGATGTCAGGTCGTAATTCTAACCAAACCCTCTGCCCTGTCCTTGGTTCGTTTTAAAATTTATATTTAACAAGGTGCTTCTGTCGTCTTTAACATCAACTCGGGAGTTCTGGAATTCACTATGAAGTGCAGAGCACAACAAGAGTTATTTACTGATTCAATAGAAATTCTGAAAGCCTCAAAGAGAAGATGAAGGGATTAGCACTGGAAGTAAAGATGTTGCCGAGTTGCCCACACAATCCTGCTCACGGAGGCGACAAAACACGTCATTAATAAACTTAGCACCCAGGGCTTCCCTGGTGGCGCAGCGGTTGCGCGTCCGCCTGCCGATGCAGGGGAACCGGGTTCGCGCCCCGGTCTGGGAGGGTCCCACGTGCCGCGGAGCGGCTGGGCCCGTGAGCCACGGCCGCCGAGCCTGCGCGTCCGGAGCCTGTGCTCCGCAGCGTGAGAGGCCACAGCAGTGAGAGGCCCGCATACCACAAAAAAAATAATAAAAATAAAAATAAACTTAGCACCCACCTGCTAACTCTTCACTCTCCTTTGCACTAATTCATTGTAAAAACACTTTCTTCGCAGTTTTTCCTGAGCGAGTCAGAGGAGTCAATTCTTCCGACTGCCAACGCGTCAAACACAAGTCTTCCTGCCTTATATAGTCAGGTAGCAATTCTGCGTGCACAGAATTTGTTTTTCCTGCCGGTAAGAACATCTCCCTTGTTATTATTGCTTTTGTTGATTTCCTGTATGCTGTTACGTATTGAATGACGTGGCCTGCACCTCACCTGTTGTAGACTTGACTTTTCTTCTTCGGATTCCATATCTGAGTATGTCCTGGCCGGGCAAAAATTCCCAGCCTTCAGCAGAAAGCCCCAGCCAACGGGCACCGATTAGACCACACGTGCAAACTTTCAATGGCATTTTGAGGCTCTCACGGATGACTCGTGCCTTTATTCTCTTAATGCTACATTTTAATTTATTTTTTTTATCGACGTATAGCTGATTTACAATGTTGTGTTAATTTCTGCTTTATAGCCAAGTGATTCAGTTATACATATATATATTCTTTTTCATATTCTTTTCCATTATGGTTTATCACAGGATATTGAATATAGCTCCCGGCGCTATGCCATAGGACCTTGTTGTTTATCCCTTCTGTATCTACTAGTTTGCATCTGCTGACCCCAAACTCCCACTCCATCCCTCCTCCGACCTTGGCAACCACAAGTCTGTTCTCTATGTCTGTGAGTCTGTTTCTTTTTCACAGATAAGTTCATTTGGGTCGTATTTTAGATTCCACATATAAGTGATATCATTTGATATTTGTCTTTCTCTGTCTGACTTACTTCACTTAGTATGATAATCTCTAGTTGCATCCATGTTGCTGCAAATGGCATTATTTCATTCTTCTTTACGGCTGAGTAATATTCCATTGTGTATAGGTACCACATCTTCTTTATCCATTCATCTGTCGATGGACATTTAGGTTGCTTCCATGTCTTGGCTATTGAGAATAGTGCCGTGATAGGGGTACATGTATCTTTCTGAATTATAATTTTCTCTGGGTATATGCCCAGGATTGCTGGATCATATAGTAACTCTATTTTTAGTTTTCTGAGGAGCCTCCATACTGTTTTCCATAGTGGCTGCACCAATTTATCTTAATGTTACATTTTATAGAATGTATCCCAGCATGTAGCATTCGATTGTATGTCACTGAATTGTTGCTTACAGATTCTGCTAATTGTTCCGGTGAATTCGCGTTAGCTTCCTGACTCTGTGATGACAGGGACCACAGCTCATATTTCTCCCTCTCCTTTGGCTGCAAATGCTGTCCAGTGATTGTATCTTCAAATACTCCTTACTAACTGGCCCTTACTAAGGGCCTAGATTGAAATTTCAAAACTTACACATCAGTCATTTAAGTGAAAGGAGTTAAATCAATTATTTACTGCTTAATAACTTCTTTCTTCCATGAATAGTTTGTGCAAAAAAAACATGATTTTGATACTCTCCTTTCCATTTTCCGAATAATCGTCTAAAGGTAGCATAGATTCTTCCCATTTCGTTCGTCTCACATATTTCAGGCGCTGAAATTGGTCATTTAATATGTATATTTTAAAATTTTTCTACCAATTATTTTTAAACTCCATTAGCTCTGGTGATAAAGGAAACTTCCTTTCTTTCTCCCTCTGATATTAGGCTTTGATTCTTTTTCCCGTCGTCTCATCATTTCAGTTTCCTGGGACGCTCACAGCTCTGTGTACAGAGAGTAGGGGCATCTGGTGTTCCTTTAAGCCATGACAGCTAACCGGAGTCCATAGCAATGTCCCCACAGACTCAGGAAGGGAGGATGGCATAAGCTTCGTCCCGTATCCACGGGGTCCTGGCCTTCATGTTAGGCATTATTGTGAACCCCAGGGAGGACTGGACACCATCTTTTCTATTTCAGTTATGTGAAAAGTGAGGGATGGGATTCATGATGAGGGTTTATTGGCTGTGACCTCACTGTGGGCAGTTTGGAACCCCGTTCTTTAGGGAATGATTCAACCTACCTGTGTGGTCTGGCTCTTCAGACCCCTTGGATGGATGGTATTAGCACACACATGGTCCATCGGCCCCTGGAGGGAGGACGAGGCTGCAAACCATCCCCATGCTGCATTCATAAGGCACTTTAACCACTTACAGTAAACATGCATTTTCATAGGAAAGAAAAGTATAGGTGGCAAATCATCTTTTTAAGAAAATCTCTCCATCCAATATTTTTGGGTTGAACAACTCACCGTCCTTGGCCCCCCTAACAGCAATAAGGTCATCATCCTGAATTTCATTTAAGTAAGTCTGCACATGATATGTTATTTTCAGAAGAAGCAAATCATTAGAAACCCAAAATGGCAAAAAAGGACATTTCCTCAACCTTCAACGATTCTGAAAAAGCACACAGTAGACTTTTCAAAATCTAGGTCAGATTTAGTCAATAGGCTACTATTGTTCCAATAATAAGTCCTCAGAAAGAGGATTATGATGGGCTTTGCCAAGGAAGCCCCTCATGCTCACGTACTGTCTGTACAGAAACGACATTATTACCTCATGAGTTTAGGGGTCCCAGAGGAGCCTGGAGACATCCTGGCTTCCCTCTTAATAGACTGGAAGGAACATTGGGAAAGCTGTTCGTGGATGTGCACGATGTCTGCATTATTACTCTCAAACCCCATCGTATATGACGCCTGAGGTTGACAGTGGATACAAAGGAGCATCCACAGGCACTGATGCAGGAGGTAAAAAGTGATACAGCTCTTCCTAATGGCCATTTACAACAGTCATCAAAAAGCACAGAAGCAGACGTAGTTTGCACCCCGCAATACTGACTTTAATGGCCATTTATAACAGTCATCAAGATACATAGAAACAGACATACTTTGCACCCTGCAATACTGACTTTTATGGCCATTTATAGTAGTCATCAAAAAGCATAGAAACAGACATGGTTTGCACCCTGCAATACTGACTTTAATGGCCATTTATAATAGTCATCAAAAAGCATAGAAACAGACATAGTTTGTACCCTGCAATACTAACTTTAGAAAGTAATTTTAAAGGTGCAAAGATTTAGCTACCAGGGTGTTCGTCGAAAGGTGTATGTAACAATAACAACAAAGAAAGGAAAAGAAAGCAAACAACCTAAAAGTTAGAATAAATTTAACCGTTTAAGCAAATTTTGTTATGAACATACAATAAGATTATATCCAGCCGCTACAAAAGATGTTGTAGAAAACTATTTAATGACATAGAAATATATACTTATAAGCGATTAAGTGAGAAGTATCATTTAAAAACATTCCAATCAATCCATTCCCAATTTTCTAAAATAATAATAGCAATAGGGCTTCCCTGGTGGCGCAGTGGT
>NC_041221.1:22080803-22098348 GCF_002837175.3 Physeter macrocephalus
ATGCCTCGGAGCGGCTGGGCCCGTGAGCCGTGGCCGCTGGGCCTGCGCGTCCGGAGCCTGTGCCCCGCAACGGGAGAGGCCGCAACAGTGAGAGGCCCGCGTACCGCAAAAAAAAAAAAAAAAAAGCTGGAAAGATATACAAAATAATTAATTAATCATGGCTCAAGTTGGATGTTGGGGATTATAGGAGATGCTTACTTTTTATATGTGTCCTTTGTATATTTCCTAATTTTTAACATCAGGTGTATTATTTCTGTAGCAGAAGAAAAGGTCATTTAAAAATGTCCAACAGAATCAACCAGAAAGAATCTTTGCCATGTAGGCAGTTCACACTATGTCAGGCATTTATATCATTTCATCCACAAAACTACCCTGTGAGTTAGATATTGGAATTCCTGTTTTCCAGGTGAGGAAACTGAAACCAAAAGATACTTAAGTAAATTGCCAAAGATGACAGTGGCTGCTCCCCTGGTGTCAAAATGCAAGTTGATTTCATCGATTAATATATGAAAAGTATTAATAACTATATGAACCAATTTTAACTTAGTTACCTCATATTAAGTAATAGCAATATATGATATTTAAATAATATTAACAAATAATACTTAATAAAAATATTAACTAATAATTATATTCACTATTAAAACTATATAAAAATAAGGTTCTTAGTAATAGTGTCCTAATAGAACTCAGCTCAGGAGCCCACAGCCAGAGCTCTTGACGTCCAGCGACCTCCCTGTAGGGCTACCTTATGTAGTAGAGGCAGCTGGTCTTCAGAGCTCCCAGCCTGGCCTTCTCCCGTTATTCTTCCTTATTCACACATTCCGTCCGTCGCTACCTTCAGGGTCCCAACCTACCTTTAATTAATTCCCACATCACCTTGCACATGGCCTCCAAGCCTTCTAGAAAGGCTTATTGAATAGAAAATGGACTAAAAGGCTACTTCCCATAACATATGTATTTTAGTAACCCTAACCCTAACCCTGAAATGTGAAAACTTTTTAAAAGCCTAAGAATGAATTCTAAAATGTGAAATCATAGACATATTTTATAGGTTTTGGCACATATTTCAAACTAGGGGTGCTTCTAGGAAAACTCTTAGAATCCTGCTGCCCCCAGTCCCCCGAAATGCACATGCACACATTGACACACTCACTCAGACACACTCACACACTCACACACACACACACTCTCTCACTCACACACACACATATGTATTTTAGTAACCCTAACCCTAACCCTGAAATGTGAAAACTTTTTAAAAGCCTAAGAATGAATTCTAAAATGTGAAATCATAGACATATTTTATAGGTTTTGGCACATATTTCAAACTAGGGGTGCTTCTAGGAAAACTCTTAGAATCCTGCTGCCCCCAGTCCCCCGAAATGCACATGCACACATTGACACACTCACTCAGACACACTCACTCACACACACACACACACACTCTCTCACTCACACACACACACTCACACACACACACACACACACACACACTCCTGTAAAGGGCTCATTATTCTGCTTCTCATTCACTTAGGCTGAACTGTTGATAACGTTCATTCTAATAATGATTTTCAGCAGAATTTTAGCAGCAGAATCCTTTTTAAAATCAAATGTTAGGGTGGGGTGGAGGGATAGATTGGGAGTTTGGGACTGACGTGTACACACTGCTGTATTTAAAACAGATGACCGACAAGGGCCTACTGTACAGCACAGGGAACGCTGCTCAATATTCTGTAATAACCTAAATGGGACAAGAATTTGAAAAAGAATAGATACATGTATATGTATAAGTGAATCACTTTTCTGCACACCTGAAACTAACACAACATTGTCAATCAACTAGACTCCAATAGAAAATAAAAATTTTTTTAAAAAAGAAGAAAAATAAAATAAAAAGTCTTACAAAGAGCTCCAGTTTATAACAATACTAGCAGAATTTATACGGCTTCCCATGGGCCAGGCACTGTTCTGTGCACTTTACTTTTATTATCTTCTTTAATCTTCACAAGAATTCGTCAAGGTGGGCTCTGTCATCCTCCTTACCTTGGGTCACCTGTGCAGGGGACAGGCATGCCTTTCTTTGTACCAGCGAGCTGCTTTGTGAGTAGAAGGGCGAGACGCTGAGTGGGAACCTTGCCCGCTGTGCGTTCCCAAGGCGATTGCGTGGCTTTTACGGAGCAGTTGTGTGAGAAGACAGTGACTGCTGAGTAAAGAGCAGGTTAAAAACCAGGGATTCTCAGACTCTTGGTGGGGATGGATACTTGTGAAAAATCTAATAGTGGATGAGCCCCAAAATGAACTAAAGAAAGAAGACATACAAAGTGCAGGCCCGTGTTTTATTCGATTCACCAGAACGAAGCCTGCCCTGTCAGGTTTCTGTGCACATGCGCACAGGAATGCAGGGACCCCCAGACGGTTTGCGGGGCTCCCTGGGCTGCTTTCAGAAGCTGTCCCAGCACCGATGCCCACTGAATCACTGAGCCTCACACCTGCCCTCTGAGGGCACTACTTAGTCATTAAGTATTTAAGTAATTACGTAATTAATTTAAGTCATTAAGGTAATAATGCAAAATCCCCTATACATGAGGGCTGGTTTCAAAGCACAGGCTATCTCTCCCTCACCCTCCGCTTTAGGGAGACTGAGTCGGTGGTGCCTATCCACTCTCTCCCAGACCTCTTGATTCTGTCCTTCCTCTCCGCTAACCAGACGGTCCCATCAGGACACATTTCCTCTCCTCTTTTCCTCTTCCTATTCTCTGTTGTGGGGTTATCAGTGGTCAGAATAGTAGAGAACTGACCTCAGGGAATTGTGGCCAAAGAAGTTGCCCTTACAAACTCTCAGCATTCCCTAAGCCGCCACCACCCATCATGCTCCTTACCTAGGGATGCTTTACTTCCCGAGGACCCAAGGGCGTTAATGGCTGGTCTTCCTTCCGAAGCTGAGATGCCAGGTGGCAGTCCTCCCTGGTGAGGACGCGTGGGTGCCTCTCACAGGGAAGGAGGTGCCTGCTAGGACCACCGCAGCTCATCTTCCGACTTTCCTTTCTCCCCCAAGAACAGGACTGATGCACTAATATTAGTAGCCCTCCCCATGGCTGACTGCAGATGAACTTAGCTGGGGAAATAAAAGGAAGAGCTAGAATGACAAAAATAAGCAGTTTATACATGGCTTATCCCATATAATGTAACTAAAATGGAGTAGCTTACACACTGAGCTTTTTTTTTTTTTTTTTTTTTGGCGGTACGCGGACCTCTCACTGCTGTGGCCTCTCCCGTCGCGGAGCACAGGCTCCGGACGCGCAGGCTCAGCGGCCGTGGCTCCCGGGCCCAGCCGCTCCGCGGCACGTGGGATCCTCCCGGACCGGGGCCCGAACCCGCGTCCCCTGCATCGGCAGGCGGACGCGCAACCACTGCGCCACCAGGGAAGCCCACTTCTTCTTTTTCTTTCTTTTTTTTTTTTAACAACTTTGTACGGTGCTACAGTTTATTTTCAATCATATTCTTGTTGCTGGTGTTGAAGGCTCACCGCTGAATCCCTCTCCTGTCCTCCAGTTTTCTTAACTGATTTTTTATCTGGGATAAAGACCCGTTAGTAGTCTGATGAAACCTGTGAACCCTTAGAATGTTGGGGTTTCTTTGTAAGTTTATTGGAGTATAGCTGATTTACAGTGTTGTGTCAGTTTCAGGAGTACGGCAACGTGATTCAGTTATACATATACATATATTCATTCTTTTTTAGATTCTTTTCTCATGTAGGTTATCACAGAATATTGGGTAGAGTTCCCTGTGCTCTACAGTAGGTCCTTGTTGGTTATCTATCTTATATATAGTTCAAAGCTTTTAGTTTTTTTAAATCCTTTCTGTTCTAGATAATCCCTCTGACACACAACTGCCTTTTAAATAAAATGTCTAGGCTTTCTTATACCTTTAATAGAACTACCTGTAATGATTTGTATCCTCTTAATGAATTAAATCATTGAAAGCCCACAAAAGATTCTGTGTACTGTCATTTTGTTTTAATCTGTAAATGTGTAGGGAGCCATATTGTTTTCATTTTCAAGAAGCAAAGGACATTTGCTAATAATGACATAGCTTCAATATAGATTTCTAAAAATTATTTCTGAAGAGTATTTGGCCATATGCACGATTATTTTTTTAACCATGCTACGCTGGGTGAGCAAGCCACGTCATGAGTAATTCTTTTCTAAACCCAATGTGTTTAGTCATGTATCGCGGGATCAAAGAGCAGACAAATGCATCTGCTTTCACAGTCAGTTTGGGAGTTGACCAAGTGAGCTTGATGGTGGTCCCCCATTTTAATTCTCATTTTGGCATTCCTCAGAAGAGATCCCAAGTAGTCATCTGACCTATTTCCCTGTTCCAGTACTTTATATACAGCTGCATCCTGGGATTGATATCCTGTTCGGTTTTCCTGCGCGTGAATTATGAGCTAAAGATGCTGATCATGATGGCGGCACTGGTGGGCTACAACACCATCTTTCTCCACACTCACGCCCACCTCCTGGATGACTACAGCCAGGTCTTATTTGAGAGGTAACCTGCTTCCTCTTCCCTCTCTTTAGTTCTTTCATGGGATGTTGGTAACATAAGTATGCGTGGAGTAAATGCAAATTAGCAATAGCACTGTCATTGGGAATCACTGCGTGAGTGTTTCTTTGAAGTGATGATTCAGGAAGGGAATGTGTGTTTTTTATTACAGATTACACAGAATAGGTATTATCACATATGATCAGCAGATATGAAATGGTTTAGAGAGAAGATTTGTGTTATAATCTCTGCTATATTGATAAGAATAATCTCTTCCTTCACGTTCAGCATTATTGATATTTTGGACTGAAGGATGTTCAGGGGGTTGTCCTGTGCATCAGAGGTTATCGAGCAGCATCCCTGGCCTCTACCCACTAGATGCAACAAAATCCACCCCGCCCCCAAGTCATGACAACTGAAAATGCCTCCGGACATTGAGGAATGTGCCCTGCAGGGCAGTGCGGCCCCCGGGTCAGGACAACTGGATCCATAAACACAAAAGTACAGGGACAGTGAGTGGTTCCATCCACGAGGTATAGTGAATGGAACTGTAACTTGTTGGAGATAAGAGAAAATTTCTTACTGGAGATTTCCTAAAGCATCCTGGTCTGAAGGCAGCCCTACTGGCTGTGTTTACTCTGCCAGCCTTAGGACTAGAGGCTGCAAGAATGAGCCTCCCAGGTCCACTCCCTTGGACTTATGAAACGTTTCCTGTGATCAAATTACTTCTATAAGCTAATCATAAATATTTATTCCCTGCTTGAAAAGGAAGTTTTCATCATGATATTCGCCATCTCACATCTTAATAGCAAAAACACATTTTGTATCAAGTGTTAGGTTTAACACATTTTGTATCAAGTGTTAGGTTTATTTCTGGACCCACCAGACTTCAAGTTTTTCTATGAGTGCTTTGCATAATCCCCCCTAATATTTCTATATTTCTTTTAACATAAAATAAATGCCTTAAATACTTGCATAGATGTGTTGCTCCGGAAAGATGGTTTGTGTTGACAGCTTATGGCCGCTTCACCGATAGAGGCCCAGTGTCAGGAACGTGGGCACCTCGCCGTGTAAACGTTTCTTCCCAATAAGAATGCTTGTAGAAACACAACTGCACTGCATTCTCTTGACCAAATTTAATTTTCGTCATCCTCCGCGCCGTGAAACCCTAACAATCTGTAGTCAGGCTGAGGATAGTGGAGTTGCAAAAATACATAATTGTATTAAGGAAATTATATGATTCCTTAGCCAAGATGAAAATGAAATCGAAGTTAATTTTCCAATAAATTCTCAAAATTGCCAACCAAACACACTTTAACATTTCCCTACCGTATCCAGAGAGCCCGTATTGAATCCCTAAGTAAATGCAGCATCACCGATTTTGACACACAGCTGAGAACACTACTCAATTTCCCTTTATTAAATTTAAAGCTCCTGCATACGGTACACATCCGAAGCAAAAGTGGAAATTAGACTAGCAAGTTTCTGATGGGGAGGGAATTACTTTGGGGCCCTGAGGGAGACAGGCCACCTCTTATTAGAACCCCAGCAGCAGGGAAGTAGCTATTTGGTTAAAGAAAAGGAGTTTTACTTTCAGAGCCCTTTTGTTTCATTCAAGGTCTTTTGTGTGTGTTCTCTTGGCTTTGTCTTTATAATCACCTTAAAGCTAGGTAGGGCTGATGTGACAAGCCTCAGGCACCTGCCTTCACTGCCAACGGTAAGCCAGCATCCTCTCTAGGATGGGTGCAACTGCCGTACCATGTTTAAGCCCTGCAAACTTCCGCAGAAATATTAACAGGAATTAATTTCCTTTTGTATTGAAATGTAAATTCAGTGAACTTTAATCTTAAGTGTGAAGTCTTAACTTTCTCCTAATTAAGAAACTTTTGCATATATTGATCTGCTATACATACATACTTCTAGTTTTTTGTTCTTAAAGAGGTAGCATTATATCCTTCAAATATTATTAATGACTCCTTGATTAATCACAGAACGAATAAGCAACGCTTTTGGTTACTTTCCTTATCATTCTGTCTATTTCCCATTTCATTATTAATTAGACAGTTCCCAGAATGTGAGCAGAAAAAAAGGAAAGGAAATTAAACATAATTATAGAAATTTTACGAAGGAGTTTGACCAAGGTTTCTGCGTGAGCTGCCACAGTACTCCCGGAAGCATTCCTCTGCCAGAAGATGAATATTACTGACATGATAGCATAATCCCTCAAAATTAACAAATGTTCTCTAATAGCGGTTTAAAACGAACCCCAAATGAGAGACCTTTGAGTGGCAGCTTGGAATCCCCTCTGGTTTCCCCAACCTCGGTGTGTGTATGTTTTAACCATGTGACTTGTGCCAGTGCTAAAACCCTTTGAGGTCAGTGTTTCCTTTCCCTTTTCTGAGATTCAAGATATTCCACCATGAAAGAACTGATAGAGGTTTTTTCCTCCTATATCTGGTTTGTTATTGCTGACACAACCCTTTCAGATATGAAACTAGGATCCTTAAAAAAAAAAAAAAAAGCTAGTCTGAGATGTTGCTTTGAGAACGTACGTCCCTCCTTCCCAAAGCCATAGATGCCCTTCAAGGAAAATGCTGGCTTAACACAAGACCAGGCAGCACCTCCTTTCCTGATCGAGATGGTCTGTGCCGTCCAAGTCACATGCTTGGCGCCATCCCTTTTCTGACCTGTTTTTGGTCACTGTTGATGCCGAAAACTCGGCCTCTGTGCACCCGTGTCAAATCAAATCTCGGAGACAGAGTTTTAAGTGAAGTAGAAAAGAATAGCTTTATCGCTTTGCCAGGCAGAGGGGGACACAGCCGGCTGCTGTGTGTCCCAACCGGGGGATGGTTTGGGGAGGAGTTTTATAGCAATAGCTCAAGGGCTGGGTTGCTGATAAGGAACAGGGTGTGTGCAGGGTCTGCAGTCCTTTAATCTGGCCTCAGATGGTCAGTCTCCTGATGAGGTTCTCTGGTTCCTTTGATCTGCCCTCAGGTGGTCTCCTCCCTTGTCTCTGCATCCCCTCCCTTCCTGGATTAGCAACTGTTCGAATCTGCCCTTTGGAACTCAGGGAAGGTCATAGAGGCTGGAGTCTATTCCCTACAAACAAGAAATGGGGGACAAAGTAAAGCTTCCGTGCCCAGAAGCCCCACAGGGTCCTGCTCGGTTTCAGCATCTCTGCTTACAGGGGACTGCTGGGCCATCTTCTGAATACACAGTTTGGACTGTGTTGTTGTCCTGTATGTGAGCTCACCACATTTCAGGGGCCTTTTCCAAGCCAAATTTGACAGTGATCACGGAGAAGCCAACAGGGAATTTTTTGCCAGCAGGGTCAGCAAAGAAAACAAAAGTATGCACTAGAAAGACTCCAGATCAATGAATAATTCAGAAAAGGATACCAAAGATAATCTGTAAGATTCATGAGTGCGGAAAGCCAACTTGACAGGAGAGAAAAAAAAAAAAAGTCTACTTGAGAGGGTGTGCCATTAAAAATCCATACAAATGGAGGCCAGCAAGGTCCCAGTACTTCACTTGCCATCACGTGATTGTGATCTATCACCTCACGGTGAAGAAAGCTCAGAAGGGTCTGATATTTAGGAGGTCCAGAAAAATCCATGTCCCAATTCTTTGGCATTTACAACAGTCTTCCATATCATCTGTGAGTACAAGATGCTTTGCTGAATCAATCAATCAACGATCCTGATTCCGGTCCATGACACCATGTCCCAAAGCCCTCAGCCAGCGCCACTGAGGATGCTTTACAGGTGATGGTGATGGTGATAAACCACTGATATTGCTGGAAGGTGTTTTTCTTTCAAGGACACGTTCCCTTCCCTGGACAAAGGCTCATTACAGAGTCTGCAAGGTGTTGTCAGATCTTTCCTGTGCGTTTTTTTCCTTGCAGAACTGAAGGGTATCAAAGGATGAATATTATCATTTCACGTGGACCCAGCCATTATGTTAATTCACCTGAAAGCTAGAAGTATGCTTTCTATTCTGAAGATGTGTGGAGGATGGAGAGCTTGAACAGAGGGGTTAACCAGGAGTCCAGCACATTAACCAGCTCTGTGTGGGCACTTAGCCTAATCAAATAAGTACTTTGTGGGCAGCATATAAAGTGTATAAGTAAGCAGCAGTTATATCGAGTACCCAGCATCATTCAGAAGCTCTGGATTATTGCTGGTAGAAAGGGCTGCATAATTTTAACCTCCTGACCTTAGCAACAGCTCCATACCAAGGATAGCCATGGAGCCGTGAGTTCTGCATTCTCTGTTTTTCCTGTGTCTCGTGGAAAACCCAATGGCTAGAATTCGGCATATTGTAACATTTTGACAGTGTCCCAACTAGGCATCAACTGATGATGAGCTCACTGAAAGCCTGGAGGAAGAACTGCAGCATTAATCATGCTCAGGAAGAAGGCAGGAGCAGTGTGTATCCACCCCCGGGAGAGATGGACCGGAGGTATTCCAAACACCTGACATTTCTTTTAAAGTCTCCTCTTTTAAATGAAAACCATATTCCAAATCTGTAGTCAAACCCATAATATATCCAGGTCCATACTGAAAAGATTTTAAATTACTTTCAAATTTAGTATCTCAGTTTCTCTTGCCCTTCCTAGTTCCCCTCCTCCCCCGCCAGTGCCATCTCCAGAAAGTATGGAAGACACACGTTTGTTTCTCTGTAGCTGACGCCACTAGTAGCAGAGCTGGGAGGCAGAGTAAGGAGGTCAGTAATCTGAATTGCCTAAGTTAACAAGATTAACAAAGAAAGTGCTAGGGCTGCTCAAATTCTACCAATCTTTCTTTTCTTCTATAAAAAGCAACCATTAGTGAGCTCCTTTGTTATCTAACCTAAAAAAGAAAATGCCCTGTGATTTGGACCCACTTGTAGGAAGGTGCTCAACTTTTAGGCCGTTTTTTGTTTTGTTTGATTTTCGAATGAGGGGAAGGAGACTTCCGAGGGCCTGGGCCCCCAGACCAGATAGGATATGTACTTCTTATCATCAGCTCTCCAATGTATGAGGCTAAAGCCCAGTGCACAGACCCAGGATATCAGATGCACCAACTGCTTCCCATTTAAAATCACTCTTCTCCAAAGGATGAAAGCATGGCTGCATTAATCAGGGTGCATCTTTCCTCCATAGCAAAAGGCCAGCACTACCTCTCCAGCCCCACTTTTATCATTTCTCCTGACCTGCAGCTGCCTCCAGGGCTCTTTCTTAAGCATGAGTTTATCCCTTACTATATTAGTCGTTTGCAGTCCCAGAATTTGCTTGCAGTCCTTAGCATTTGTGAATAACTCGGAAAAAGCATGAGACTTTGATCCATCTGTCCTTGGAAGACACTGGGTCACCTTCTCTGGAAGACTGCCTGGGATTTCAGTGCATCTGTGTCCAGCCAGAGGAGGAAAAGTGTCTATAAATGAAACCCCTTAGATTTCAAACCAACACAGTTATTTGTCCACTCATTCTTTTGTCTTCACAGCACAGTTTCATTGAATACCCTGTATATTCCAGGCCTGATTGCTGGAGTCCAAGCACATAGAGATGAATAAAATATAGTCTGTGCTCTCAAGAATTTACAAAATCTCTCTATTAGAAAATTGTGTCTCACCAGAAGGCCAAAGGGAGACTTGCAGGTTAAGTTCCTATAGCCTACCTAGGGAATGAGTGAACCTGTTGTCTGGAAGCTGGTTAAGTGACCCAGAGTTGACTGTGATATTGGAAAGACCTTGAAGAACTGTGGAGATCCAAAAAGATAGGGGAGGAGTGTTGTCAACGTCATGGCAGAATAAGACATCCCTCATGTTTGTCCCCAACGATAATTTGTCATCTATCCTTGGAGAAAAGTGCCTTTGTAGGAGCTGTGGGACCCAGCACCATATGGGATCCAGGAGGAGTCTCGTCCACCCATGTGTTGGACAGTAGGCATACAGACCTTGATCCTGGCTGTGGACCCTGCAGTGACATGTAACCCAGCTACAGCAGCTCTTGGCCATGGAGCCCCCTGGAAAACAGTCTTAGCCAGTGACCCATCGAAGAGAGAGACCTTGCGGAAGTCCCGGTTTTCAGAGGAGAAATTCTAGCACACCATTGGAGAAAAATACATGAGTTTGGACATGCTGAAGTGGGTAAGAGAAACAGTCTGACTCTGTCCACACCACCCTTCCCCCAAGATGGCACAGCTTAAGTCCAAGAGAGATGTTCTCACTCTATGACTTCTCCTTTGAGCGCCCGGCTTCCCAGCTGTGCAGGATACTGCCAAGCTGGGAGAGGAGCAGATAAGACTCTCGGAGGGCTTTAAGAGAACACAGATGCTACTAACTGCATTACTGCCTTTGTCAAGGAGCCCACCCACAAGCCGCTGGGAACACTTCACCCACAGATCTCCCCAGCTGGCTCACGGGCACCCTCATTGTTCCACATGCCTCGTGCACACCCCTACCCTGTGGCCAGCTCCCTGTGCATATTCCCTCCCGATGGCAGCATCGAGAGGGAGCTTGGACCAACAGCTAGTGGGCATGCACAGAAAGCTGACTGAAATCTGAGGGCCAGAGAGAGACCACAAACTTGAGCTTTAGCAAGTTTTGTTTGGGAAAACAAAAGGAAGACTGTCAGCAGTCGGCCTGGTGCATTGCAGGATGGAGAGAAGGCATACAAGCTTAGAATTCTGCCACAAGAGGGAGCAAGAAAGGTGGAGAGATGTATCCACAGAAGGTCCAGAGAGCCTCAGAAGCACTAGCAGGGCTGGAGGAAGATATTTATGCCCTGAAGACAGTTATAACGTAAAGGGTGCAGGAAGTGAGTGCTACTTCACATGTGAAGACAGCAATGCAAAACTTTAAGGAACATGAAATCAAGGAAGAAAGGAACAAAGGAACTAAAAAACAGCTAGAAAACAATTCATTATTAAGCCCTTACCTATCAATTTTACTCTAAATGTAAATGGATTGAATTGTCCATTTAAAAGGCATAGAGTGGCTATACAGATAAAAAAAACAAGATCCAACTATATGCTGCCTACAAGGAACTCACCTCAGCTTTAAGGACACACATAGGATAAAAGTAAAGGAATGGAAAAAGATATTCCATGCAAGTGGAAACAAAAAGAGAGTAGGGGTAGCTCTACTTATATCCGATAAATACACTTTCATCCAAAAACAATAACAAAAATCAAAGTCATTATGTATTGACAAAGGGGTCAATTCATCTAGAAGATATAAAAAATCATAAATATGTATGCATCCAACATCAGAACACCTAAATAAATTAAGCGAATACTAGTAGATATGATAGGAGAAATAGATGACAATGGAATAATAGTAGAGAACATCAATACATCCCATTCAACAATAGATCATCCAGACAGAAAGTCAAATAGGAAACATTGGACTTGAACTAAACTCTAGGTCAAATGGACCTAACAGACATCTATGGAACACTCCATCTAACAGCCACAGAATACACAGTCTTCACAAGCACACATGGAACCTTCCAGAAGAGATCATATGTTAGGTCATAAAACGTGTCTTAGCAAAATTAAGGTTGAAATTATACCATGTATCTTTTCCAATCACAGTGGTTTGAAACTAGAAATCAGTAACAGTAGGAAAACTGAGAATTTCACAAATATATAGAAATTAAACCACATACTCCAAAACAATCAATGGTCAAAGAAGACTACAAAAGGAAACACAAAATATAACTTGAAACAAATGAAAATGGGAACACAAGGTACCAGAACCTATAGTAGGCTGCAAAAGCAGTTTTTAAAGGGAAGTTTATAATTACAAATGCCTACATTAAGAAAAAGAAAGCTCTCAAATAAAAACCCTAACATTACACCTCAAAGAAATAGAAAAAGAAGAACAAACTAAGCCCAAAGTTAGCAGAAAGAAGGAAACAACAAAGATCAGAGCAGAAATTAATGAAATACAGACTAAGAAGACAATAGAAAAGATCAGTGAAGCTAAGAGCTGCTTTTTGAAAAGATAAACAAAATAAACAAACCTTTAGGTAGACTAGCCATAGGGAAGAAAGAGAGAGGACTGGAATAAATAAAATTAGAAATGAAATAGAAGACATTACAGTTGATACTACCCAAATACAAAGGATCATAAGAGACTGCTCTGAAAAATTATACACCAACAAATTGGACAACAGAGAAGAAACGGATAACTTCTTGGAAACGTACAACCTACCAAGACCGAATGATGAAGAAATAGAAAGTCCTAACAGACCAATAATGAGGAAGGAGATTGAATCAGTAATCAAAATCTCCAACAAAGAGAAGCTCAGGACCAGATGATTTCACTAGTGAATTCTACCAAACATTCAAAGAAAAATTAATCCCAATATTTCTCAAACTTTTCCCAAAATTGAAGAGGAAGGAACACTTCCAAACTCACTTTATGAGGCCAGCATTACCCTGATATCAAAGCCTGATAGGGACACTAAAAGAAAACAACAACAAACAACAACAACAAAAACACAGACTAATATTCCAGATAAATATAGATGCAAAAATTCTGAACAAAATATTAGCAAGCCAAATTGAACAGCACATTAAAAGGATCATGCACCATGATCAAAGGGGATCTATCCCTGAGATACAGTGATGGTTCAACACATGCAAACTAATAAGTGTGATACACCACATTAATAGAATGAAATATAAAAATCATATGATCTCTTATCTCAATAAATGCAGGAAAAGCATTTGATGAAATACATCTTCTCATGATAAAAACTTTCAACAAATTGGGTATAGAAGGAACACACCTCAGCATGATAAAGTTGGCATATAACAAGTGCATAGCTAATATCATACTCAATGATAAAAGGCTGAAAGCTTTTCCTCTAAAATCAAGACAAGAAAAGGGTGCCTCTCTTGCCACTTTTACTCAACATAGTACTGGAAGTCTTACCCAGAGAAATCAGGCAAGAAGAAGAAATAAAAGGCATACAATTAGAAGGAAGATGAAAAACTTGTCTTTGTTTGCAGATGATATGATCTTATACATAGAGAACCCTAAAGGCTCCACCAAAAAAAAAATTGCTAGAACTAATCAAAAAATTCAATTAAGTCACAGCATACAGAATCAACATACAGAAATCAGTTGTGTTTCTCTACACTAACAATGAATTATCTGATAAAGGAATAAAGAAAACAATCCCATTCACAATGGCATCAAAAACAAGACAATATTTAGGAATAAATTACACCAAGGAGGTGAAAGATCTGTACCCTGAAAACCATAAGACTTTGATGAAAGTAACTGAAGAAGACACAAGCAAATGGAAAGAAATCCCATGTTCATGGATCAGAAGAATATTGTTAAAATGTTCATACTACCTAAAGCCATCTATAGACTCAATGCAATTCCCATCAAAATTCCATTAGCAGTTTTCACAGAAATAGAACAAACAATTCTAAAATTTGTATAGAACCACAAAAGACCCTGAATAACCAAAGTAATCCTGAGAAAGAAGCATAAAGCTGGAGGCATCACTCTCCTGATTTCAAACTACACTGCAAAGCTACAGTAATTAAAACCATATGGTACTGGCAAAAAAACAGACAAGTGGAACAGGATACAGAGCCCAGATAACCCCTTGCATATGTGGTAAACTAATATTTGACGAGGGAGCCAATAATACTCAATAAGTAAAGGATGGTCTCTTCAATAAATGGTATTGGGAAAATTAAATACCATATGCAGAAGAATGAGATTGGACCCCTATCTTACACCACTAACAAACATTAATTTGAAATGGATAAGAGACCCGAAACCTTAAAACTCCTAGAAAAAACATAGGGGAAAAAAACTCCTTGACATTGATCTTAGCAATGATTTTTTTGGATATGTCACCAAAAGCACAAACAACAAAAGCAAAAATAAGTGAGTGGAACTACATCAAGCTAAAAAACTTCTGAATGGCAAGAGACACCATCAATGAAATGAAAAAGCAACCTACAGAATGGGAGAAACTACTTGACAATGATATATCTGATAATGGGCTAATATCCAAAATACAGAAAGAACTCATACCACTCAACATAAAATAAAAATCAATTTAAAAGTAGGCAGAGGAACTGAATAGACATTTTCCAAAGAAGCCATACAAATGGTCAACAGGACATGAAAAAATGTTCAATATTATTAATAATCGGGGAAGTGTGTATCAAGACCACAACAAAATGTTGCACACTCCTTAGAATGGCTATCATCAAAAAGACCAGAGATGACAAGTTTTGGCAAAGGATGTGGAGAAAAAGGAATAACGGGATATTATTTTCTCAGCCGTGAGAAAGAAGGAAATCCTGCCACTTGCAACAACATGAGTGGACCCTGAGGGCATCATGCTGAGTGAAATAAGCCAGCCAGAGACAGACAAATACTGTATGATGTCACTTATATGTGAAATCTAAAAAAGCTGACCTCACAGAGACAGAGAGTAGAACGGTGGTTACCCAGGGCTGGGGAAGGGTGGGAGAAGTGGGGAGATGTTGGTCAAAAGGCACAAGCTTCCTGTTATACGATGAATACGTTCTGGGGATCTAAGGTACAGCGTGGTGACTATAGCTAACAATACTGTATTACATCCTTGAAAGTTGCTAAAAGAGTAGATCTTAAATGTTCTCACCACAAAAAGGAGATGGTAGTTATGTGAGGTGAGAAGGCTGTTCGCTAATGCTATAGTGATAATCATTTCCCAACATATAAGTGTATCAAATCAACACATTATTGTACACCTTAAACTTATACAGTTTATATGTCAATTACGTCTAAATAGAACTGGAAAGAAAATAACTGAAAAATATGTCAAAAGACACAAACTGTCTGCAGGGGTCATTCCCACCCCTGACTCAGTTGGTCAAGAAAACTTACTAATGATGCATCTCCAATCATCGGCAAGGAATGGTGTATTTTTTAAACGACTGAGCTGTTTTAGAACTCTCCTGTCTGACCACAGCTCTGGTGGTCATTGCGAACAACCAGATCAGCCATCAGAAAATAGGTTTGCTTTGATGGCTGCTGAGTTTGAGCAGTGGAATACAGGAGTTTGGGCTGAGCTGTCAGCCTCACGCTTCATCACCAGCCAGCCTCACCTGGCCAGGACCCAGCCGCTGCACTGGTGACCTGGAGGGGAGGAGAGCTTGGAAGCAGAGATCAGCAGGATGCTGTATGCACACAACTGAAAGGCCAGGAGGGAATATCAGGAAAGTGGTACTAACACGTGCCTCTCAGCAATTCCTTGCCCTTTCTCCAGCCAGACTTAGAGGAAGATTTCCCGACAGGGCAATTGGCTGTCTTTATTTTGCCCTTTGCATTTTAACCCCAGCGTTTCCTTTCTGGGGTATTTTTGTTTTATTCGGACTGCGTCGTCTTCTGACATTGTAGTTGAGGTCTTGGTCCTGTGCTGAGCAAGGTACAGCAGATTCATCTTGCAGCAGCATGAAGTTGGCCAAAACTTGAGCTTTTTGCATCGCTTGACGTTGAAGATGGCTGAGGATTCAGAGGTTCCTTGTCAGCAAAGCCAGGCGTGTCCTAACTTACTCACAGGGACAGCCAGAAGTACACAGATTCATCAGCGGCAGAGCAACAGGGTCTCACGTTAAGAGGGAGGGCAGTAGCCATTGTCTCTTTGTGGGACTTTTCTTTATGAAACGCGGGCCTCAGGGGGTCAGGGTCCCAGAGGTCAGACTACTTGTGATCCCAGTGAATGACCCGGGAAGATCTGATTTTACTCGGTTCGCATACTGTTACCAACACAACAGAAACTAGGTTTCTTGAGGTACTTTTCTTCTTAGTAAATAGAGGCTTATGTCACCTAGAAAATAGAATGTTTTGAAATGGAATTACGTTTGTGTATACATGCCTGGACTGCATCCTCTCCTGAAAGCAATGAAAATGTCATTTTTATGTCACGGAGCTGTTTGCCTTTAGGTTAGAGACTGGTTCACCAAGCAATCCCATATCCTTTGCCCAATTTGTTAGGTTTCTTTGTTCTCTTGGACTCTGGAAACTTGAGGGCCAGAATGATTGTGCTCCATTCACAGCCTCAGGGTGAGGGTCAGCTGTAAATTAGTGTGTGGCCAAAGGCACATTTGGGTGTCTGTGTCTCCAGAACCCATTTTTAAGTATGAAAAATAGCCTCTCTGGTCACATTTTGGCTAAAACTGTCAAGTTAAAAATCATAGAGTTAGAAACCTTCTCAGTTATATCAGCTCTGTCTTCTGTACCTCAGAACAGAGTGATAGCACAGCCCTAACATGTGAAAGTCCAAAGTGGATTTCATCCCTAAAACCTAAAGGGAAGGGAGAGAGAGGGAGAGAGAGAGACCTCAGACTAAGTTGCTGTCATTTTCATATAAACGGCCGATGCAATTGTTAATGTGTCAATTGTGTCACTTAAAAGAAGGCATGCTGAGGTCCGAAGCCCCAGTAGCTGAGAATGTGCCCTTATTTGGAAATAGGGTCATTGCACATGTAATTAGTTAAGATCGAGTCCTGCTGGAGTGGGGTGGGCCCTGATCCAATATGACTGGTGTCCTTGTAAGAAGATAGCCATGTGGAGACGGAGACACATGGGGGGAGGGGAGCGGGCACCACGTGATGATGAAGACAGACGTTGGGGTGATGCAGTGGCCAGCCGACCACCAAAGCCAGGACGGGGCAAGGAAGGATTTCTCTGCAGGTTTCAGAGGGAGCACAGCCCTGCCGGCACCTTGATTTCAGACTTCCTGGCCTCCAGAGCCATGAGATGATAAATTTCTGTGGTTTTAAGCCACCCAGTTTGTGGCACTTTGTTTCAGCAGTCCCGGGAGTTAGGAGTTTGGAATTAGCAGATACAAACTACTGTATATAAAATAAACAACAAGGTCCTACTATATAGCAAAGTATCTTGTATAACATATAATGGAAAAGATTGAGAAGGAATATATATATATATATATATATATATATATATATATATATATATATATATATAT
>NC_041221.1:22098415-22151470 GCF_002837175.3 Physeter macrocephalus
ATATATATATATATATATATATATATATATATATATGTATAACCGAATCATTTTACTGTGCGCCTGAAACCAACACAGCGTTGCAAATCAAGTACACTTCAAAACAAAAACAAAAACAAAAAAAAGAAAAGTCCTGGGAAACTGATATGATCAACACAACTGACTAGACTCTGCCAGAAGACATCTTGGAATTGTATTCTCTGTGTCCCGACGTCCCCTCCATACTACCCACTCCTTTTCCTTCCAGCCTCTCTTGCATACACACAAAGAGCAAGGAACCCAGGAATGGATCTGTGGATGGAGAAATTCATCCTTCAAGCTTCAGGAGGCCATCAGCCGTGGCCTGTGAGGGGCCCACGTGGGGGAGATGGACTCCAATTGGAAGCAGCAGTTCTTTGGGGCTGGATGAATAGAAGAAGTTTTTGAGAAATCTAAATGAAAGCGAAGACAGCAGGTTACAGTTCTTCCTAGCTGACGGAGAGCGTCAGAAGGAAAAAAGGCATCTGTGGACTGGTACCCAAGTCTATCCTACAGGCTGTGTTGTGCGTCATTATTTCTGAGGTCCATTTAGTTCTGTACTTTCCAGTGCACTGCCCGGTCCAGCAGTGAGAGCCGTTCCTAGTCTTGCTTCCCCCAAGTCCCCACCTCCACCCACCACTACTCCTCACTAAGGCTCAAGAACTGGGAGATAGGTAGAGGTCATTTCCACCCCTAAACCTATGCTCAACTGCGTTAGCGTGAGGAGGTCCCAGAAAAGGATTTTCCCCTCTAGGTTGCTTGCATGTATTTTCTGTGTGATTATCTGAAAACTCAGCCAGCCCCTGAACTGCATAAACAGGGTCTTACCTCCCACTCTCCATCAGTGAGAGGGACGGGAGATGGCTTTGTATATTTGGGGCATCTGGTCCCTTACCTGGGGATGCACGTGGGACCTGAGTTCTGATTGGTTGCATTGATGAAGCTGCTGTAAGATCCTGACCTTGGAGTTAACATTTTACTCTCAGTTTAGGTTTATAGGGTGATGGGTAAAACGGACGGATGTCCTAGCAGTTTTCTAGGATTCCTGGAATGGTAAAGTAATAGAATGTTCATGAAGCAACATGAAAATTAAAAACAGCCTGCACCAGCTTCTTACGCGCTGTTGTCTATGTTGCACCACTTTTTTTTTTTTTTTTTTTTTAAGCCATGCCGCGCAGCTTGTGAGATCTTACTTCCCCAACCAAGGATCGAACCCGGGCCCTGGCAGGGAAGGCTCGGAGTCTTAACCACTGGACTGCCAGAGAATTCCCTGTACCGGTTTTATTAACTGGTCAATATCCTGTCAGTGTAGTCAGTATGGGGGGAAATGAGTTTAAAAGTCACTGGGGGGCTTCCCTGGTGGCGCAGTGGTTGAGAGTCCGCCTGCCGATGCAGGGCACACGGGTTCGTGCCCCGGTCCGGGAGGATCCCACATGCCGCGGAGCGGCTGGGCCCGTGAGCCGTGGCCGCTGAGCCTGCGCGTCCGGAGCCTGTGCTCCGCAACGGGAGAGGCCACGACAGTGTGAGGCCCGCGTACAGCAAAAAAAAAAAAAAAAAAGTCACTGGGGACTTCCCTGGAGGTCCAGTGGTTAAGACTCCGTGCTTCCACTGCAGGGGGCATGGGTTCGATCCCTAGTCGGGAAAGTAAGATCCTACATGCCGCACATGGTGTGGCCAAAAAAAGTCCCTAAAAGTCACAGGAGTTTGCACTGCTTATAAACATCTGCTCCCTGCAGTGACTTCAACTGTGCTATTAGACACAGCTGCCACGGGCTCAAAAAGGAACTTCATTTCTTAAAATCACTGCTACTGAGACAGGAAAGTGACACTTGTCAGCTCACTTCATTCCCAGAGAGAAACTGGTAACCTCCTTATGGCTGTTGAGCTCAGATTTTTTCCAGCCACAGTTGGCTTGGTAGGAGGAAAGAGCCCTGAGTACAAGCACAGCCTTTCTGGAGAGTTCTCTGAGGTCCTAAGCCCTTCAGCCACTGGGACTGGAGATTCTGTCTTCTCATTTCTGCAGGGATCTGCCTTTCTTTTGCACAGGGATCTGTCATTCTGTTAATGAAATCCACCAACTTGCATTTTCTTATCTTTTTCTCTAGCTTCCTTGCTCCATCCTCTTGTTTATCACTGTGTAGTTAATGCTAAAAATCATGAGTACCATTTATGAAGTGCTTCCTGTGTGTCAGGCTCTATGCCAGGTACCTAAATATTTGACCTAGTGACCAACACAGCCAGTACGATAGGCACCGGTACCCCCTTTGGCTGATGGGGAGAGTGAGGTTTGGAGGGGTTTATCCTAGGTCCCAAGCTCGCTAGAGCAGGGGAGCCCTGATTCCAACCAGGGTTACTTACTTCAAAGCCCACCTGCGCTCTTTAGTTCTTTATCCATTTCTCTTATTGTCTCATCGGTCCTCGACCCTTCTATGGAGAAACAGGAAAATCTCAAAGCATATTCAACCCCCGAGCAGAAACTGATGACTTGATCTTTATACTTGATTAAATACAAGCTATGCTGCTATGTGACATGGCAACCATACATAATCAACTTCTCGAGTCTCATTTACAGTTATATGTGTGAAATAATCATTTGTCAGCTATGCAGGATTACCCCGGGGAATCAAGTCGATTTCCCCTCGTATGCTGTACAAGAACCGAAATCAGAACCTTTAAGTTGACACATAAAATTGACCACCACACATGCCAACTAGGATGTGTGGGTGGTCATTGCCTAGAAGGTCATGGTGAGCATGGAGGGCCCAGCCAGCACAGTAAGAGCTTGATGGGGCAGTGGGCCAAGGGCTTCCATCTGTCTTACGCCTTTGTGATACAAAACCCCATGAAAGGAGGCATAAGAAGGAGCACCTGCCAGAAAGTTATATGAAAGTGTATTATTCATATGTCAGAGTAGCTTATAGAAAGAAAGTTCCCTACTTCATTTCATGTACTTTCACTGCTCTAAAAATCTCTTGTGCTCCACCTCTTTATTCCTCCCTCCCACCCCAAAATCACTGGCAACCAAAGATCTTTCACTTCCTCATAGTTTTGGCCTTTCCAGAACTATACAATCACTTAGCAGTCTTATTTTAAGGTTTCTCCATATCTTTTTGGCCTGATACCTCATATCCTTTTTTAAAAATAATCTTTTTTTTTTTTTTTGCGGTACGCGGGCCTCCCTCTGCTGTGGCCTCTCCCGTTGCGGAGCACAGGCTCCGGACGCGCAGGCTCGGCGGCCACGGCTCACGGGCCCAGCCGCTCCGCGGCACGTGGGATCCTCCCAGACCGGGGCGCGAACCCGGTTCCCCTGCATCGGCAGGCGGACGCGCAACCACTGCGCCACCAGGGAAGCCCCCCTACTTCATTTTTATATCTCCCATGATTATTAATTTCTAGCATACTCTCTCATTCTGCAAATAATTACTAAAAATTACAGGTCATCTATCCAATTATCCATATTGATTCCAGAAATATAAAGAAAATATTAATATTCTGCTATTCATTTTATATTTGCTAGAGTTTGGTATAAAGTAAGAAATCTATACTCATTTGGAAGATTTTTGTCTTTTACTGAGCTCTTGAAATAAGGATTATTTTGCTTTCTTTTGATGCAGTCTGGGCTTGCAAATATATTTGAAGCGTGTGTGTGTGTGTGTGTGTGTGTGTGTGTGTGTGTGTGTTTGGTTGGTTGGTGTAGAATGTAGACAATCACTAGACATCCTGAAATTTGTTCATGCACGAATTCTAAGTCCCGTGTGTATGTTGTTTTGTTGTATTGTTTTCATCTGTTTGTTTGTTTTTTAATAGACCAGGCATTTGGAAAGACCTAAAGACCATGGGCTCAGTGTCTCTCTTTATATTTTTCATCACACTGCTTGTTCTGGGCAGACAGGTAAGAAGTCTGTTACTTCTGTAACTTCTCTAAAGGGCTGTATTAATGATGCTTTGCTGATGTGCATGCAAACAAATGTTGAAGCATCAGAATCATCTTATCACTTAAGAGAAGAGTAGGTGGCACAAGGTGTGTATGCTTGGCTATAGACACAAGAAAAAGACCTCTCTTTTTTTTTTTTCCCCTAAGAGGCAAATTTTGTGAACAGTAGAAGTGTGAATCAATGAATTTCCTGTTAAGTCTCAAAATAAATATGTAGGTTTCCGTAAGCCTACAATGTATTCCCTCAAGAGCTGGCACTAATTGGAAAAACACGTCCCCTTGCCTGGGGTTTTCATCTGCATTTCAAAAGGTATGGCTTCTTTTTCTTTGAAGTGGGTATTAAATATCCCTGCTGTCACTTGCAATTATCCCTGGAAATATGGTCCCTTCTTCAAAAATTTTATTTTGTGATGCAAGTGAAACGTCCTCCTAGGGCTCTGTGCCCGCTTCTGGCCTCCCCGTGGAGCCTGTAGGTGCAGCACTTTTAAGGGCAATATTCTTTCTCTGCCTGCAAACCAGGACAATCACCCAAAGACTCAGGACTCCTCCCATACCAGGTAGCTCTGCCTCAACCAAAATTTGTTTTAAGTTCTTTGATGGATAGCGTGAAACAAAGAAGTGATTTATTTGGAGATAACCAGGGAAGAGGCAATGCCAATTAAATTATATACACACCTCTAAGCAGTTATCTGAGAGGCAAACTATCAACTGGGGCGTTTGGGTCTGGCTTCCATTTCTCACCAGGAGGAAGCTGCTAATAATCGCACAGTCGGAGCAGAGACCAGATCTGTGACCATCAGTCCAGCACCCGGGAATGCCATCCATCCTCTTCCATCTTCCCGGGGAAGTGCGAGGGGCATCCTTCCCTGGAGCCCACAGTGCAGCTGTCACCAGTCTCCCTAGAGCTACGCTGTGGTCCTGATGCGGAGCTTAGAAGACCCCGGTCCCCCCATCACCCTCCCCACCTCTGTCCCCGGCACACGCTGAGTTCTGCATTCTTAGGCAGTTTCTCCTACTAGAATGATCACTCAGATTGCTTCACAGCAATATATTTTCATTACCTAGAATCACATTGAACTCTCCCACCTTTTTTTATTCACTGAGATAATACACAGGTAATACCACTACACAAATGTTGTCGAATGCCATGGCTGCTCACTGATCAGTTACTTCCTAAATGATTTAAATAAATAATCAAAAGTATGCAGTATTATGGCCAGGCATTCATTTAACATGATAGCGCTGATACCAGTTTCCTTTTTTGTCACTAGTGTAATGATAAGTACTATGTACATCTAGGGGCCTAAAGAGTGGTAATCCCTGCAGGATTAAACGTGTTCACAATTACTCTTTAACTAGAACTGAGGATATACCAAGGTGAGCCAGGAGGCTGACCTTCAGTCCAAAATCATTAAGTGAATGATTTACTGAGGCCCCAAGTCCTCTGGGATAACCAGAACTGTGAAGTCTGTGACACGTGCCTCTGCGCACCCTTCCGGAAATACAACTGTATTATAAGCAAATGTCTGATATTTGAAATAAGGTTTGCAAGTGTTGTAAGAATCCATGGCCTCAGAGTTACCTCTTTTCTGAATATGTTTTAAATAATAGCACAGACTTTTTGCAACTTATTTTTGTTATCATTTGTCCTGATGGCTCCCCTGACCCATGACCATCATTTCTGAAATGATGGCAATGTACTTGCTTTCTAAGAAAATGACTATAGTAAATATTGCTCTAGGCATCTCAGAAACCTTAGTGAAAACATAACATACCCTAGACAAGAGCGACAGTACAGTACCACTCTCTGTACTGAAATCTAGTTTGTGAGAGAAATGCAAGCCAACTCAAGGGCCTCTTTCGAAAAAGAAAGATCTCCTGTATTTCACCCAAGTTTAACGGGCAGCCCCCTGCCATCAAGGGTCTGCATCCTAGGTGGGCTCACTCAGAGTATGGAACCGGGCAGTGGCAACCTAGCGCCTGAGGGTGAGGCTGAGGTCCTTGTGTGGGAGAACTGAGGATCCCAGAGAAAGTGGAATCACATGCTGCCTGCGCCCCTGCCCAGAGACCACTTCTGTCCACGCAGAAAGGTGTAAGCCCAGTTCCTCAAGTAGTTTTCAGAACTAGACAGAGCACGGGACGCCCTCGAGGCTGCGGTAGGACGTGAAACACAGCAGACAGGGTCGGTGGGCTCCCGGACGCGGCCTGGATGCCCTCTCAAGACTCTTTCCTGCTCTCTCTCCCATCACGCCAGAGCTCACGGAGACAAATTCCTCGTCTGAGTGGGATCTGGGCCCCTCAGCATCTGGGGAGTAGCCGCAGACGGCATCTGAGAGATGGAAGGTGATGTGATGTGAGGCCTGGAGGCCATGGGGCAGGGCTGCTGTTTTAGTTGGAGTGTCACAAAGTCCTTAGAGCGCTTTCCTGCCCTGAGTCAGGGTCACGGAGGAAACAGCTCTCCCCGCCCCTGGCTGGATCTCCTCACGCAGCCTCCCCGGGTCTCTGTGTCAAATCTCCCTCTCTTTTCTCCTGTAAGGACGTCAGTCATTGGATTTACAGCCCACCCTAAATCCAGGATGATCTCACCCTGAGATCCTTAAGTTCATTACATCTGCCGAGACCCTGTTTCCGGAGAAGTCACAGGCACAGACCCCGGGGTTTGGACTCGGAACGGTCTTTTTGGGGACATGATTAAGTCCATTACAAACTGGTTTGGGACAAAAACATTTGTCTTCCTTTGGGGGACTGCACACGAGTTTTTAAGGTCCTTGCGCCTCAAGGCAAGGGTTCTGCGGCAGACTGCACTGGGTGGGGAGGTGAGGGGAAAGATTTGTCAGAAGGCCACTCTCAGTCCAGTGTAGCTGGTCCCAAGGTGCTCCGATTCCTTGAGTAGGAGCCTTAAAGAATGCTTGCACGTGGTGCGGTAGCAGTCCCTCGGAAAACCTGAGCGACTCTTCACGAGCTTTACGGAGACCTTTCAAACGTACACGAACTGGGCTTGCTGCGTGCCTTAACTGGCTCCGTGGCTTCATCTCATGTTTCATTTTTATCTGATCTTCGGTGTATACCTGTGTCTTCTCGATGCCACCACCGTAGATTGCTTCTGTTATTTTAGTTTAATACCGGCCACACCACTAGTTTATCACCCCCCCAAAAAATCTAAATAAATAATCTGTTCTCCAAGGGAGAGAGGCCTTTTCCGGTAGCATGATTTCCATAAATACAGAATGTGGAAAATGTGTCAGTAATGTAAAAATTTAATATAAGCAGACTTTTAAAATTTCTCTTTTGTAATCTTTTTAAAAAATGTCTTGTTATATGAGCTAAAAATAAATGCCTCCCCAGAGGAGGAGGAGTAATTTTTGAGTATATCATACGTAGTTTGAAGCAAACCTAATTTCAGTGATCATTGTTCTTTCAGGTTTCAAACTGTGAATTTTTTTTTGAAATTGCCATCTGTGCACGAGAGGTCATTTATCTATGTGTGTTTTATTTTGCTTTGTGCTGTCATTGGTATAGCTAAGCAAAGCAATAAAACAAACTCCCTCCATTTAGTTCTTCCTTGCATCTATTTGTCAATAATTACTCTCTGTGCTGAAATACACTCTCTCTATTAGGCCCTACTGTTACAGGAAGATTCATTCAAGGCTATTTCAGTTTATTAAATTATATACATCAGAGCAGATACAAAATGATGACAAACCAGAGACCCTGTGACAGTAAACGGGCCTCTCTATTTCTACAATGTTAATAACAGCTGGTTTTTAAAAACATTGACTTTTAATACGTTATAAAGCATGAACACATGTTTTTACTAGCAGGCACCATCTTAATTAAATTATATCAAAATGAACTTTTGTCTAAATATAATGTCATTCTCTCAGTACAGTGCAATCCCAAATGAAAAAACACATACTTTTCAGTGTATACTCAATTACATAATTTGTGGTAGAGGAAAACTGATTTTCAGCTGTTAAAGGCAAACTGCCACAAATGAACACTATTATTTTTTAAATGCAAAGCATGAAACAATGCACTCTCTCTACTAATATATTTTCCATTTTTCTTGTATTCATTATTTATATTCTATCACAGCTCTTTTCAAAAAAATAATTCAAGCCACCATTTATTAACATGACTATGTAAGAAGCTTTCATGTCATTTTTGTCTTTCAAGCCTTCAGTATAGCTATTTTCTCTGTTTCTGATGCTGGTTCTTACCCAAATTTACATTTTGGAAATCCATGTTAGAGGGTGAATGAGAGACATTTGGGGGCAACTGAGGGCTTGGCAGGGAGGGTGACAATTCCGTTTGGGGGGGTTCTATTTTAGGTTTGTTTCATTCTTTTTATTTTCTCTTTAAAACCTCCACTCTCTGGCAGGACAAGATGCCTATTGTTTCTTTACCTCTGTGTCCTCTTGTAACAGAATGAATATTACTGTAGGTTAGACTTCTTATGGAAGAACAAGTTCAAAAAAGAGCGAGAGGAGATAGAAACCATGGAGAACTTGAACCGCGTGCTGCTGGAGAACGTGCTCCCTGCACACGTGGCTGAGCACTTCCTGGCCAGGAGTCTGAAGAATGAGGTCAGAGAGGCTGGGCTGATGGGGAGAGGTGTGGCTGGTGGAGAGAGGCGGGGCCGAGAGGAGATAGAAACCATGGAGAACTTGAACCGCGTGCTGCTGGAGAACGTGCTCCCTGCACACGTGGCTGAGCACTTCCTGGCCAGGAGTCTGAAGAATGAGGTCAGAGAGGCTGGGCTGATGGGGAGAGGTGTGGCTGGTGGGGAGAGGCGGGGCCGGTGGGGAGAGGCGGGGCCGGTGGGGAGAGGCTGGGCCGATGGGGAGAGGTGTGGCTGGTGGGGAGAGGCGGGGCCGGTGGGGAGAGGCGGGGCTGCTGGCCAGGGAAGGGCGTGCGCTGGCGAGGGCCAGAATCTCCTGGCAGTGACCTAGAGGCCTGTGGCACTTCAAACATGTCAGTGTTCAAAATACTCGACATTGGCCTGAATGTGTCCATTTTCAAGAGTATATTGACTGGCCGTATAGCGACCAACTGAGAATAGTGAGTTAGACTCGCCTGAGAACGTCTTAGCATGAAGTTCATTCATTCTTCCTAGTTTTTCTTCCCCAATCATGTAAAGTTCTGAACGTTTAATATGAGGCACTGGGGTTCCAAATATGTCACAAAAGGGGTCACCACCTTCTGCCTAGTGTGGGAGGACGCTTCCTTACCAGCGTGCCATCAAGGCCAAATCAAGACGCAAAATCACACCGTGCATCCCACACTCCACTGTTTCACGGCTCATGACTTCCCTTAAGGGTCTTAGAATTTCAAAGATATGAGATAGAATTTAGGAGTTGGCCACACAGGACAGATCAGAGACTTGAGACCATCCATTTGAATGGATAGAAATGGGAATTTCGTGGAGCATCTAAAGGAATGGATATTTAACTAGAGTTGGGGAGATTGGCATGTTGTTTCAATGCTGAAATGGCTTATGAAATGAAATGTCATGAATTTTCTTTAATGTAACTAAATTACAAGAGTCAGCAGATGTATCTACAGTGGCACTCTGTTAATTTAAGAAACACGCATTTGAGCACCCACTGAGTGAACGACCTGTGTTTGGTGCTGTGGAATTTCAGAGATGTATGAGGTGCGATATCCCCGTTCTTGGGAAATGTTCAGTGAGGATTTGGAGTGGCTGAGGGACCCGGAAACCTGCCGATGGATGAACTCGTTAATAGATAAGTTGGATTTTGATGACACCGACGCAAAGGGCAGCAAAGTGAGAAGGCTTGGAACGGCCTTTGTCTGTAACGTGTTTCAGGTTGACATTGAGAAGAAAGTGCCAGGTGGTGGGCAGGGACTGGACGTCATCACTCTGTGGTCTTTCTGGAAGCATGCTAGGCATGGTGAGCCAGTCCAGGGGCCCCAGCAGGTCCCACCGTTCGCTTCTCTATTTCTTCTCCTGGTGTTTTCTGCTTTCAGTAGGTTATTCAGCATCTTATTTACCTCTTGGTCACAGACAGTGAAATCATTACATCTATTAAAAAGGAACCATCTGTTTTCATTAGCAGTTGAAGAGCTTGTTTGTGTCTATATGTCTAGCTATCAATTCAGGTTATAAATTCATCTGTTGCCCCTGCCCTGGGTCAGGCTGGCGCTGGGCCTGGTTACAGAGATGAACAGGACAAGGCGGCCTCATCCCCAGGAGGGGACAGAATCCTGTTGTCTCCAAAGGTGCTAACTGCGTAAATGCAGGAGTCCAGAAAGTCCACCACTGTGAGCAAGTGACTTCTGAACCAGAAAAGAAAGTGCTAGAAACTGGCAGAGAGATGGAGGCTGCAGAGGGGGAGAAAATGACCATTCCAGGCTTCAAGGGGCTACTTCTGTCCAGATGACAGGACAGTGCTTCGTTCAAGACCTTAAAAGGCCCAGGGTTCAGCCCTAAAGCACTTGGTGACCTGTTCTGCCCCCTCCTGACGTCTCCCTAGGCCAGACCAGGGGAATCGTGGGTTCTCTCTATTCGCTCCTGCTTGCTTGACTTATTCTAAGCAGGCCTCTGAACACAGTTGCCCCTTTGGAAATCATAAGGAAAAGCAGATGGGGATGGAGAGGGAAGCCCACAGGTGGACAGCATAGGCTCGAACCTTTGTCCCAACATTTTCTGTCATGGTAATGTGAGCTGCTTCCCCGGCCTGAGCCCCGTCTCCCCGTGAGTCAAAGGGGAATTGTGCTTTACTTTGCACAATTCTTAGGTAGAGTGTGGGATGTTACATGTCACACTGAGCATCCGTCCCTCCAGCTGAGGTGGACATTTGATAGAGCAGGACCCGGAGTTCCATATCCATGCAGGTGAGACATACCTGGTGGGCAGGCAGCACCGAAGCACCAATGGACTCATCCACTTACCGAGTGGCCCTACTGTGTGCCAGGCCAGTGACCCTTCTGTGACTAGCACGTCATGGGTGCTCCCAAGATGGGGGTGACATTTCCCTCCAAGTTTCCTCGTCAGTGCTGCGAGTTTAATAGCTAAGAACACACACAGCGTCTTCTACAGCCTTCACCGCCCACGTGGGGTCCATGGGGAAGGCTGCCGCGTCAGGGCAGCACCGCGCGGTGGGCTTGAACCCTGGAACGGGCCCCACCTCACTGCGCCGGCACTTTGGGAACTTTTCCGAGACAGAGTAGGAATCAGCGCGTTTCGATGAAACCAGCTCTGCACTCCGTTGCCTCATTTGTCAGATCAAGAAGGTGAATTCCTTGGGGGCCTCGTCCATGGCCGCATCGTGCCTGCGTGTGCACGTGAACCTGACTTAGGCGCTAAACTGATTTCCCCTGCAGTCAGTCAGCACCCATTCACCAAGCTCCCAGCTTCTTCCTTCATACAGGAAACACACCCCTGACCCAGGCAGCCTCATTTTCCCGTAGGAAAATGAACAGGAGCTCAGTTCCAAAGCTTTTCAGACGCTTACTGCCACAAACAGCTCCAAGTTCCCTTATTGCATATCAGGGGTCTCCGGTTTTCGCGTAGGAACCCCGATACCCTGGACATCATTAGATTTGTGCTTTCTAGCTGCTGACCTCACATTGCTCAGGAGGGTAGAGCGACACACACTGAATCCTAAACCGGGGGCATCAGACCGATGAGACCATCCTTGAAATGATCTCTTCATGCCGCACAACTGTGGGCTGCAAAAGTCTCTGTATTTCATCAGACAACACAGAACTCCCCTGGGCTGTGACTTTCCAGATTCTACTGCCAGTTTTTGCTGGTTAGGTTAAATATTTGGGGAGGGGAGGGAGCTACTCAAGCAGCCACTGTAACTGTTGGAGATTAAAAAATTACAGCGGGCCCCATCGGGCAGCCTGCGGTCAGGGCAGCCTGACGTCTGCTCAGCGGGACAGAGATGCCCTCCAGCCGCTGTTCAAGCTCAGACCGGTAGTGAAGGAGAGTCTGTTGCTCCAGTCCTCACAGGGAATCCTGAATGCAGAAGAGAAGCCCCATAAAGGGTCTGAAGGAGGAGAGCCCCTAGCCCACTGCCTAAAGGTTCTGAGGGCTCCCACCTGAGTCTCAGAAAGGACGGTTTTGTATTTTGGGGTTTTTTCCAAAATGCTTATAACCAGGTTATTACCAAGAGACTCCTTTGAGTGCACGGCCGACTTCTGCCCCATCCCTCTGACTTCCCGACAGGCTGGATGCCTAACTTCTGTCACAGTCAGCCCTTCCTGTCCTCAATCGACTTCCTCCCTGGGCCAGAGAACCCACTTCCCTGACCTGGGGAATGTGTCATCCTAAGCTTGTGATCCCAGGCCAGGCAGGCTGAGGTGTTTGACCTCCTGCAGCCAAACGGTGATGGGGTCTGTGCTGTTTCATAGCGTGGACATGGTCCAGGCTGCTGGCCCCTCCTCCCTGTCAGGGCCGTATAGACACGCCCTGCATGCGCGCGCGCTCTCTCTCGCTCGCTCTCCGTCTCCTTCCCTAATGCTTCCGCGAGGGAAAGTTCTGCCCATTGTCGAACACGCGGATCCTGGAGGAGGATCATTTCTGGAGGATTCCAGACCCAACGTGGGCGTGACAGAGCATAGCCAATGCTGGGACAAGAGAGGTTCCTGGGCCCTGGCCAGCTTTCCTGACCTGCTGGGCCCTGCTTGGCCGTTGAGAGCAAAGCTCTTATCCCGGGCCTGGTACTTCTTAGTTGTGGGACCTCGGGTTCCATCCTCACAGAGGCTATAACTAATTTCAAAAGCAATAATTCATGCAAAACTTTTAGAGCAGTGCCTGGCCTGCAGGAAACACTCAATTTTAGTCATCTTTGAAGCAAATATCCCAAACTTATGCAAAACTTGAGAACACTGCCTTCTGGAACTTATCAATATCTGTCAAGGGAGGCGCCTTCCCGCAGCTTTTCAGGGCCTGACTAGCGTGGACAACAGAACACACATAATCGCTTTGCGCCGTATCCTCATCTGGTGGCATCACCTCCTCGGCTCCTTCTCCGTGGTGTGGGCTGAGCGCTTACAGCTTCTGAATGCAGAGGCTGGCCCAGGGTTATTTTTAGAGCATGCAGTAGGCAGGAGTGTGGCTTTCAGTCCCACAGTAACGGTTAATGTTCCATGGTTTTCTGGAACATTCCTTGGAAACATGACCTATGACCGTGGCCAGGACCCATGTTCACAAAGAGCCTTTTGATTCTCCTACCCACCGCATGCACATACAGAGGAAACTCGTTTTCCTTCAGAAATACAGAGTGAAGAATGATTTAATCACAATAATTCCAAAAAGATCTTTATTTCGATTTAAAACTGTTCACTGCACCTGTGTTCCGGGCCTGTGGGCAGAGAGCTGCTGTGTCCACCTTTGCAAGCTCCTCTTCTTCCTTCCCCAGGGCACTGGTTTTACTCAAAACATCCTCAAGCTTCTCCAACAGCTGCTGACTGTCCTGACCAGGTTCGGGCCCTAAAGCCATTCAGACCCTGGTACAGAGCTCTGTGGCCCAGACAGAGCCCGCTGGTTCACAAAGCCTGCCCTCCAGATGGCTGTGTTTTGGCAGGAACATGTCTGAAAGGTCCCTTGAACAGATGTCCCAGCTAGCTCTGGTCACTTATTGAAAAGACTGCACTTTGTCGACCCTTTGCCGAGTCCCCGGTGGTCAGGGTTATGTGTGATTCTGAGCCGTGCAGCCTCACTGCGGGAGAGCTGAGGCTTGATCAAAACAAGACACAGATGTCAACGCGGGTACAGGGGAATTCACCCAGCACACAAACGCTCCCCCTTCCCAGCTAACCTCCCAGCACCCAGGCAGCTCCCTCAACGCATTCCTTACGGAGTCAGGCCAGAAAGCCACAGGTTTTCAGAGATGCTTTTGTGCTTCCTAACGATCTGACTCCCCTGAATAAATTAGGCGCTAGCTGACAATTGGGGACCGAGGGGGGATGTGAAAGGTGGGAGCTTCTCCTCCTCACTATGGCCCGAGTCAGCAGGAGAAAGCGCTGGTCCCGGAGTTTGGAACCCCAAGCTAGTGGCAGGTCCTGGCAACTTCCTAGGGCACAGCAAGCAGACGTCTCCACACCTGTGTGTAAGCAGCACCAGTCACGCTTTGTTTTCCTGCCCTTGTATTTGAGCTCTCTCTCCAACTAGACTCTAGGCTCCTTAGGGCAGGGCTTGCGTTGTCCGTCTCTGTGCCCCCATTACCTGGCATGAAGCCTGGCACATGGCAGGCCCTCACGGGGGGCTGGGCGTGCCTGAGTGTCTATGTAACAGCACGCTAAAGTGAATGTCAGCCCATGACACCAAGAGACAGTAGGTGTCACATTCCAAAGGGAGCGCTCAACAGTGTGCAGAATTTACAAATGCAAGAGCTACACAGCTCTCGACCCTTCACTCTCAGGGACGCGAGGGCTGGGAGGGTAGAGGTTGAAAGAGGGACTGGGGACAGAATATAGTGAGAGGTGAGCCCCTTCCTAAAGGGACATGGGGAACCCTCCCTTTACCTCTTGCCTCTTAAATAGACCATAACCACTCAACTTGGGATGCGTACCTACGACTTGGGCCCCTACGTGGTCCAGGGGCAGCAACTCCATCTGGGGGACACAGATGACATGTAGGTTCCTGAATGCAGAGGGCAGGGGCTTATTGGAGTGTCTGGTCCAAGAGCGTTGGGGGCTGCAGGTGGGGATGTAATGGGACTATGAGGGTTTGAGAGGACAAAGCCTGCTGAGTGTTTCCAGGGACCAAGCCAGAGAAAAACAGTTGGCATGGGGTCATTTTCGATCCTGTTTTGAAAAGCTGCTTGGAGCGGGGAATGGGCCCCAGTAGAGAAGCTAGAAGACTAACCAGAAAGCCCGGGGCAGAGAGAGTAGTCACAAGTAGGAGGGGAGTGCGTGGTCCACATCAAGAGAACCTTGGCAGGATGTCCCTTGTTGGGGGGAAGTGACGGAGAGCCTTCAAATAACCCATGAAAATGTCCACCAGGTTTAAGTTCCCGGGGAGGATGATGTAGTTAATGGAACGCGTCCCTCCTCCAACAGACCCTTCTTTCTTCCCCTGTTCTCCCCACCTGGGTGCTTTGGAAAACCTGGCTAGCCAGCTGGGGAGGGTCAGACCAGAATGAGGAGCAGAGAGAGAGTAGAAGCCGACCGTGCCCCCTTCCCACCCTGCAGAGACACTCCTTCACCGCCCAGCAGGCCCACACTGGGGAAGGAGAAAAGCCACACGTTCCACTGGGATCTGAGTTCTGACTTCTCGTTAGACTGGACGCTTAAATTATTGATGAGAGGACTCCGGTTACCTGAGAATGACAAGAAGAGTCATGGGGTTGTCCCAAGTTTTCATCCAGAGTTGGGAAAGAACTGGAGTCCCGCTCAATAAACTGAAAAGGACAGTGTGCACAGAAATGCAGCTGCTTCGTGATGATTTTGCCATAACTTGAGCTTGTTTTGCAGAATGGCTACATGTGAGTGAATGTTGAAATGGCATCGAAGCTTCCACTTTTAAAGCTCAGCGAGATTCTTGTTGGCAGCTATGTTCTGGACAAGGGTCACCCGTGCTAGACCCTGAATTCCAAAATCTCCTCCAAGGCTTCCTACCTGCCCTACCCTCACCCCAGATCCTCTGGAAGTATAAGATAAGCTCGGGTCATCAGCCAGTCAGCTTGTGGTTCTCTCTGGCCCCAAGCGCAACCCAAAGAGCTGAGGGAACCTCTCATGAGTTTAGGGTGTGGCTCTAAGCCCTGCACGTTTCATTAGCTCTAGTGAATTTGTAAAGCTTCCCATTTGTGAAGTTTCCCTGATTCTCAAGCGTAGCCCTGTGGAAGCCCTGAGCCAGGAACTAGGGGGTCAGAAACCCCCACTCACCCTTGGTGTTTCCTCAGAGCTCCAGGTGACCCATTTGTCAAAGAGGGTGGGTGAGCATTTTGCAGTCCAAGGCCCCAGTAGCACTCATAGCCTGTGGAGTGCCAGACCAGGACTCCAGAGATTAGTCCTGGCCCCTAAGTCAGTGGGAGCCTTGGTGTGTCACCAAACTCCCCTGACTTAACAATTCCTCATTTGTCCTGTGATTCTTAATCAAGGCTGCACAGCAGGAAAACCCATGGAATTTTGCAAAAATATGCACATGCTTGGAGCCCACCCCAAGGGCAAGGTTCAGTTGGTCATTGGGCGGCCCAGGTGTCGCCTTCTTGAAAGCCCCATTGGTAAGTCTCCCAGGCATTCCTATTTGAAGACCATGGAATTAAGTGAGCCATCAGACCTCTTCCAGCTCCAACAACCTAGGTGCTCTGGGGCAAGAGTTCAGAGGACAATTTTGAGAGTGTCAACCTGAAGATGTTTTATTAGACTCCAAACCAGTGTGGTTAAAATCAGCCCTCATATCCAAACTGTCAGTCAGTTCAGTCTTGCATTTCCTTATCTCCCATCCCCAGATACCCTTAAAGACCCTAGGGGAAAGGAGAAAGGCAAAGTGACGTGACCTACAAGTGAATCGAGACCCCATGCTGCCCCAAGTCCAGGCAGCACACTCTGTGGTCATCCAGGAAATGCAGGGTAAAGTATAAAGTGTAGCATTTATAAGAGTGACCTCTGCATCAGACTTGGTAACTGTGACCTTGGGAAAGTAATGTAACTGTTCTGTGCCTCAGTTTCCTCATCTGTAGGTTGAGAATAAAAATACCAGCTTCCTAGGATTGTAGTCAGGGGCAAGTTAATGCTGGTGGAGAGTTCAGAGGGGTGGGCATCCTGGCATGCAGTGAGCACTCAGTCAGTGCTGGCGATTTTTGTGTGTATTCTTGTCATTATCATCATTCCCCAGATGGTCACTCTGGCTGATGTCAGCAGACAGTGGGGAAAGGCAGGGTACAGAAAATATATCCTTGCCTTGCTAGATGTACCCCTTTTCCTTAAGAGTAGAGAAGTCAGTGGAGTTTATACTACTTTTATGAAACGGCCCTTTTTAACTAGAAGAGGCTTCTAGGGGCTTTCCTCTCCCCTGTTACCCTGACGCCCTGGCTTGGTCAGCAGCATTACTGGAACCTAAGCTTGGCAATCAGACCTGCCACAGGTCGTCTTCCGAGGATATGAGTGTTCACACAAACAACTTTTCAGAGAGAGGAAGTACAGGTCTGCACAAAGAGCCAAGTCAACCATATTGAGAGCAGAACAGAAAAGAAAAACCTTGATTCTATTGTTCATGTATTTTATAGAGATTGTAAGGCAGTAGCAGAAGACATTACAAGGTGGTTGGCCCTGAGAACAGGAAGATGACACAAGTCTGTCTTTCCCAGGAAGTGGTTGTGACCTGCCGTGGGTTGCCATTGCCCCGATGTGCGTGTCATGAGACGTCAGCGGAGGAAGAATGGTTTTTCTGAGAGGCCACCAAACCTTGGAGTTATGGTGCTGTTGAAGTGCTCACTCCCTGCTAAGGGATTCATCTGAGTGCCCCAGAGAGCAGAGCACACTGGTAACATCCGTGCAGGGTAGATTCTCTCCCTCTTCCAGGCACACAGGAAACACCAGCCGCTCGCTTTCTTTCCTCCACTCAGAGGTCGCCATCTTGTGTCACAGAGCTCTCCTCACGTTTTCTGGTGGAGGGAGTGTTTCCCATGATGCAGTGTGCCCACATTGGCGCCTGGCCGTTCTGCCCGGGACAGGCCATCCAAGGGCCCTGATGCACCAGCGCCAGTGAGAGAGCAGATCCTCCCGCCCAGGACCAGCCCCCATGCCCACATAATAACGCTTCCTTTATGACATCGCCACTGAACTTGAAGGTTTCACTATATGCTGGGGGAAATTATGTGTGGAAACACCTTGAAATTGTATTTACAAGACATTGTAATTTTCCTCAAGTCTGTGGGTGAAACGATGAGCTATAGTTTAGACTTTTAGTTTAGACTTTAGTCTATTTAAAAACGGAAGGAAATCCCGAACAAATATTTCCGGTGTCTAATACAATACAATAAGTAGTCTGAGGAATTTCACTAGTTCTCTCTGGTGTAATTAAGAAGTAACGTGATGAGTTTCATCTGCTCCTTTCGGGAGACGCTGAAGAGGAAAATTCATGAAGTCTCCAGTCCAAAGAATGTAGCCATAATGAGTCACTTTAGGACAATATAGTAGCTTGAGAAATCATTTTGTTTCCCTTTAGTTGTTAAAAGGATGTTGTTGTGGTTTTGTCCTAAGTGAGAAGTCTGTGGTCTCTTGTAACTGTCTAAGATAGAGATGGCAGAGAGGGGTAACTGGAAGGGCACCTCGTAGTAACTGGTAGTGACAATGGGGGTGCGGTGTTGACGATTCTCAGCCTGCATCCAGCTCACCAGAAGCCTTCACCTGTGATCAATGGCCGCTGCCTAAAATGGGCCTGGGACCAGGATCTCTTTACCAGTCTTAACGTAAAGAAACACTTCCATTAGGAGCATGTTTGCTTCAAAGGTTTCCTAGTGCTCAGCCCTTCCTTTTCTCCTGGGCAGGAGTTATACCACCAGTCCTATGACTGTGTCTGCGTCATGTTTGCCTCCATTCCGGATTTCAAAGAATTCTACACAGAGTCGGATGTGAACAAGGAGGGCTTGGAATGCCTTCGGCTCCTGAACGAGATCATTGCCGACTTTGACGATGTACGTACTTACCCTTGATGGGCAGGGGTGGCGTTCCTCTGGACTGGCACATTTGAAGTTAGTCCAACACCATGGCATATCTTAACACTTGTCCTTTGACAGGATTTCTGGTGGTTGGCATTAAGCTTTTTGCTCTATTTAGGTCACTGACTAATTTTGGTGAGGCAAACACATATTATTTTTAAAGCTAATATGATTTCTATAAACAGCTACCAAAATCTGTTCAATAAAATCTCTCTCCAGCATGCCCATGAATTTTCTTGAAAGGCTTGAACTCCAAGGAAAATACTTGCCCATCTCTTTATACATAAAAAAGATAGTAGATTATTTGCACGTGTGTCTGTGCAGACTCCAAGGTCTATGTCAGATATCAATTTGAAGTGTACATGGATGGCATGCTTTATTATTGAAAAAGCAATATGAATGTGGTAGAATATATTTTAGAAGGGACAAAGTATACATCTTAGATGTTGGACTAGGTGTCATTTTTCAATTTTCTGCCTACAAAGGAAACAATGCACTTTGTTTTCTAGTAAGAACAAACAGACCTCTGGTTTGAAAGATATTGTTGTTACACCATCTTTAACAATATTTTGCAAATATAGGAAAATTGACATCCGTGAACATAGGTTCATCATGATTGATGGAATTTTGAAATACAGTGATGAAATTATATAATATGATGGTTTCAGGCCAACCTTCTAAATGTCTTGTGGGACCTGTGCATTTCTCTGCTACCACCACTGTCACCATGAAGTTGACTCAAGGCTCATGGTGAAGTAATGACAAGTAGAGATTTGCACTGTTGTGCAGGGTTCCACAGTGACAAACGTTGGCACATTTCCTCCAGCTGCTCCTCTGTAAAGTAAATGCTCTCTAGTACTAGTGACCGTTCTTTCAGGTTGGATTTTGCTCATGGAGATATGATCATGGGATTTGCTCACTTATCTTAGATTCTCTGACATGTGATCTTGAGCGAATCTCCTCTGAAAGCAGGAGTACCAAGGAAGGGTCTAGAAGATGTTCCCAGTCTTCTCTTCATACCTTTGTCCTGCTGAGCAGATACAGAACCTTCCAGAGTTTCCTTCGTTTGCTCTCTCCATCCAGTCTTTCTCTTCCCTACAGCTTCTTATCTTATTTTTACCTTTCCTCCATCCCGCGCCAAGGTCTAACGTAGTGGCTGAGGAGGAGCCCAGCAGGAAACTGATTACTGGTGCCAGAAACTGGGACAAAAAATATTAGGGTCAGGGCTGATGGGAGGGGCCATTCTAGATCTTTATTCCCTCCACTCCAGGTTTTCAGAGGGCAAAAGTCGATCCTCAGCACTACGATTGGTCATAAATCGCCCTCACCATGCAGGGAAGACCTCACTCTCTGAATCATGATTTTGTATTTAGGCCTTTCAAACACAGAGTGGGGAAATTTATTTGAGGCCATTATCACTCGCATCATAATTTATCCTGTTTCCTTCACTAGCAAATTCTGAAAGCTAATTCATGTTAACTGGAAGTAAATCGTTATACTGCATATCTTTCCAGGGACATGCCCTTTGTGAGAATCATGAAGTGTTCTTTCCCCACGATGCCCGAGGTCGAAGGGTGAATGAGCAGTATCACGTTCCTGTGGCTGAACTAGGATTTGAGAATGTCTCTAGAAAATGCTTGGCCTTGGGTCAGCACCCGACTGAGTAACTGTGTGATTGTCATTGCTCCCCAGCTGCTGTCCAAGCCAAAGTTCAGTGGAGTTGAAAAGATCAAGACCATCGGCAGCACGTACATGGCGGCGACGGGTCTGAGCGCCGTGCCCAGCCAGGAGCACGCCCAGGTACACACGTGTCAGCCGCACGCAGCACACGTGAGCCTCGGCTCTGCCTGCAGGTCATCCTGGGACCAAAACGGTCATGCGGTGACCCGTACGCTGAATTGCAGGCACAGCCCAGACCTCAGTGATTAAGGTCTCATGAGAAAAGATGAGAGTTTTGGAGGCTTCTGAGGGTCTGTTCACAGAACTTCTTTCTCTGGCAGACAAGGTAGAAAAAAAAAACAACCAGTCTGGTAGCTGCTTGATACCAGATAAATATACAAGAAAGTAAGTTGCTTAGAGCTGTTTATTTAGAGGTGACTCATTATGGGAGGGCTCCTGGTCTTTTGATTTAAAACAACGTGGTCAAAAACATGCTGACCACCCCGAAATTTGGTTGAAAAGGTGATTTGGTCAAAATTGAGTATCTTCAGTCAACTAGGGTTTTTGAGAGGGGTTTTCTGTTACGTTGTGTTTTGTTTGTCTGTGTGTGTGTGTGTGAGTGTGTGTTTGTGTATGTGTAGATATGCTTTGTTTTTGTTTTCTTTTGGCCATGCCATGTGGCACGTGGGATCTTAGTTCCCCGACCAGGGATCGAACCCGTGCCCCCTGAATTGGGAGCGCAGAGTCTTAACCACTGGACGGCCGGGGAAGTCCCTAGATATGGTTTGTTAACTTGTGGGTCAATAACGAGACCCTTCTCCCCTCGGGACAGCGGGCTCCCTGACGGGCACTGGCTTGTTGGCCGCAGGGCAGAGGTGGTGGGTGCAGCACAGAGGGATGAAACTTACCAGAGCACCACTTGCTGGAGGTGGTTGGATTCCCCCAAAGAGAGGAAGAGCTCAGCCATTCCCCGACCCCCATGTGTCTAGCTTCCCGCCAACCCCGCCACCTCCCACAGGCAACCAAGAGGGGGACAGAGGGGCAGCAGCTTGCTCAGACAGGGCCCAACCCCGGGAGCATCAGGAGAGGGTCCTCTCTTAACATTCGTGGGCGGAGACGAGAACATGAAACGTCGGACTCAAGATTAACCCTAGCATTTTTCTGAGTGAGTGGGGTAATATATGTCCCTTCTACTCAGCTGTTGCTTCCAGATTATTATTTTTTTCATGGGTACGAATTACTTTAGTAATAAGGAAAAGTAAAACAAACAAGCAATAAAAGAAAACTTAGAAGAATGGTAAGTTTTGAGCAGTACCGTTCCAAGCAATCTTGACGCCTGACACAAAAGGAAAAATGGGCAGCCCTGTTTACGTGGTGTTGTGTATCTTTCGGGGTTGGGTTTCTATTGCCAGAACATTCAAGTGTTGAAACACTATTGGGAAATTGGACAATGAAGGTATTTAAATGTACAACACTGTTTTAATTCTAAATATCTTATTTTTACCCAAGACAGAACTAATTAGGTTTTTACTGTCCTGGCTTTAATGGAAGAAAACTTAATCCTTTTCAGCATCTTTCATGTTCTGAAAAAAATTAACCGTTAAAAATAACATAAAATTATGTACACAGGGACAGACATTTTTCCTGTTGCCTCGGGCTCTAAGACGCCCAGCACAGCACTGTCAGAAACCGTCTGATTAGTGAGCTCAGCTGCCATGATGAAGGCCGTGCAGCTTCAACAGCGAGATTTATTTTCCCAGAGCTCTGGAGGCTGGAAGTTCCAGACCAAGGTCCCGCGGGACGCGGTTCATGTGAGGGCTGTCTTCCTGGCTTGTTGCTGTCTGCCCTTTCGCTATGTCCTCACAAGGCAGAGAGAGAGAGAGATCGCGTGGGTATGGCTTCAAGATAAGAATTTGAGGGGGATCTGTGCAGACCACAGCCCCTATCTTTCTTTAAATTTCAGTGTTTTACTTCTTTCTGGATTTTTCTGCATTAATTTTGATTTTCTAAACATCGCACTAGGATATTATTTCTCATGGTTGCTGAGCTTTTCAGTGCCCCCTTAAGTTTTGCAGCTGAGGTGAGTGCCTCACTCTTCTCACCCTAATCCCAGACCCAATTCTGAGGCCTCTCAGCTGACCTCCTCTTGTGGCCCATTTAGGGCACTTGACAAAATCACACCTGCTCCAGAACTTAGCTAGCGACAGCCACTTACGGAACCCTTGGCAGGGATGCTCAGAGGCACGTGAAGACCCACTCAGCATTCAGCGTCTGTGCTGGGCCCATCCTCCATCACCCCTCCATCATCATTCCTCCAGCATACCTCGATCATCCTTCCTTCATCCCTCCATCATCCCTCCATCACCCCTCCATCACTCCTCAACGACTCCTCCATCATCCTACCATCATCCCTCCATCACCACTCCAACATTCTTCCATCATTCATCCATCACCCCTCCTTCATCCCTCCATCACCCCTCCATGACTCCTCCATCATCCCTCCATCATCCCTCCATCACCCCTCCATCATCCCTCCATCACTGCTCCAACATTCTTCCACCATCCCTCCATCACCCCTCCTTCATCCCTCCATCACCCCTCCATCATCCCTCCATCACTCCTCCGTGACTCCTCCATCATCCTTCCATCACCCCTCCATCATCCCTCCTTCATCCCTCCATCACCCCTCCATCACTCCTCCATCATTCTTCCAATATCCCTTCTTTATCCCTCCATCAGCCCTCCATCACTCCTCTATCATTCCTCCGTCATCCTTCCTTCATCCCTCCATCATCCCTCCATCCCTCCATCATCCCTCCATCATCCCTCCATCACCCCTCCATGATCCCTCCTCCATCCCACAATCACCTTTCATCATCCCTCCATCATCCCTACAGCTGGGCTCCCTGGTCCCGACTCTGTCACCACCAGACCCTGGTCTCCTGGATCTTCAACAAATGTCTCCAGGCCTCTCCTCTCCCTTCCCATAGGCACAATTTTTGGATGGCTTGTCCTTATCCACTGCCTTTATTTTTCACCTTCTCCTTCTTTGCTAACCCTCACCAATGCGGATGTCAGAAATTCCACTCCTAAAGATCAGGAAGTACTTCCAAATTCCAAACTCCAAGTCGGATTTGCATTCCCCAAGCGATCATTCTCTGTGTCCTGTCTGTGGCCTCTGATATAGCCAGCCATCACCTTCGCCCAGAAGTCCTCTCCTCCCTCAGCTTCTGGTTTGTTCTCTTTAGTGAATCCTGCCTGAGGTCTTCCTCTGTGGACATTTCCGTGGTCTTTCCCCATCCCCTCCCCTCCATCAGGGATCTCAGCTAAGACTTGCTCCACCAGCCTGTGTATCCGACCGCTGACAAAACCATCGTCCACCTTCCTGACCACTAGGCCAAGCTTGGAGCTCACGTTTCCAGGTTTCTACAGACACCCAGCTTGCTAACAGCGCCCTCACCTTCCTCTTGTCCTTCCTACTCCCAGAACAGGGCCTCCACCATCCGCCTCCACGCCCCTGCTCTGACCCGTCCCCTCCCTCTCCCTACAGTTTCCTCATCAGCCCTCAAACGTGCACTGTGCGTCTGTGCAGACAAGCACCAAGTGCTACTCATACACCCTCCAGGAGGGGTGCACCCACCATCTGCATCAGAGGCCCTGTGGTGGGTGCTACACATGGTCTCCAGACACCTGAGGGAGGGGCTGGAAATCTCCATTTCCACAGGTGATTCTGATGCACAGGAAGACACCCTGTTTTCAGATCTCACCCATCAGCCGTGCCAAGGCTCCCTCTTTCATAGGAGCCTCTCCTGCACCCTGACCCGAGGCTCTTTGGCCTCACCCGACCCCCTGTGTCTAGATCCTATTTCCTTTCCTCCCACGTGCTGCATATCCTTTCCTGCTTTTGTTTAGACGTGTGTTTCTTATCCAGCATCCGAATGATAGCAGGGGCCGTGTCTTATGTGGTGTTCCCCAAAGTCCCAGCAGGGGGTGCTGAACAGAGCCATTGCCCATGTCTGTTCAATGAATGATGGAGCAGCGCGTGTCCACCCTGCTTCCCAGCCCAGCCTCTCGCTTCCTTCCCGCCATTTTACAATCCTGCTCCTCCCAGTGCAAACGCTCTCTTTTTTTCCTCCTAACATTTTCGAAAACCTAATAAATGCCTCCTGAGTCTTTACTTTTAACAAGCCTAGGAGGCACCCCAACCGAGCCCATTTTACAGATGGAGAAACTGAGGCACAGTAGTGCAGTAACTTGCCCAAGGTCATAGAACAAGCAGCCGTAGAACAGGGCTATAGAGCAGGGCTGCAGACCCGGGCACTCTGGGTGCAGGGCTCACCTCGCTCTGCCCACAGCTCTCGTGCTGCTTCACCCCCTCCTCTTCTTCCCCAGCCCCCCACCATGTTGGCTTCTGCACCCACACGTTTGTACGCACACCATTCACCCAAGCACTCCTTCCACGGGTGCCCCATCCCTTCTGCCCTCATCACTGGCAGCCACAAATCTGCCTTCTCAGCTACCCTTGAGCTGCATCCTGACCCCTGACAACCACCACTGTTAATACATGAGTATTTACCTTCATGGTAGAGTGGAAAGAGCGTGGCTTTCACGTGAGACTGCTCATTCCCTACCACGGTAGCTAAGCTTTCTGCACATTAGCGTCCTTTTATCTACAGTGGGGATCCCACTCATTTCCTGAGGCTGTGGAGAAGACATTAATATGCAAAATGCTCCACGGGCAGAGAGGGTAATAAAAATGCTAATAGAGGTAATAATACAGTTATGGTTTGTACACTGTTTCACGTATGGATACCATTGCTTCCTCCCGCAGAATAGGTAAAAGGGTTTTTGGACATAAATGAAATATGGCGTCAGGTCCACGCAGGGAGCTTTTTACTCAGTACGAGCTATTTTTATTTAGAACATCTAATTAGAATCTTGGTAAGATCATCCTAGAAATATTTTGAAATTCAGTGACAATCTGAAAGGAAAGTTCATTATGTTTGATTGGGGGCATAGCATGCTTGAGAAATAATAATATGGATATAGTCTTTATGAAAAAATGAATGTCCCTTTTGCCTTTTGTAGCCTACCTACTTATCTCTCTAGTTAAAACCAAAAAACTTTCCATTTGTTGTTTACAAACAAAAAATTTTCTATTTATTATTTAGCCAAATATTTAGTTTGGCAACAAAACATATTCAACACAGCCAGATATTTAGTTTGGCAAAATATATTGGGTTTCTCAAGGATTCATGTGTTTTTCTTAAATCCAAAAAGAGGCAGAGCTGTCTGGATAGAAGAAGCCTTTTGAAAGTCAGCTTTTATTTGTAAGTACCTCCACATTTTCTACATGCCGGCACAGGCTACTTACCCACTGGGAAAACGAATGCACAGGGGTCTATCAGCACCTAGTCAGAGCAGGGCTTTCTATCTGCCTTTGGTTTGCTTCATTTGTGTTATCTTAAGTGAAACAACACTTTCTGATTTTAAGCTTAAAGACAACATGACTAGATGGTTGGTTGTATTATGTGTAACAACTGATTGTTGTTGTTGAAAGAAGCAGGCATTTGTCAAAAAATGAAACATTACACGGAGAACAGGCTTGCATTCTGACCCTGCTCTCCCTCTCGTAATCCCCGGAGCACGCACCTGAAAAGTACATGTTCCGCGATGGAATTCAGGGTTGATAGAAATGCGGAGCTTACGCACCCCAGAGGCGCTTCATTTTAACGTCAGGACTTCACCACTTCCCAGACCCATAGCAGCCCCCTGCTCCTTCCCAGCCGTGGCCTTTAGACCTCAAGCCATGATAGCACACTTGTAGTTACAGGTATGTTTTTCTTGACTTATGTAGACTTCTTGTAAAAGGACATCTCACTAAAAAATAATCATCTCCAGTTTCTCCTGAAAATTGGTAGATCTCCTGATCTTCATTCCTGATGACAACAATCACCAGCTGAGAAGCAGCTGCCCCATCTTGGCACGTTCTCCCCAGTTTGCCACACTCCTCACCCCTCCCTATTGCCTCATTCCCTCTGCTGCACTCTGGAGCCTCCCCTACTCGACCTCTGAAGGGATTTTGCCTGCCCCATCATTAAGGAAGTCCATCCTTCATGCCAGAATCAATGATTAGGGTCATCTCTGGTCTTAGCAATTACGTAAATTGGTTTTGATCTTTTTAACACAAATTTTACTGAGAACTTAAATATGTCAAAACCAAAGTACAGAGATGAAAACTTTCATGTAAGCCCATACTTTGATTACACCATTGCTGTGGTGAGCCATACCTCTAGCTTTTATTCACAATTTCAAACAGAGTGATGCCCATTGCCAGCGACACTTTGGAAGAGGTGACTTGTGGTGCCAGAAAAGTGGGGGGAGGGGAGAGGCAGAGCAGCAAGAGGTAACAGGGAGCTTGTATTCTTATCAAGGTATGAGTGCTGGTGCTCGTTAAAAATTTTTAAGCTTTGTATTATTGCTCTCTTTTTAATTATTTGTATTTTAAAAATTTAAATTATTTATTTTAAACGAGTTTTTTATTTTATTTATTTATTCTATCAGAACAAACTTGACAGCAGGTTGTGGGCTGTGGGTAGTTACTAGTTTGTAAGCGCTACCTCTCAATCTGTTTCTTGCTGAGTTGGCCCCATAGACATACCGCTGTGGCTAGCACAAGGATTTCTCCATCATTCTTCTCCCTCCATCCCCCAAATAAGATCCCAGGCTCCAAGTGACCTAACTATGAGATTCCTACACTTACTCAGTTTATTAGCAAAACCGAGCTGACCGACAAAACAATGAGCAATAAACATTGCCCATCCACATTCACTGAGTCAGGCTAAGGGTTCTGTCTCTGCCTGAGTTAGGAGCTGCCTGGCTTGACTGTTTGGGATTTTATTTAGCTAGTAGGTCAACCAGCATAGATTTTCTTTACCCGTTGGGGCAAGTGCCAATTACTTGTTAATGACTGCCCCTCTGTAATTGCCCTCCAGAGTTTATAGTCTGGAAAAAGTCATGTATGCAAACAGCAATTCCAATGCTAGGTAAGCCTGGGGATATTAGAGGTGTCTCACCTGGGCCGCTGTAAGAAATTGCCATAGACTGGGTCACAAACAACATTTATTTCTCACAGTTCTGGAAGCTGGGGAGTCTGAGATCAAGTCTGCAGATTTGGTGTCTGGTGAGGGCCCTCTTTCTGGTTTGCAGATGGCCGTCTTCTCTCTGTGTCCTCATTCGGTGCAGATGGAGAGCAGAGAGAGAGGAAGCAGCTCTCTCCCGTCTCTTCTTATAAGGGCACGAATCCCATTCGTGAGGGCTCCACCCATGTGACCTAATTACTTCCCCAAAGCTCCACCTCCTCATACCATCACATTGGGGATTAGGCTTCCTCATATGAATTTTGGTGTAACTTTAGGACACTCCACCAAGTTGATCAGGGAAGAAGTAAGGAATCATTCTCCGAACTTCTGCTGCCAGTTTCTTAGTAAGTAAAGCATATGTTGAAACTCATAACCATAGTTTCCTTTACTGGCAAAAGTAGAAAATAGTTTTGGTCTCTGCTGAAATGAAAAGCAATATCGCAGTGCTGTGTATTTTTGCACAGAATTTTGCACAAGTTGATCAGGGAAGAAGTAAGGAATCATTCTCAGATCTTCTGCTGCCAGTTTCTTAGTAACTAAAGCATATGTTGAAACTCATAACCATAGTTTCCTTTACTGGCAAAAGTAGAAAATAGTTTTGGTCTCTGCTGAAATGAAAAGCAATATCTCAGTGCTGTGTATTTTTGCACAAACACCAAAGCTATCGTGATGTAGGGTAAGTGGAGAGAGAAATGCCCTCCTACTTTAATGCTACTAATAGGAAACAAACACTGAAGGAAGAACCATCACTCTTCACTATACACACTGAGACTCTCAAAGATACTTAACATTTCAGACACTTAGGTTGTTGTCGAAGCCATACATCAGTGTAGGTTTTGCTCAGGGTGTGGACAGGGGGGGAAGTACTAAACTAGGGCATAGAGCAATTCTAGCTGACATTTTCCTCCTAGAAGCTTTTCATGTCAAGCAGAGTGATGTGCTTCTCTAACCTATCATGAAGGAAACTAAATAAATCCTGAGCCTCAGGGATGCAGGCTGAACGTGTTGCCCATATGAATTCATTTCATCTTAACCACAACCCTATGAGACTGGTAGTTATCGTTTCAATTCACAGATGAGGAAACTGAGCCCCAGAGAAGTTAAGTGACTCAGCCAAGGCCATGCAGCTGATGATTGTAGAACCTGGAGCTGGACCCGACTTTGTCTGACTCAAAAGTGCTGGCAATTATTTAGTGAACTTCCTACTTTCAGACGGGTAGTGGTCACAGTATAAACAATGAAAATAAAGAAACAAAGAAAATAAAGAAAGAGGTGAATGGGAGAAGCATGTCCGTGGGAGATGGACTTGGGAGCTGAGGAAGCAGGATGGAGTGGGGAGCTGTCTGAATCTCAGGTTTCCAGTTTAGGGATAGGGATCTTTCAGACGGGTAGTGGTCACAGTATAAACAATGAAAATAAAGAAACAAAGAAAATAAAGAAAGAGGTGAATGGGAGAAGCATGTCCGTGGGAGATGGACTTGGGAGCTGAGGAAGCAGGATGGAGTGGGGAGCTGTCTGAATCTCAGGTTTCCAGTTTAGGGATCTGAAATTGATGACACCATTAGCAAAAGTAGAAGAGTCAAGAATAAGAGCTGTTAATGGGAGATTAAATAGAAATAATAGTTTTAGACTTACAAGTTTGAGTTTTCAATAAGGCACCCAAGTAGAATTCCAGTCATCCACATGGGTGGTGGCCAGTTGCAGAGCCATAAATGAGCAATGCTTGGATGTAGTTTTCCATCAGCTGAATATCTCTCAGACACATCATCCAACACAGCTGTCACCATTTTAGCAGCAAGACTCTCAAGGAAAAATGCTTACCTACTTGTCTACATGTTTGTGCCTATTTTACTTAAATCTCTCCCTTAAGAAGCTTACAAAAATGGACGCAATGCAAAAATATTTTTAAATTAATAAACTAACATGCAAGGAACTTGAAAGAGAAGACAGAAACAAAAATGAGGATGATGCAATAAAATGAAAAGCAAATAGCAAAAGTTCTGACCACATTCAAGATGCACACGGGGAAGGAGGCAAAGATGGTGAAGTTTATTTGTCTGATGTTAGGTATTGATACCTTAGCTTTCTTGTTGTTTCCATTTGCATGGAATACCTTTTTCCCATGCCCACACTTTCAGTCTGAGTGTGTCTTTAGATTTGAAGTGAGCCTCTTGTAGGCAGCATATAAATGGATTTTTCTTTTTTGTAACCTATCAGCCACTCTGTGTCTTTTGATTGGAGTATTTAATCCATTACATTTAGAGTAAATGAAGATTGAGGACCCTGGAGTCAGATTGCCCACCTGCAAAGCCACTTACACAAGTTATTAACCTCTCTGGGTTTCCCTTTCCCATCTGCATAATGGGGATAAAGACAGGCATTCTTTCATGGGAATCGCTGTGAGGATTAAGTACGTGCATACACACACTATTGCTATTAATTGTTCCGAAATTTCCAGCAGCCGACACAAGTGCAGTGCTTTAGTGTTCATAAGGTGGGATCAAATCACTCATTCATTGATATATTTGAAACCAAGCCACATCAGGCTGCAGCTGGATGCTCCCCTGGGTCCCTGACCCAAGCTCTAACAAACAGGCCCTCATAACCATTAGGATGGGTCTGTAGTGAACAGTGTGCTCGGTAACTTCCTTATGGAACACGGTTTAACACATCGAGGGGGGAGGTTGTTAGCTAGGACATCTCTTAATGCATATTTTAATCAGATATATTCTTTGGTAGAGTGAGATCAGGTGGAGAACATTGCGTCCAGTTTAATCCAAGTTCACTGGATACAGAGGAATCCATAGATGACCCGGGAATCAGGCCATTTTCCATAAATATTATTTCATGCCTCTGAGTTTTGGGAAACACTGGGAAGCTGTGAGTTCCAGTCCTGCTCTCCAAAAGGTGCCTGAAACTCAGATGCCCTGAGCTCCCTGGTGAGGGCCGATCTCCATGCTGGGACACTCAGCTCACCTGGCTGGGATGACTTTCCTTCAGAGAACTGTGAGGTCTGATCCGTCCTCCCAGGAGCCCCAGGCAGCAGAACTAAGTGCTCCTTAGACAGCAGTTCCGAATCTTCAGAATCAGACGAGCACCTGAACACAGCAGGAATGCAGTGGACGTTTGATGGATAGAAGAAGGTGAGGAGGAAAGAGAGGAGAAGCCAGGAGCAGAGGCTTATGTTAATTTCACCTCCGTCAATACCAGTCACTTGGGTTATAAAATAACCTCAATAAACATGCATTTACTTTATGCCACATTCCCTGCAGGTGAAACTTGCAAAACAAACAGCTTGCCAAATGTGTTCCAGGAAACTGAATGAGTGGTCTCGCTGTGTAGCTAGAAGTCAGTTAAATATTTGGAGATGGGAGAAATTATTTGGATCATGGAAGAAAGAGCTGTTTCAGGCTGTCATCAAACATTTATCAAAAGTTCAGTTATAAGGACTTCTTGAAGTGAACTGAGCTCTTCTAGAGACTGAGCATAATTTTCTCTAGGCTTTACTAAGCCCAAATGAGTCCTTGACGTTGGATTTAAACCCCACTCCCAGAGCTCAGTCTCTTCATTTATCACTGAGGTCACATCAAACCCGCATTTGAAGCCTGCTGCCTGGAAACAGATTGGGCAGTCGTTTATCAGGCAGAGAAGCTTGTTTGCTGCACCTTGATTCCGTGAAAAGCAAACCGTTTCTCCCATGGCCAGTCTGTTCTCCTTGCCAGGACAGTTGTCATTTTTACGGCGCAGGATCCTGCCTGTTGATTTAACAGCTCATGCCTCCCGTCAAGGAGCAAGATGTTTTCCAACTGACTGCATATACCTCCAAATCATGTCTTCCCCCTAAGTCATGAGACAAGAGATATTAGCAAGCTCTGATGGAAAAGTGTAACTGTTCTTAAGAAATGACTCTGCATTTCCACCAAAGTTAGTTAGTTAGTCTGCTTCATGGTTCTAATATTTTAAATTGTTTGGTTTTGCTCCCGCACTTTTAAGTTGCGGATTTATGGCAACAGTAGTATTTCATCCATCTTTTTCTAGAATGATACAATTCACTCGAGGAAAGGAAGGAAGAAATCTTTATCTCTGAGCCAGAACTTTAATTCCTCTTCCCCCTTCATATATATGTACATATATATACGTGTATATATATGTGTGTGTGTGTGTGTATATAAAGTTTAGTGCACTGGTCTCAACTGGGAGCGATTTTGTTCCCCAGGGGACATTTGGCAATGTCTGGAGACCTTCTTGGTTGTCACACGGGAAGGAGAGATGCTCTTGGCATCTAGTGGGCAGAGGCAGGGACGCTGCTCAACACCCTGCAGTGTGCAGGACACCCCCCAACAAAGAATGATCCCACCCGGATGTCAGCAGTGCCCCGGCTGGGAGACTTGCTTCAGTGCTACCCCCTTCACTGGCATCATCAGAAGGCCGTGTGGGTCACTGGATCGCCCTCTTGCCGCGTTCCTCTTCCCTTAGCTGTTACCGTGGTTTTCTCCGTCTTCCTGGCATCTTGAATGGGCGGGTTCTGTCCGTTTTCCTTCCCAGTCATCCCCCACCCCCCAACCCTCAGAGTTGGTTTCTATCTTCACCCTCCGCGGAGTAGGCCCCCCACCGGTCACCGGGTGCCTCCTCTTCAAACGCCCCCGAGAGCTTTCTCCACCTCTGATTGAACTCCTCTGGGGCCCAGGGGGATGAACACCCGTCCCAGAAGGCACAGCGCGAGGCCCGCGATGGCCCCGTGTTCTGGCCTCTCAGGTATTTCCAGGGTCCTTTACTGACCCCCGCCCCGTCCAGGCTGAGGGCCTCCCCCAGGTCACCGCTCTGATATTTTGTTTCCGTTTCTTCCCTTGGAGCCCTCGCCCACTGCAGTGGACACGTGAATGGTGCCTCTGGGCGGATACTCCCCACGGGAGCATGCCTCGGCTTTGACCTTCCACCGCAGCTGGGGGCTCCCTCCCTGCTCCTCGCAGACGTCACGCCCCGCCCGGCTACCCCCGACAGTCGACAGTCGACCGAAGGGCAGTCTCTCAATAGACATTTACTGAGTGCTTCTCCTGCACCAGGCACTTTGCTGTTGCGTGTGTCTACGGGTTAACAGAACGTAGTCTCTGCCCTTGTGGAGCTCACAGACCAGGCAGGGAGACCAAAGAAAGACGGAGAGGACGTCCATACCAAGAGCCTGACGGCAGCTCTGGGGCTGCGTTTCAGTTCAGCCTTCCGAAGCTGTGTTCCAAACCATCCCGTGCACCTAAGCACTCCAATAAAAATTAATTTAAAAAATAAATAAGCAAGCAAGCAAATAAATAAATGATAAAATAAAATTACGCCCCCCAAAACTGGGGGACCTTCAGGACGTGTAAATGAATACATTTTTATAGGTTATCTACAAATACTGATAAAGAATCTGTTTTTTAAATATAACCAAAAATAGAGTTTTCAAAAGGATGAACTTCAAAAGTAAATACAAACAGACTAGGTGTTACAAATCAGTGGTAAATATGAATTAGTAACAGGAATCATAAATACAAATTAATAGTGAAAAGAAGTAGAAATTTCCACTTATCCTCACTGGAAATCTTGGACTTGTCCTTCAGCTCCATATGCGTGATAACTCTATTCCTCAAGGGATGATAAACCACCCAGGGACCAGTAAAGGCAGAAAATGGTTAGTCCCTGTATAAGTCTGCTCAGGCTGCCATAACAAAGTAACACAGACCGGGCCGCTAATACAACAGACGTTTATGTTCTGACAGTTCTGGAGGCCGGAAGCCTGAGATCAACGTGCCGACAGGGAAGGTTTCTTCTGAGGCTTGTCTCCTGGGCCTGTAGAATACCACCTTCTCACTGTGTCTTCACATGGTCTCTCTGGTGTGTCTGTGTCCTAATCTCCTCTTCCTATAAGGACACCAGTCACACCAGATCGGTCATACGAATGGCCTAATTTAATCTTAATTCCTCCTTTAAAGAGCCCGTCTTCAAATACAGTCACGTTCTGAGGTCCTGGGGGTTAGGACTTCAATATGTGAATTTGGGGGTACACAATTCAGCCACAACACCCCCTCCGCCAAGGAGGCCAGAGGGAAGAGTGTGCACCCTGTGCCTGAAGGAGCCTTTCCCCGCCTGCTGAGTCCTCACCCCCGCCTGCTGAGTCCTCACCCCCGCCTGCTGAGTCCTCTCTTTTCTTTCAGGAGCCCGAGAGGCAGTACATGCACATCGGTACCATGGTGGAGTTTGCATTCGCCCTGGTGGGGAAGCTGGACGCCATCAACAAGCACTCCTTCAACGACTTCAAGTTACGAGTAGGTACGTTGTGCAGATCCGGGGTGGGCTGTGGAGAAGGCCTGGCATCAGGAACAGGTTCACAGAAAGCTCGCAATCCTTGCAATGTTGGTGCAGTACAATGACAAATGCGTCGTTAGAACGGCAGGACTGGACGGCAGGTGGAAGGGCCCAGGGCGGCTATGAGCTCCTGAGGCACTTTGGTGCCAATTAGAAAAAAACAAAAAAACAAAAAAACAAAAAACAAACGCCTGCTTTGGTTGCACCCAGGCTGCAAGCACTTGCTTTCAGAAGCGGGCCCCGAGCTGGGTTTCAGTCCGTCCAGCCACGGCCGTTTCTGCAGGTCATGGTAGGCTCAGCCTTCAGCCATGCCAGGAGCTGATGCAAGCCTGACTGTAAACCCCTCCATCATTTTATGATAGTAGGACCCACTTTGGGCTATGAGACGCATCCAGACTTCAAAGACGTCAGACTGTTTTTTAAAAGTGCATCTTGGAACTGTTGGAATAGTCCCACACTCCTGGGGTCACAACCTAAAGAACCCGAACTGTGTCCTAAATTGTAACAGAGCTGGAGCTTTTCGGATTGAATGTTCAAATCCCGGAGAAAAAAACAACTTTCTTCCAAAAAAAAAAAAAAAAAATTCAAGTAAGTTCTTCCCTTGCTTTAAGCTGATTCTTGAGCGTGTTTCATGCTCCCTTGCCTTTTACAAATGTCTTTCCAAAAGAAGTGTGTTTTAAACCCTCAGGTCTGCACACACCGCCTTGCAACGTTTGCATGGCCACTTGCAGCCATTTGTGATTTGTAAGGGCTTCTTTGACCATTTTATGCTGTTCTTGGCAACATATTTTGCTGCTTCTGAAAGCAAGTCCATATAAGAGTAGTCCTTTTAACAAATTCCATCTGAGTGGCCTTTCACCTCTCTTGCATACAGATTTCAACTTTAAAAAAATCCCAATATTTGGGGCTATTTTCTTCCTTTGGTGTTCATATGTTCTGAATTGTAAAACCCAGAAATATTATACATTTCTTGAGCAAATGGGATTCTCTTCACAGCATGTATGTCTTATTGTGAGCATCTGAACACATTTTTCTTTAGACCTTCTCATCCGTGTGCCCAGTGGACCTTTATCTGGCTCCACCCGTACAAAGATGAGAAGGGCCAGGTGGGCAGGAAGCTGCCCCCATCACACGTGGAGGCGGCCCTTTCACCTGGAGCTTTTTATTGCTTTAACAGCTTGGAAAATGGGCTCCTCGAACTTTCATAGTATGCTCCTTAGAAAAAGAAATCAATTGCATGGCAGAATATGACCCCTGTCAAATAGTCTTTTTTTTTTTAATTGAAGTACAGTTGGTTTACAATGTTGTGTTAATTTCTGCTGTACAGCAAAGTGATGCAGTTATACGCATATATACATTCTTTTTTTAATATTCTTTTCCATTATGGTTTATCATAGGATATTGAATATAGTGCTCTGTGCTATAGAGTAGGACCTTGTGGTTTATCCATTCTACATAGAAAAGCTTACGTCTGCTGACCCCAGCCTCCCACTCCATCTGTCGTCAAATATGTATGGACCAAAACAGTATTGCCCTTCACGGCGAGGGGGGGACGGGACAATTCTTTGCTAGTCATACGTGTCACATCAAGAGCCCAGGGTTCTTGGTCTGGACCATAACAATATTTTCCAAATTAATGTGAGCAAGTCAATGGACTTCCTTCAGTAGGTACTTATTGAGTGCTTACTTTACACTGGTTATTGAATACCGATTAATATCTGTACGCTCACCGCACACACCAGCTCTTTTAGATGTGTCTGCGGAAGCCCTGCTCAGTGTAGCCTCTGAGCTTGCCTTTCCCCAGACGCTCCGTCTCTCCCAAGGGCAGCTTCCTGGCCCCATCTTTGGACATAGTTCCATCCAGTGGCAGTTCACGGTAGGAACTCAGAAGGGTAATATTAGCCCCTACCAAAGCCTGATACATAGTAGGAGCCAAACTCGCTCCTGACGTCCTTTTCCGCATGTCAAGCTGTAGAGTCCGTCGGGGCGCGGGAGCCACAAATCCAGCACGCTGCTGTGCCTCAGCAGAGATCACTTCGCTGCCAGCAGTATCGGCCCAGGCTCCCTGCCCTGGCCCAGAGCCACACACCAAGCAGGACTCAGAGCCAGGACAGCTCAGGGCAGTGGCGTCCGAGATCGCCGGCCAGCAGCAGGAATAAATTATTTGGGATGTCTGAAACAGAGATTTGCGTTTTACTGAACACTCCACAAAAGCAAAGGAGAACTTCTTTCTCACTCTTGCGTACCTTCAGGGATTTTGTGGAACAACGTTTGTGCTGTGTTGCCTGCCCCCCTTTCCATTGCAAAGGGGAGGCTTTGCCCCCGATCTATAACTGGCCTTGTACACGAAGCACTTCAGCAGTGGGGAGTGAAATCTCTCAGAAACACCCTCATTAATTCATACGATTTGATTACTGCGGTAAGGCTGGGGAGGAGGGGGTCTTAGATCCAGGAGAAAATAGAGGGGGGAAAAATCAACCAGTGTCCATACCTCTGTTTCTATTTCTGTGGCCTACCTCCCTGCGACGCCCATAACAACTGTGGGTCCGTGAGTGTGAACTGAGTTCTTGGGACAAGTAGGAATCGCCCTACTTGCTACACCGGGGGGTGGGGGAAGACCCCAGGCAGGGGTCTGTGAGAATTAGAAGCTTGTACGTGTCAAGCTCACAGAATAGTACGCGGCAGGTAGAAAATGCAGCACACACGTCAAGGGGCTGCTGGTGGTTTAAGCAAAACGTTAGAGGGAACCCAGAAGTCCACCAGCGGCAGGACGGCCGATAAAGAGAGCTCACAGACTCGCTGTGGCCGGTTAAAATTAAAATAGGTGCATTTCAGAAGTAATTAACCACAAAACTATCGGCAAACAAGATAATCATCTCTTGCCTAAGATTATGTGGCATCACAGAAAAACAATTATAATGTTGAGTTTTATAAAGTATACCAATTTTACGCTATGACGGAATAATGATAAATAGACATATGAGCACTAGTCAAGAAGAGGAAGAAAGACAAACATTTTACTGTTTTTGAAGATGATGAAATGAGACGGATTATGGTTCTTTGTTTTAGAGTTCCATGAGTTGGGCGAATGTTTGCTGCGTAACGATGGTTCGGGAATGGTCTTGTAGAGCTTTCCTGTTTGAGACAGTTGCTTACACTGTCAAGTTCATGATTCGAATCGTGCTCAGCTGGTTCTGGTGTGTCACAGGTATTAACCATGGCCCTGTAATAGCCGGTGTGATCGGAGCTCAGAAGCCACAGTACGATATCTGGGGCAACACCGTAAATGTGGCGAGTAGGATGGACAGCACCGGCGTCCTGGACAAAATCCAGGTAATTCAGTCTCTGCTCTGTCGTTATCCACCACGTCTGTCCACTTGGGAACCACGAATAAGTATATAATAAGGATAATATATTAAAACGGAGGGAAGAAAGTAAACTTTGTAATTTAGTTAAACTTTTTATTGGGGAAATACTAATTCGTTTCTGCATTCACCGTGAACCATAAAACTTGTGAAATAGTATGAAGGTTATTGCATTGGGGAAAATAGGTGATCACAGCGACCAACAGGGCAGTGCGGCCACCTGATGGGAGGGGCGGCAGGGGTGCCCTTCTCCTTGGTATAACCCAGACCAGACGTGACCACCTGCCTTCCTCTCCCCGGGGGCTGAACTTGGAGGATGAGTGAAGGGGCCAGCTGCGGAGAGGAAGAGATGAAAGGGAGTGAGGTGAAATGACAGTACTAGATCAGACTAGCATGGGATTCGGATATCTGGAAATGGCCGGAAGGCTCTGGAATCCACCCAAGGGGGAGAATTCCAAGATCTGACAAGTTAAAAGCAGCGGTGACTGCGCACACCTGCTCGGGTCGCAGCACCAGCACCTAGAACGAGACTCACTCTCCGAACGAGAAGGATGCGTGTGTGTGTGTGCGCGCGCACGTGTGCCTGCGTTGTCTATGTGGAGCTTTCTGTTTTCCTCGCCCTCAAAGAGCAGTGGTTCCACATTTCACCCCAGCTTTGTTGTCTCCTGGAAGATAAATTCCTGCAAAATGGCGAGTTTGTGTGAAAATCACTGGACACAACTAACAGGCTTTATCAGTTTTGTGTCCTCTTCAGAGAATTCCCTGAGCCCCTGTTCTCTGCCTCAGCTTGGCGGAAATCCTCAAATAACCCTGCCTCCCAAAAGTACGGTGGACACTGGAGTCCACTGTTAACCCCTGCAGGAAGCTGTCAGCTCCAGCATCACCGAGAAGGGGCTTTTCGTGAAACCCCTGCGTAGCTCGCTTGCTTTCAGTGAGACTCGACCTCATTCCTCCGAGAGGATCCTGTCTCCGTGGCCTTTCTCAGGCAGAGCTTGACCTTTAGATGGAAGGTGACACACGTGACTTCTACGTGTTCGCCTTGCAGTCAGAATATGAGTCAGCAGTTGCTGAAAGTTAGCAACCATCCAACAAAGAGAAGAGAGAGAGAAAAAAAAGAGGAGTATGGAAGAGGAGAGGAAATATCCCAGGCCTTCCCGGACAAATTGGCCACTGCCGAGGAAAAAGAGAGCTGGCTGTTCTCACGGGATCTGCTCCAGACCAAGCGCTCAGCAAAAAATGGGGCTCCTCTGACTAGGGCTTTCTGTCTGTACATGGCTGGCCGCTCCCCATGCCAGGGATGCTCCAGCGATCCTGGGCAGCCTGCGTCTTCTGCTTGGTGGGGAGAAAGGCAGGCTCCTACCAAGGACACATTGGCCCACCCGTGGGCCAACCTAGGCCTCCACCACACACCAGGAACGTTCGGAAGATGGACGGTAGTTCCGCACGCTTCACGACTCTCCAAGCAGTTTTCAAGCACTTAGGATAAGTATCAAAAGCAACCTGAGAGAGGCCGGTCAGGGGAACGTGCCCTCCCGGAGACCGTAAATTCCCTACAGGTCAATGTGGACAATGCTCACGTGTGTCTCTAAGAGGAAACTGGGCCTCATAAAAGTCCCTGTGACTTAGTGCAGTGCAGCCACCTGGACGTCTCTGGGCGCTTTCTCTGAGCCCGGGGAGGGAAGAAGACAGGTTTCAGCCCGTCCAGAGTGAGGGATGTCTTCCGCAGGCCCGCGCATTCACTCAGCTCAGCGGCTGGAGGGTCCGCACCTGGGTAGGTTTCCTTCTCCGGAGGGCAGAGCTCACCCCAGCTCCACTAGCCTCTCATTTCCATTTATGTGCGAAAAAAACAGTAGTGAGATGCCAGGAAAAATTAAAAATGATGCTGAGAATATTTCAAGCTTCCCCTGGGCCTGAAGAACAAGTTCTTTTTATCAAAGAGGATTACACTCCCACCATGCTTCCTACGCCCCAAGCACAGCACAGGAAACCCCTCATCCCCCAGCCACGCTTCCCCTGGGCTTGGAGGAATCATGGCTGGAGTTAATTAGGCTGATGGCCTCCTCTGAACGTCACGATAATTGTGTGGTTGGTGAGACAGATTCAATGGCCAGCTCAAAACTGCCGAGGGCGGGCTGCTCAAAACTGCCGAGGGCGGGCGGGCTGCTCAAAACTGCCGAGGGAGGGCGGATGGCCTCCTCTGAACGTCACGATAATTGTGTGGTTGGTGAGACAGATTCAATGGCCAGCTCAAAACTGCCGAGGGCGGGCGGGCTGCTCAAAACTGCCGAGGGAGGGCGTGCTGCTCAAAACTGCCGAGGGAGGGCGTGCTGCTCAGCACCAGCCTCAACTGCAAAACTAACCTCCGAGGCTCCGAACGATGTGTTTGCTCACTGCGTGGAAGGCCGGAAGCCAAACGTCTGTAGCAGTCTCTCATTCTGATTGCCCCTAAGAACTCTAATCAGGAGAATATATTTGTCATCTGATTTTCTTGACTATGTCCATATTTTTTCAGTTCTTATCTAATGTTCCCGAGCTACCACCTGTCCTCCTCCTCTGGGACTTGGCCCCAGCCAGGGGAGGGCAGGACGTGAGCATCTGGCCTTTGCATCCCCCTTTTTCTTCCTGCTCTGCTCAGAAAGACCCACACTTTGGCCCCTTTGCTAGGGCCCGGCCACTGGGTCACACTGCAGAAGACAGATGGATTTTTCTAGCTCTTTCCCACAGCCTGCCCTTGAGATCGTCACAACACACACTTCAGCCTTACTTCTGGAGCCCCCTGGACGCTGTCCTGCGTTCTAGAAGCCCAGCCCTCCTGTGGTTTGGGTGTGCTGCCACCTCTGCCCCATGGCAGTGTCCATCCTCCAGGCCTCTCTCAGCCACCAAGGGGCTGGCTCCTTGCCCCTGCTGCTGCCCCAACACCACACGGCCCCCCGACGGTGTCCCCACCAGAACCAAAATTGTGATGTGGCATATGCCCGGCACACGTGTGTCACCCACATACCCAAGGGGGCCGGGCCCTACGGGTGGCATGGCCGTTTCCTCTGATGAAGTGGGATGAAATCCCTCCTCGTCTGCTGTTTCACATGGTTCCAGAGCAGTGTCACCAGGGATTTCTGGGAAAATAGCTCCCTCCCTCTCTGCTCAGGTCCCACATACCTCCTGGGGGACCTGGCTGGGGGACCACGTTCCTGATGGGTGGTGCCTCACCTCAGAAGCTGAGGTCTTGTTTGTAGCCCAGTCTGTGCACCTCACACGTTCTCTGCTTGAGAGGATGCCTTTTGCAGGAGGTTCCTCTGACACGCAAGCATCAGACCCCTGCCCTCGGTCCTAGGCGTGGTCTGTCTCGAGGGCACGGCACATGCTCAAGCTGAAGACAATACAACACACCTCACCTCCCCTCCCCTCGGAGAGAGGATCCGTCCTACCCAGCAGGTTTCCCTGCCCACTGACCCAGCAGGACCAGGACGTAGTACAGAGATGGGGTCCTCACCTCGTGGTGCAGTGGCAGGAAATCAGGAGTCCTGTCACGTTGACAGGCTGCCCCGGAGGGGTCACTCCTTTCAGCATCCCGAGTCAATCCAGTGAGGTGGGGAAACGTTCCAGACCTGACTCAGAGCATCCTGTCCGCCCTTAGGCTGGTGCAAATTTTTTTTAATATTCTTTTCCATTATGGTTTATCATAGGATATTGAATATAGTGCTCTGTGCTATAGAGTAGGACCTTGTGGTTTATCCATTCTACATAGAAAAGCTTACGTCTGCTGACCCCAGCCTCCCACTCCATCTGTCGTCAAATATGTATGGACCAAAACAGTATTGCCCTTCACGGCGAGGGGGGGACGGGACGATTCTTTGCTAGTCATACGTGTCACATCAAGAGCCCAGGGTTCTTGGTCTGGACCATAACAATATTTTCCAAATTAATGTGAGCAAGTCAATGGACTTCCTTCAGTAGGTACTTATTGAGTGCTTACTTTACACTGGTTATTGAATACCGATTAATATCTGTACGCTCACCGCACACACCAGCTCTTTTAGATGTGTCTGCGGAAGCCCTGCTCAGTGTAGCCTCTGAGCTTGCCTTTCCCCAGACGCTCCGTCTCTCCCAAGGGCAGCTTCCTGGCCCCATCTTTGGACATAGTTCCATCCAGTGGCAGTTCACGGTAGGAACTCAGAAGGGTAATATTAGCCCCTACCAAAGCCTGATACATAGTAGGAGCCAAACTCGCTCCTGACGTCCTTTTCCGCATGTCAAGCTGTAGAGTCCGTCGGGGCGCGGGAGCCACAAATCCAGCACGCTGCTGTGCCTCAGCAGAGATCACTTCGCTGCCAGCAGTATCGGCCCAGGCTCCCTGCCCTGGCCCAGAGCCACACACCAAGCAGGACTCAGAGCCAGGACAGCTCAGGGCAGTGGCGTCCGAGATCGCCGGCCAGCAGCAGGAATAAATTATTTGGGATGTCTGAAACAGAGATTTGCGTTTTACTGAACACTCCACAAAAGCAAAGGAGAACTTCTTTCTCACTCTTGCGTACCTTCAGGGATTTTGTGGAACAACGTTTGTGCTGTGTTGCCTGCCCCCCTTTCCATTGCAAAGGGGAGGCTTTGCCCCCGATCTATAACTGGCCTTGTACACGAAGCACTTCAGCAGTGGGGAGTGAAATCTCTCAGAAACACCCTCATTAATTCATACGATTTGATTACTGCGGTAAGGCTGGGGAGGAGGGGGTCTTAGATCCAGGAGAAAATAGAGGGGGGAAAAATCAACCAGTGTCCATACCTCTGTTTCTATTTCTGTGGCCTACCTCCCTGCGACGCCCATAACAACTGTGGGTCCGTGAGTGTGAACTGAGTTCTTGGGACAAGTAGGAATCGCCCTACTTGCTACACCGGGGGGTGGGGGAAGACCCCAGGCAGGGGTCTGTGAGAATTAGAAGCTTGTACGTGTCAAGCTCACAGAATAGTACGCGGCAGGTAGAAAATGCAGCACACACGTCAAGGGGCTGCTGGTGGTTTAAGCAAAACGTTAGAGGGAACCCAGAAGTCCACCAGCGGCAGGACGGCCGATAAAGAGAGCTCACAGACTCGCTGTGGCCGGTTAAAATTAAAATAGGTGCATTTCAGAAGTAATTAACCACAAAACTATCGGCAAACAAGATAATCATCTCTTGCCTAAGATTATGTGGCATCACAGAAAAACAATTATAATGTTGAGTTTTATAAAGTATACCAATTTTACGCTATGACGGAATAATGATAAATAGACATATGAGCACTAGTCAAGAAGAGGAAGAAAGACAAACATTTTACTGTTTTTGAAGATGATGAAATGAGACGGATTATGGTTCTTTGTTTTAGAGTTCCATGAGTTGGGCGAATGTTTGCTGCGTAACGATGGTTCGGGAATGGTCTTGTAGAGCTTTCCTGTTTGAGACAGTTGCTTACACTGTCAAGTTCATGATTCGAATCGTGCTCAGCTGGTTCTGGTGTGTCACAGGTATTAACCATGGCCCTGTAATAGCCGGTGTGATCGGAGCTCAGAAGCCACAGTACGATATCTGGGGCAACACCGTAAATGTGGCGAGTAGGATGGACAGCACCGGCGTCCTGGACAAAATCCAGGTAATTCAGTCTCTGCTCTGTCGTTATCCACCACGTCTGTCCACTTGGGAACCACGAATAAGTATATAATAAGGATAATATATTAAAACGGAGGGAAGAAAGTAAACTTTGTAATTTAGTTAAACTTTTTATTGGGGAAATACTAATTCGTTTCTGCGTTCACCGTGAACCATAAAACTTGTGAAATAGTATGAAGGTTATTGCATTGGGGAAAATAGGTGATCACAGCGACCAACAGGGCAGTGCGGCCACCTGATGGGAGGGGCGGCAGGGGTGCCCTTCTCCTTGGTATAACCCAGACCAGACGTGACCACCTGCCTTCCTCTCCCCGGGGGCTGAACTTGGAGGATGAGTGAAGGGGCCAGCTGCGGAGAGGAAGAGATGAAAGGGAGTGAGGTGAAATGACAGTACTAGATCAGACTAGCATGGGATTCGGATATCTGGAAATGGCCGGAAGGCTCTGGAATCCACCCAAGGGGGAGAATTCCAAGATCTGACAAGTTAAAAGCAGCGGTGACTGCGCACACCTGCTCGGGTCGCAGCACCAGCACCTAGAACGAGACTCACTCTCCGAACGAGAAGGATGCGTGTGTGTGTGTGCGCGCGCACGTGTGCCTGCGTTGTCTATGTGGAGCTTTCTGTTTTCCTCGCCCTCAAAGAGCAGTGGTTCCACATTTCACCCCAGCTTTGTTGTCTCCTGGAAGATAAATTCCTGCAAAATGGCGAGTTTGTGTGAAAATCACTGGACACAACTAACAGGCTTTATCAGTTTTGTGTCCTCTTCAGAGAATTCCCTGAGCCCCTGTTCTCTGCCTCAGCTTGGCGGAAATCCTCAAATAACCCTGCCTCCCAAAAGTACGGTGGACACTGGAGTCCACTGTTAACCCCTGCAGGAAGCTGTCAGCTCCAGCATCACCGAGAAGGGGCTTTTCGTGAAACCCCTGCGTAGCTCGCTTGCTTTCAGTGAGACTCGACCTCATTCCTCCGAGAGGATCCTGTCTCCGTGGCCTTTCTCAGGCAGAGCTTGACCTTTAGATGGAAGGTGACACACGTGACTTCTACGTGTTCGCCTTGCAGTCAGAATATGAGTCAGCAGTTGCTGAAAGTTAGCAACCATCCCACAAAGAGAAGAGAGAGAGAAAAAAAAGAGGAGTATGGAAGAGGAGAGGAAATATCCCAGGCCTTCCCGGACAAATTGGCCACTGCCGAGGAAAAAGAGAGCTGGCTGTTCTCACGGGATCTGCTCCAGACCAAGCGCTCAGCAAAAAATGGGGCTCCTCTGACTAGGGCTTTCTGTCTGTACATGGCTGGCCGCTCCCCATGCCAGGGATGCTCCAGCGATCCTGGGCAGCCTGCGTCTTCTGCTTGGTGGGGAGAAAGGCAGGCTCCTACCAAGGACACATTGGCCCACCCGTGGGCCAACCTAGGCCTCCACCACACACCAGGAACGTTCGGAAGATGGACGGTAGTTCCGCACGCTTCACGACTCTCCAAGCAGTTTTCAAGCACTTAGGATAAGTATCAAAAGCAACCTGAGAGAGGCCGGTCAGGGGAACGTGCCCTCCCGGAGACCGTAAATTCCCTACAGGTCAATGTGGACAATGCTCACGTGTGTCTCTAAGAGGAAACTGGGCCTCATAAAAGTCCCTGTGACTTAGTGCAGTGCAGCCACCTGGACGTCTCTGGGCGCTTTCTCTGAGCCCGGGGAGGGAAGAAGACAGGTTTCAGCCCGTCCAGAGTGAGGGATGTCTTCCGCAGGCCCGCGCATTCACTCAGCTCAGCGGCTGGAGGGTCCGCACCTGGGTAGGTTTCCTTCTCCGGAGGGCAGAGCTCACCCCAGCTCCACTAGCCTCTCATTTCCATTTATGTGCGAAAAAAACAGTAGTGAGATGCCAGGAAAAATTAAAAATGATGCTGAGAATATTTCAAGCTTCCCCTGGGCCTGAAGAACAAGTTCTTTTTATCAAAGAGGATTACACTCCCACCATGCTTCCTACGCCCCAAGCACAGCACAGGAAACCCCTCATCCCCCAGCCACGCTTCCCCTGGGCTTGGAGGAATCATGGCTGGAGTTAATTAGGCTGATGGCCTCCTCTGAACGTCACGATAATTGTGTGGTTGGTGAGACAGATTCAATGGCCAGCTCAAAACTGCCGAGGGCGGGCGGGCTGCTCAAAACTGCCGAGGGAGGGCGTGCTGCTCAAAACTGCCGAGGGAGGGCGTGCTGCTCAGCACCAGCCTCAACTGCAAAACTAACCTCCGAGGCTCCGAACGATGTGTTTGCTCACTGCGTGGAAGGCCGGAAGCCAAACGTCTGTAGCAGTCTCTCATTCTGATTGCCCCTAAGAACTCTAATCAGGAGAATATATTTGTCATCTGATTTTCTTGACTATGTCCATATTTTTTCAGTTCTTATCTAATGTTCCCGAGCTACCACCTGTCCTCCTCCTCTGGGACTTGGCCCCAGCCAGGGGAGGGCAGGACGTGAGCATCTGGCCTTTGCATCCCCCTTTTTCTTCCTGCTCTGCTCAGAAAGACCCACACTTTGGCCCCTTTGCTAGGGCCCGGCCACTGGGTCACACTGCAGAAGACAGATGGATTTTTCTAGCTCTTTCCCACAGCCTGCCCTTGAGATCGTCACAACACACACTTCAGCCTTACTTCTGGAGCCCCCTGGACGCTGTCCTGCGTTCTAGAAGCCCAGCCCTCCTGTGGTTTGGGTGTGCTGCCACCTCTGCCCCATGGCAGTGTCCATCCTCCAGGCCTCTCTCAGCCACCAAGGGGCTGGCTCCTTGCCCCTGCTGCTGCCCCAACACCACACGGCCCCCCGACGGTGTCCCCACCAGAACCAAAATTGTGATGTGGCATATGCCCGGCACACGTGTGTCACCCACATACCCAAGGGGGCCGGGCCCTACGGGTGGCATGGCCGTTTCCTCTGATGAAGTGGGATGAAATCCCTCCTCCTCGTCTGCTGTTTCACATGGTTCCAGAGCAGTGTCACCAGGGATTTCTGGGAAAATAGCTCCCTCCCTCTCTGCTCAGGTCCCACATACCTCCTGGGGGACCTGGCTGGGGGACCACGTTCCTGATGGGTGGTGCCTCACCTCAGAAGCTGAGGTCTTGTTTGTAGCCCAGTCTGTGCACCTCACACGTTCTCTGCTTGAGAGGATGCCTTTTGCAGGAGGTTCCTCTGACACGCAAGCATCAGACCCCTGCCCTCGGTCCTAGGCGTGGTCTGTCTCGAGGGCACGGCACATGCTCAAGCTGAAGACAATACAACACACCTCACCTCCCCTCCCCTCGGAGAGAGGATCCGTCCTACCCAGCAGGTTTCCCTGCCCACTGACCCAGCAGGACCAGGACGTAGTACAGAGATGGGGTCCTCACCTCGTGGTGCAGTGGCAGGAAATCAGGAGTCCTGTCACGTTGACAGGCTGCCCCGGAGGGGTCACTCCTTTCAGCATCCCGAGTCAATCCAGTGAGGTGGGGAAACGTTCCAGACCTGACTCAGAGCATCCTGTCCGCCCTTAGGCTGGTGCAAATTCCTAATGTTCTTTCAGTTGTAGGTCATTTTATTCATGTGTATTAAACCTGAAACACATGGCCATTTGCAGAGTCGACTGTGCTGCTTCTTGCGTGTTTTCTCTCATCTATATTAAAATCTATCATTAATATTTATTATTTTGTGAAATGACATTAATAACAATTTATAAACATCATCCAAAATCCCACCACTTCAACATAGGTTTACTTCCTTTTTTCCAGGTCTCTTACATGTGAAAGCATAATCTTCATGTGGTTAAAATCATGGCATGGATCCAGGCTTAATTCTTTTTTGGGGGGTGAAATAGTTCGACATGATTTCATCGTCTGATCCGTGACATTGATCATGATAGCGTCGCAGTTTTTTTCTGTTTGATTTTGTTTTTGTTTTCTTCAGGACACCATAAATTTGAATTTTATTTTAAAATCATTATAATTAAACATGTCATTATTTTTCAGTTCTATAAATTGTAACTGATTTCTGTAAATAATAACAGATGTCAGTAGTCATTTTTAAATAAACGTTTACCGCGTGTTTGGCCCAAGTTTAACTCTCAAAAATATGGAACGCTTCACGAATTCGCGTGTCACCCTTGCGCGGGGGCCACGCTAATCTTCTCCGTATCGTTCCAGTTTTAGTGTATGTGCTGCCGAAGTGAGCACGGTAGCATCGTAGTTTACTTAACCCTGGAGATTACTCGGATCTTAGGTTGTTTCCAGCTTTTCACTTTCACAGCACTGAATTACACATTGTCCTTAGAAAGCTCTTCCTCTCATGGATTATTCTCTCATCTGACTTCTCAGGAGTAGGATGAATGGGTCAAAGAGCATGAACATTTGGGGCTCTTTATTCTTGCAGTCAAATGCCCTTTGAAAGGGTTGTGTCCGCATCTGCACTGAGCACCTCTTCATCTGTCACTGTGCTTCCAGGTTACTGAGGAGACGAGCCTCATTCTGCAGACCCTGGGATACACGTGCACATGTCGAGGAATAATCAACGTGAAAGGAAAGGGGGACCTGAAGACGTACTTTGTGAACACGGAGATGTCACGGTCCCTTTCCCAGAGCAACCTGGCATCCTGAAGCGCCGCCTCGGTTTTGGCAAGAAGACTGTGTTTTCAGGAAGATAACGATGCACTTTCTGACTGCCACTTCTGTCCCTCGTTTGTGATGTGTGTGCTCTGTTCTGTCCTCCGGAGCCTCTGTAGACTCATTCCTGTGAGCCGGTGGCCTGCCGTTTGGTGTCTGACGTGTGCCAAGATCGCCCTGCCACGATCGCCCTGCCACTTGCGACGTGCTTACTCCTGAACAGAAGGAAAAGGAGCGCGCATTACAGCGGAAAAGCCTTCAGAGAAACTGACAGAGAGGAGAGAGACGAAACAGACAAAAATTCTTAAGGCAATAAAACTCGGGGGGTGTATATTATCTTCCGGTGCATGTTCTTTTCTGGAAAAATATGGTAGCTCGCCAACCGCATCCGCTAGTCTGATACTAAAACACACAGTATGTGTGACTAAGTTGATTCTGTCACCCCCCCATAGAATCCGACTGTGTTCACCCACGTGTCTCATTGCAGTGACTGTCCACAGGCCCAGCTGGGATCCGTGGCTCCGTCACCTCGCTCTGTCGTGTCTCGTGCCAGCAGCACGTCACCATCCATCACCAGAATTAGTTCTTACAACCTAGGACTAGTTTTGTACCAAACACGTCTGATGTTTTGATGCCATTGTCTTTTGTAAGGTTAATTCATTAAAAGTTTTATGTACTTTGGTTGATAGTCTGTATCTTCCGTGCCCTCTTCTTCTTTCTCCTGCGGTTTGCTCCAGAACTGAGTTGGCTTTCTACTGATTCTCCCATGGGCAGTTGTTTCAGAAGCAGAGATTGAACCCTCCTTGGGTAAATCAGATCGGGACCAAGTTTGTGATGCCGATCCTTGATTACGCAACTCCCTGGAAAAGACAGTATGCTTCACTGTGTCACGTGGTCTGTTTTCATTTTGGCATCTCTAGGGAACATTTGCAGGGAAAAATATTTTACTACTAAAAACATTCTCTACTAGCAGTGGCATGCACTCCATCCACGTACTCTGATCTACTGTAATACGTCGGTAGAGCTGTGAGGCACCGAATAATTGGGAACTAGGTACACCAGCCTCACAATAGTCTGAACTAACGAGAGAAGCCACCAAAGCCCCATGAGCTGCCTGTTATGTCTGAGGAGACTTAAGAAGGCACAGGGACTTCCCTGGTGGTCCAGGGGTTAGGACTTCACCTTCCAGTGCAGGGGGTGCGGGTTCGATCCCTGGTCGGAGAACTAAGACCTCATGGCCAAAAAACCAAAACATAAAACAGAAGAAATATTGTAACAAATTCAATAAAGACCTTAAAAATGGTCCACATCAAAATAAAAAAAAAAAAAAAATAGGGCCCAAAGCCAACCTTGATGCATTTTTGAAGAGAGACCTGGAAAACTGTGTTCTTGTAAATCCAACTCAAGAGTTTTGATTTCTTTCTTCCCCTAAAGAAATCATAATTTGCCAAAGGGTGAAAAATAGGTCATACATAATCAAATGTTTAAAATCAAAGCCGCAAACACCAGCCTGGTTGGGCACACCGTAGCTCAGGGCAGGCATCTGTAAGAAGTCGACGACCCCAGTGGTCCATTAGGAAGAGGCTGGGAACTCGGACTTGAAGCAGGAGGCCTCCGTTTAATCCCTGACTCTGTTTTTTGTTTTACTAGCTGTGAGACTTTGAACACATTTTTCAGTTTCTCTTAGGACTCTTTTCCTCATTGGTAGCTCGTGGGATCAGGTCTGATTAAAAGAGCTAATGACCGTGAGAGAGGCTGGCAGGTACCCAGCTTGTTGGACCCAGCGCACTGCAGCATCAATATGGCCACCCTGCCAGGGCTTTGGCTCATACTTGGTAAAAAGAGCTTATCGAAATTAATAACCGGCCTTCATCATCAAAGTGGGAATACAGCATGACTTGTCCAATTGTCTGCCCCAGTCAGAAAGTTTTTGATCCTATAATTGCCACTCAGTATTGACCTTTATACATCTAATTCCCAAAAAAGGTGACTGAGAGAAGAAAAATAGTATAAGGGCATTTCTCTTCACTGTAACCGAAATCCGGACTAGGATGCCCTAGGTTTCAGGGACCTCGAACTGCCCCTGTGGGTTCTTCCTCCCTTGGAGCCTACAGCATCCATCCTGGGGCTCTTTTTGTCACCTGCCCTTAAAGGTAGACACCTGCAGATGGGTGATTCGCCCAGTGCCCTTAACTGTGCCCCTCAGCCCCTGCCCCAGATGCAGAAGGAGAACTGTTTTTCCCCAAAGCTGTATCTCCAGCCTTATCAAACAGTAGATTTTTTAAAGCAAGCAGAGTCATTATCAGAGGCCACCTCGCAAAGGGCTGTGCATACATGGGTCTCTCAAACTGAGGTTCCCAACCAGCAGTATCAGCATCTCCCGGGAACTTGTTAGAAATGCACATTTTTCAGGCCCCAGTGCAGACCTGCCAACTCAGAAATCCTGGTGGGGGGCCCAGCACGCTCCCTGTGCTTTGCAGAGCAAGTCCTCCACGTGATTCTCATCCCCAATCAAGCCTGAGACCCCCCCCCCCTGCATTTTACAACAGAGGAGCCAGGTGCAGAGAGGTTCAGGGGCTTGTCCAAAGTTTCCCAGTTGATCAGTGACTAAGATGAGACTAGAAGGGAAAACTGCCTGTTTCCTGAATCTGAACGTGTGACTTGTGGTCAAGGCTCCCTAAGTTCCGGCAACCACGGACATTGCTGTGAGCAAATCATGCAAATGAGAGGACTTGCCAGCCATGTCCACCGTGGCTGCAGCATTGATAACACGTAAGAATCTCGCCTCAAAACCCTCCTTAACCTCTCAGTCTTGTAGGAAGCCCCCCTCTCGTGAAAAACACTGTGAGTCCAGTCCCCTTAACACTGCAGTATTTTTAATACATCTGTTTAGAAAAGTCTACGTTGTCATGACTCTTCCATGTTATTCTTTTTCCCAGCTCAGTGTGCTTTCCTAAAGACAGACAGCAACACTGCTTTTGAAAACACACTGACAAATGGAAATGTAACAAATCAAAACAAATTCTTTTAATGTATGTTTCTCTTTGATAAGATGACTATTGGGCGTTCACTGACTGGCTTTAAGGTGTAAAAGTCAAGATGCTGAAAGAAATATAATTTTCCTTTGCTGCCTAATAAACATAAGTGCTTTTGAAAGCTTGCCCAATTAAAGCCCTGCTTTTTAAAAGTAGTAGAAGGTTAAGGGAGTAGAATCTGACTTAAAGTAACTGAAAATGACCTGACATTAATTTATTGCAACTACTTTCAGATGAAGGCATTTCTTTTTTTTTCTTTTTTTATTTATTCGTGGCTGCGTTGCATCTTCATTGCTGCACACGGGCTTTCTCTAGTTGTGGTGAGCAGGGGCTTCTCATTGTGGTGGCTTCTCTTGTTGCGGAGCACGGGCCTAGACGCATGGGCTTCAGTAGTTGTGGCACGCAGGCTCAGTAGTCGTGGCTCGCGGGCTCTAGAGTGCAGGCTCAGTAGTTGCGGTGCACGGGCTTAGTTGCTCCGTGGCATGTGGGATCTTCCCGGACCAGGGCTCGAACCCGTGTCCCCTGCACTGGCAGGCGGATTCTTAACCACTGGGCCACCAGGGAAGCCCCAAAGGCATTTCTTAGAGATGACTTGTCTTTCTTGGTAATCAAGACTGAAGAAAGAATAATTTATAAAAATTTCCATCACCCAAACTTTATATATTTTCTATCATGTTACTATAAACATGCTTAATGCACCCAAAGGCATTCCAAATAAACTGCTATTTGTTTGAAAAAACATAAAAGACACCGACAGTGAAAAAACATTTTCAAAAGTATAAGGAAATATTTAAGAATCATTCAGCCTTGAAATTGCCAGGAACGCAGTGTCATAAGTCCTTAGAGAATCAAGACAATAAAACCAGCAATGGAGGAACCAGCATTGAAATTAATTAGATCACCTGCCCATAAACTGCTAAGCTGTGGAAAATTTAATCATGATAGGTGAGGGATGATTTCTTCCAAGAGATCCATTCATTAAAAACATAGCCAATATCTTAATACTTGAATAAGTTTCAAATCACCTCCAAAGTAAACATTTCTAACTTTGGTTAAAGGCAGCAGCTGCTTCCTAAAAGAAAACCGGTCAAAGTGACAGTCACAGCCCCTATCGTGCAGGTTAAGACTACACTCCAGTGGCTTACGGATTCCCACACAAACTCCTCAAGGTTTAGAACTCCCACTTTAAAGCTGAGGAAATGTGGGCTCAAGTAGGTGAGTCAATTTGCCCCACCCCGTGGAGCTAGAAGATGCAGGAGCCACAGTGTTCCCCCAGTCTGTCGAGCGCCAAAGCCCGAGCTCTTCCTGTGACCTCTGGCTGCTTCTCCACCGAGGCCACCCATCCTACTAGGGGCTTTTGTCCTCGGTTCTCCAAAATTCTGTTATTTGTGGCTCAGGCCTGCGCGGGGCAGGGGGAAGAATGTTGTAGACGCTAGAGTTCAGCTGTGCCGAAAGGCAATTTCATTATATCCCCATTAAGTACTGTTTTGTGCTGTGAGACGGTAGCGCTTTCCATAACCGGTAAGAAAAGTACCTGCGCACCATTGCGCGAGCGCCTCCGCCAGGAAGCCTCGCAGACGTGGAGAGGAGCGAGCAAAGATCAGCCCAGCCGCGGTCAAGGGGGAGCAAGGTTTTCATTTTGTTCAGATGCTCATAATGGATCAGCCTCCAGCATCATTCCATCTGAAATCGGGTCGCGTGCAAACCGTCATACCAGGTAGGTGTCCGTCCTCAGAGTCGCAGGCCTTTGGCCAGGCTGGTCGCCAAGGAAACGTGCGGGAAGCAGCCCTGCGCGGTCCTTCCCGCGGCCCCAGCGCATCGGGGGCCCATCAGGGGCGCCCGCTGGCCCGGGAGGTCCACACGGGGGCCCTGAGGCCGGCGCCACACCGCGTCCCCCACTCCGCGCCCCCCACCAGGGCCATCCCTCTCGCCCGCGCCCTTCGGGCCATGCGAGGGCGTCAGGCCGGAGAAATGTGCCCGAAGCCGGGCGCCTTGATGCTGGGGATGTCGTTCTTCCGGTAGAAGTCGGCCTTCACGTGGCCTGCGCGGCTGTGATCCCGGTTCGGGGGCTCCACAGGCTGGTGGATGCGCCGCCCGTAGACGGAAGACGTCAGCACCCACACTGGCCTCTCGCGCTCCTGTTGGGGGTGAGAGGGTCGGGGAGCAGAGCGCTCTTATCTGTCCAGCCCGCGTGCCGCGCACCTGCGCCCCACCTCCACCTGGCTTCTTAGGACCCCTCCACGCTGACGCCGGGGGGGCCTCTTTAACCAATTCACACCCTGTCCCCCCTGCTCAGGGCCTGCCGCTGTCCTCAAGTCTTTCAGAGGAAAGACCAAGATCTCGCACGGGGCAACAGGTACCCACTGACTACAGGGTCCTGTTCCTCCCCCTCTCCTCCCTTCTCCCCGAGCTCCTCCTCCCTGCCTTCTGTCCGCCTTCTTCCTTCTCCCAGATACACATCTCCCCAGATCTCCCATCTCCCCAGACCTCCCATCACCCCAGACCCCCCATCTCCCCAGACCCCCCATCTCCCCAGACCCCTCATCTCCCCAGACCTCTCATCTTCCCAGATCTCCAATCTCCCCAGATCTCCCATCTCCCCAGACCTCCCATCTCCCCAGACCTCTCATCTCCCCAGACCTCTCATCTTCCCAGATCTCCAATCTCCCCAGA
>NC_041221.1:22153208-22166868 GCF_002837175.3 Physeter macrocephalus
GGCTCTATCCCCTAGACACCCTCATCTCCCCAGGCCCCCCGTCATGTCCCCAGCCCCCTTCATCCCTTTCATTTTCTCCATCCCCTTAAAAGGCTGTCTTTCTCTGCATACCACTTATCACTACTTGGCATCCAGGTCATTATTTATTTGGCTTTTATTTTTCTTTCTCCTCAGCTCTAGGAGGACAGACACTTCTGTTTCATTCCCTTTACACTCAGTGGCACATGGGAGGTGCTCAAAAACTCTGACCGGATCTAAGTCATGCCAGGCGTGTGCTTATGAGAGAAAAGCACTAACTTCACACCAACTTGGAATGAATTAACACAAACCAAAACAACAGAACAACAAAGTTAATGTCCGTGACTTAAGTGGTGATACTTCAGAGTATCACTTAATTTCACAGCAGTTAAAAGTTTCTTTGAAAGTGACACGGTGGCATTCTTAAACATTAACTGCCACAGGCAAAAATCCTCTGATCCAAAAAGAAATCCCACCAGAAGCTTTTTCATCCAGATTTCTGTGTATTGTATAAAGATTATGATATTAATACAGAATCCAGATTTTAATACACATACTGTCCTCGGGTCAGATTTACAGAGACAATGTCCTAGTGTGCAAGAGGGTCTAACCCAGCGGCAGGTGGGCTCGACCATGCCAAGGGGATGCACAACCTCCTTCCCCCACCCCCATCCCTGTCAACCCCCCTCTCTATGCCCACGCCTCCAACCCCCAGCCCCGCCGTGCCTGCTGTGAACCTGACCTTCTCACCTTGTGAGTTTGGTTGTCTCTGTTGGTCACCACCCACCCTGTGCAGCTGATGAGAAGCAAAGCCCTTCCTCTCAAAAACCATGCAGAGATAAAAGAAGAACTGAGCCGTATGTGGTACATACAGTGGCCTGGTAACTTGGGAGAAATACTCTTTCTTGCATGTGTGGTTTCATCCCTGGAAGGCCAGTGTGTTCTTAGAACTATGATAGCCAGGCCTGGGAGGTTAAGCAAAGACCTATTTATCTATTGAAAAGAACTCCTGAGTTTTGCTGTCATGGAACTGATACATTCTAGAGGACTAAACAACAGTCACAAAAATTAATACGCAGTTTAACATGGCAGAATGGAGTGAGTGTGACGGTAGCTTAGTCTTCACTTCCTGGCACAGTGAGACAGAGGAGAGCCTCACAGAGGTGAGTTACGTGCAGCCAGCTGCACACAGTGCTACATAAACACACACACAGTGAATCTGTTCACACCCAGCGATACCCTGCCTTGCTATTACCTCCTCGTTAACGTGGAGTCCCAGGCTTTTTGCATGTTCTCTGTCGTCTCGGTGCAATTTCTGATTATAACCTGGGTTCCTCTTAAAAACACAGTCATAGAGGGAAATGATTCCGGTCTGGGAATAAAAAGAGAAAGAAAGCCATGGTTTATTCAAGGGCTGAGCTGTGGAAGCTTCATGTGGCTTGAGAGCCCAAACTCTCCCTGAGGAAGAGTGGAGATGTATAGAGGTTCCCGACTGCACCGAACATGTATGGGGAAGGTCACCATCCCTCGGGTGACCAGAGCACGGACGCCAGGCCCCAAGTTCCTGAGAGGCCCGACAGGGTGGAGATGTTTCCAGGGACACTTTTCCTAGACTGTTACAGACCCCTCCTTCCCAGAGGAGGCTCCTTGCTCTCCCTGACTCCACCCTAGGGCTCAAATCTTAAAATTATGATAATCAGCTCAATATATGTGTTTTCTCCTCCATTTATTTCTTTTTTTTTTGGCCGTGCCGCGTGGCACGTGGGGTCTTAGCTCCCTGACCAGGGATCGAACCCACGCCCCCTGCAGTGGAAACTTGGAGTCTTAACCACTGGACCGCCAGGGAAGTCCCTCTCCTTCATTTCTACTTTTCTTGCATTTCTCAAATTCTCTGTAGTAGGCTTGTACTGCTTTGAAAAACTAACAATATCTGAATACTAGGACAATATACCCAAATAGAAGTTCTCCCTCTCTGGAGAGAAATATTTTCTTTAATCATATGTGGCAGCTATAAAAACTGTAATTCATATATATATGAACATATATATTTGGTATATGTTATATATGTGTATATATACATATGTATAAATACACATATATAGCAAACATATGTATAAAATACTCACACACACAGCTCTAATGTGTTAGAAAATGATCCCATTAACAGAGCTGCCATCAGTAACGTCTCCATTTTTTTATCCCCAATTTTTCTTACTACAAAAATAAAACTGCCTCATTTGGTATCTAGTAAAAGGAAAAGAAATCCACGTGTTAGCTGATCTTTCATCTTCGCCTTGTAAGTCAGGCCTGTCATTTATGTTCCTCCGGCCAAGTGCCCGCTGCCTTGAATCCTCCAGCAGCAAAGGCAGATGCGCCATCTCGCTGGGATTTGGGATCACGGGGCCTCTCACCTCTGCCTGCTTGTTTGTTTTTATCCTGAACAGTAACGCTAGAAGCGTCCCCTCCAACTGAAGGACACAGAGCTAGGAGGTAACGGTGGAAAGGACGCACATTGTGTGCACGGTCTGTTGGAAAACACATCCCGTCCGTTCTCAGTGTGGAAACTCAAGAGCTGCCGACAACGGTGGATACGGCTGGAGAGTGATGCCGCTTCAGCCCAGCCGTGAAAACTCCTTCCAGTTCAGCTATCCTGTGCAAGACGTGCCGCTCCTGCTCGGGAAGGTTTGAAGATAACTCAGACATGGCTGCTGTGCTGGTGCCATTAACCATCTAGTCAGGAAAACAACACCATCTTTTAGAAACATTACTTTCAAGTTCTTCAGAATTTCAGTGGCACCATGTTCAAGGCGCTTATTCAGCGATGCTGGAATCCTGGTTTGCCTACGTTCCGAGTCACTCCAAGTGGCTAGAGACAGGAGCCACGGCTTCTGAATCCGTGCCCTGATGGTCATTTAATGAGGTCACCTCGCAGGAGCTTCTTCTTGGCTTTGTCTTCCCTCTCCCCCATTCGGCTGCTGGGTCTGCGCATGCACTGGTTTGGCCGGCCCTGACTTTCACGCCTCCTGAAGGCCACCTACACCCTACAGCCTCCTGAAGGTAACCTTGGACGCATGGGATTAAAAAGCAAAAGACCCAAATCAGTGGAGAGGTGATACATTATTCAGCTTTTGGTACTGTGAACATTGGCTAGCTGTTTGGGAAAAAAAGAAAAAGAAGGCTGGGTCTTCACATCCCACTATGGACAAAAGGAAACTCTGGATGGATTAGAAAAATAACTGAAAGGAAAACCCACAAGGGACCTCCTAGGCAAGAAAGCAATGGGGAAATATCACAAAGAAAATATCCATCACTTTGACCATGCAAAAATCAGACATTTGCTTATCAAATAAAATTCAAACTTAAAAAACCTTTAGGAAATGAAGAAGACATCTCAGTGTCTTTAACATCAGGGTGTAGGATGTCCACAGAAGCAGAAGCTGGTGGGGTTGGCTGGGTGCTCACTTCTAGCCTAGAGAGGTTAAGCAGACCTCACAGCAAACCTTTTTTTGGGTAAGCTACCGGGCCAGCGGGTCCGGCAGAGACACAGCAGAAGCTCAAGGATGCCACCCACTCTGCTGGGACGGTGGGACACAAATTCTCCAAAGGAGCATGCTCGCCTTCTGTAAAGGGGGTATTGCAATGCAGACCCTTCCCTTTGGGGTTCAGAGCTACTGGCCAGGCCCGGCAGAGGCAGACACGAACAGTAACTTGAAACCCCATCACCCCTACATCGCCCGCATTTACACGGTAATGTAGGCTGGGCTCTTGGTCATAATGTAGATGTTCCATTGTCACTGGAATCCCTCCTGGCCCGACTGACCCGTGAAATGGGTGTGTTTCGGGAAAGAGCTGCCGTGGGCAACAGGATGACCTGGTTTCCTAGGACCGAGCACCTGAGTGGGAGCTGCACCTGCGGCCAGAGGTGCCCCCTCTGCACCCTGAGAACCTCGGGCCAGAGCGGAGGAGACCAGCGGCCAGGCTCTGCAGTGCTGCCTGCAGTGACCAGCTGCTCCCGGGTGCGCGGCTCAGCCCCACCACAAGGGGGCAGCCCTGAGAGCAGGGGAAACGGATCCTCCTTGCGCTGGCTTCCTGTGCAGGTGGCCCATTCACGCCTGCCCCTCCTGAACTGAGTAAGCCCCTGGGGTCCTTGGACTTGTCCTGGGAGAGAGACTAAAGAGGGAGGAGCGAACTCAAGAACAGAATGGGAATGCCGTCGCTGTTACCTGAACGAGGAAGGAAGTCTTGCTCCATTCTGTCCCCTATGATGGAGAAACCCACTGCAATATGCAGCTCTACAGAATAATGCCTACCTCTTCTCATTCTAATTGGGTGTCCTAAAATACTCTTAAGATCTAGGAGCAGCAACGCCGGACTCCCATCCGCAGGATTAGGTACCAACAGCCTACTATATCTTTGAAGAGTCTTTATTAGAAATCTCACTGCTGATGGATGTGATCAGAATCTTTAAGTCTTCTGTGTGGGGATTTTGCCTACTCAGGACTTTCCAGAGTAAAGACGAGTTTTTTTCTATCATTGAAAAATAAGAAAAAATTAATCCATCACCACGCAGGCAGCCTTAATGACTGTCCATTTCCATTACCTAATCAAACCAAAAATCTGGGTTTTCCTGGATTTTAATTATTAATCCTTCTTCTTTCGGTCTTTTTTATTCCTTTATGATTTGAAGCAAGATGATATTAAGAAAAGCCAAACTGGATTTAGACGCTACCACAAAACAGGGCTTCTGGGTTCCTGATATTTTGCTATTAAAATCTCTCAAGGGATTTCTTCTATTTCACAGATGACTTTTTTTTTTTTTTTTTTTAAGGCAAATCTGTGCACAAGGTATTAAAGAAGCATTAATTAAATGCCCCTTTACCTAACAACGTGGAGTTAGTCATAGGGTTTGGGCTTCTTGTCTCTTTTCTTTTGCTTTTTCTCTTTTACATCCTTGGGGGCCTTAGTTTTTTAGTTGCTCTCTTGCACTGGATTTACAAGACATTTATGTTCACTAGCCCTTATTTTTTTGGATTGTAGGCTTAATTTTTAAGAAGTTGGGGAAGGGGCTTCCCTGGTGGCGCAGTGGTTGAGAGTCCGCCTGCCGATGCAGGGGACACGGGTTCGTGACCCGATCTGGGAAGATCCCACATGCCGCAGAGCGGTTGGGCCCGTGAGCCATGGCCGCTGGGCCTGCGTGTCCGGAGCCTGTGCTCTGCAACGGGAGAGGCCACAACAGTGAGAGGCCCGCGTACCAAAAAAAAAAAAAAAAGGCAAAGCAGAGCCCCTTTATTTTTCTCTCATGATTTCCTTAGCTCGTTTGTGTTTGGAGTATCATTATAATGTATTCTGGTCTTATTCTGGTAGTGGTGTCTGATCACCCACCATCAGTTTCCCTATGGTGACCCCTACTCCTAACACTGAAAAATCACTCCAGTCTGTAGCCCTGGGCTGATGCCATAAGACAAGTGGGGGCCTTCAGTTTTCAGCCTCCAAAGCACGTTGGGTCTACTTTGTGCCAGGCACTCTCCTAGACTCTGGAACAGAAATAGGGAGGCCCTACTTTAAAGGAGACCACCTAAAGGCTGAGAATGGAAATAAACCCACAAATTAAAATACCTCAACATAACACACAGGTATGTACAAAGTACAGTAGCACCAAAGAAGGAAGGATCAGCTTTTGTCTGGCCTGGGGGTAACAAGTGGATGCAAATGAAGTTGACAGGACGCACCACACCACTGTAGCCAGGGCCACTGGGGAGTAAGCTCCCTGTGTGTGAAATTCATATGTTGAAGTCCTAACCCCTAGTACCTCAGAACATGACCTTATTTGGAAATAAGATTACCGAAGGCGTAATTAGTTGAGGTCAGACTGCGATAGGGTGGGTCCCTAATCCAATAAGACTGGTGCCCTTATTAAAAGAATTTGCACACAGACACAAATAGGCGGAAAGTGAAGATGATATGAAGAGACACAGGGAGAAGACGGCTGAGCTAAGGAGAGAGGCGGGGGACAGCTTCTCCCTCACAGCCTCAGAAGGGACCAACTCTGCCAGCACCTTGATTTCAGATGTCTAGCCTCCAGAAACTGTGAGACAATAAACTTCTGTTGTTTAAGCAGCCAGGTCTGTGGTACTTTGTTACAGCAGCTCTAACAACATACGCGATAAGGAGAAGTAGCCACCTTTTGAACGATGGAAAGTAAGGATAGAGATAGTACAAAGGTTATTGCAGTGGAACCAGAGACCCAACCACAGAACACTCCGCTCAGGTAAACTGAATCGGTAGACCTACTGGCTTGGTAGACATCACCAATGTTCAGTGCTCCTCTACTGACTACACAGAGGATTAATCTCCCCTCTCCTTTAGGTTAGTGAAGCCATGAGCCCAGTTCTAACCAATGAACGGTGCGTAGAGGTGACATGTGACTCTTCAATCGGAAGTATTTAAGAGCCAGTGCCAGGGACTCCTGAAGCTTCAGACTGAAGTGTTAGCAGCTTCCACGGTGGCCACTGAGGGACGGTACTGGGCAGAGTCACCCTTCTGATCCCTGTTGGATGCTTAGCATGAGAAATAAGCTTTGTTTCAGGCCACTGAGACTTTGGGGGTTGTTTGTTACTGCAGCATAACCTAGCTTATCATGACTAATGCAAGTTCATAAACAAGGAAGAAGTCCTGGCCTACCACCTCCAGCTCACAGGGGGCCTGAGGACTGTCTCTTCTGGGGTTGTGGGCTTTATTATACCCAGTGCCTCCTCCCAAACTTGGGAGCTCTCTTCCTCCCAGAAGTTACACAAACTCTCACACAAATAGTTGGGGGAAGATTTTGAGCAAACTGAGATTCAAGTCCTTTATTTTCTCCTCCCTTTCAGACCATTTTGAATATAAATGCGCTCTTCATTGTAAGTTTCCATCACAATTAGGCCAGGGCCAAGTGACCAGCTCTGGCCAGGGAATGTGGGTGAAACCAGTGGACGCCATCTTCTAGGCCTGGTCCCTAAGAAACTCTCAGCAGGCTTCCACACTCTCTCTCCTTGCTCACTGACCAGCAATTTAAAGGATCCAGGGAAAGACCCAAAGTCTCAAAGATTCCCAGGCCCTGGCAATAATGGAGTCACTAAAACAGAGAAGCTCAGTTTCCCAAGTAACTGCATTAAGAAGACCCGCCCAGGGGAAACATACATGTTGGGCTGTATTTCATTACATTATGTTTATATGCTTAAGGCCACTGGCGCACTTATGTTAACAACCTGCTCTCTGGAGAAAAAAGACCTGATTTTTGCTAATTTTTGCTAATGTTTGCTAATTTCTGTGGTGTAAAGGCTCCCATCATGGCCAATTTCAGGCTTCCAATTGAATGCAGAGTTCAGAAGAGATGCTAAAAATCCCCTTTGTCAGCATGATCAGGCTCTGACACACCACTAGTTAAGACTCTCAGGGTTTGGGGTCCATTTGTTTGCATAGCACATCCTAGCCCACCTTTATTAATAAGGTTATGACGGAGCTACTCTCATCCCCTCTCCTCAGGGGCCATAGTACTGCTACTTCTCACCCGGAGGCTTTCAGGTACTGTTTGCCTACCCAGAGCTTTGTGACCTACTTTTAAAACGGAAAATTCCCAAGGTGACTGAAAATGGTTTTCTTTGATTCATAAGGGCCTCATTTTACTTCTGATAAATTCAGTGCTTCTCCTTGGGAGTCAAGCAGTGTATGAAGCTTAAGGAGTATGTTTTCATTAATTTTAATATTGTTCAAAATTCCATCTCTCAGAAGAAATGTAGCTTGTCAAGGACATAATGATAACTTTTTTAAAAGGACAATACTCAACTGTTCTCTTTGGTTTGTGGCAAAGATTGTGTTTCCTCTCTGGTGTGTTAAGATCACAAGTTTGGGAAATTTTCATAACTTTCCAAAAAATCTGAATAGTTTATCAATTTAATAAGAATGAAGCCAGTTGCCTTCTCTCTTCCATTGATACCAGTTCCCCATTCGCCCCCTCTTCTGCCCCCTGCCCCCCAGCAATTCACGTCAAGGAAGAAAGGGCCATCCACGGGGGCTGAAACCTGAATCTAGTCTTACATGTTGTCACTTGGTCAAATATATTGGGGAAAATGCTGTTTGTTTTCATGTATCATTTGCTTGTTGTACTTCTTAAAAGGGGATGATTTTGAAAAAAAGTCTGAGATACACTATTAAATGAAAAGAGCATGTTGCAAATATATACAGGTAGATGCGTGATCGTGTGCGAACATGTTCTTATATTTAAAAATTCGACACACATGACTGCATTCATAAACGCACGTGGAAAGGCGTGCACCGTGTGCTCACATGGGTGGTCATGACTGGTAGGAACCAACTGGTAGGAAACCAACTGGTAGGAACCAACTGGTAGGAAATTCCCTGTTCCTGGTGTTTCCTTCCAGAGGAATCACTTCCGCTAGAAGGGCACACATGACCTCTCCTCTCACTCCTTCCTCCCTCTTGGGTGACCTGCCCCCCTTCCACCTGCCCCGGAGGAAGACACTCAGCCCCACCCTCCAGGCCTTAAGTTCCCAGGGGCAGGTCACTGAACAGTACAAGGGCAGCCAGCTCAGACAGAGAGAGGCAACCAGCGTCCACTCCCAATTTTGGTCCCCCGAGAAGAAGAGCAAGGTCAAGGATAACCCAAACAGCAGATAATCCAAAAGGAAACCTCTGTTTAGCCTCAGAAGCTGAGCTTATCAATCGGTGACTTGTCTCTTTGTTTCACAAATCCGCATCCATTTATTCACCCTCACTGGTTCATCAGCAGCTATTTATGATGCACCAACTATGAGACCGTGGGCACTCTTTCAATTGCTGAGGATAGAGGAGCCACACAAATAAATCCCTGCCCTCATGGAGCTCATATTTTAATAGGAGAGAAAAAACCAACAAGATAACCAAGTAAAATATTTAGTAGGTTAGATACTAGCACATGCAAAGGAGAAGATCAGGCAGGATGGGGAGGGTGTCTTGGTGGGCAGGGGGCGGGGCGGGCATACTTGCATTTGGCTAGTACACATTGGGACTGGAGGACATGCGGGTGCAAGATGGATAAGAGAGAGAAACTTGCCTAGATTTTCACAGGTGGCCCAGCAACAGAACCGGAGCTCCCATGTCCCCCACAGCCCCTAGGAGTGGCCAAGCCTGTATGGCAGATGTACTTGATGCCTAAAGGTGAAGAGGGTCCAGGAAGGGCTCGGGGAGCTGGTATTGAACACTTCCTGTATCCTGGACGTGGGCATAGGCCCTTCAGGGACGCCCCTTTGCACCTCTGTGCAGTCAACACCCATCATTATGTTTACCAAGCGCTTAGCTGCACGAGGCAAAAGGAAATTCAGTTATCAGGAGGGTAAAGAAACAGTCAGCCCCTTGCCTCTTTCTCTCCACCACACACCCTCACGGAAAGTCGGCTAATCCCACCAAAACTAAGGTTGGATTTTCTGAGCAAAGCTTCACTCAAGACACAGCTACTCACAATTCACATTAGCATGAAGGAAAGCATATTCTAAAACTGCCTAAGGTTTTTTTTTTTAATGTAGCTTTTAGACTTTGAGAAATTTAATCAAAACTGTCATAAAAGGGCATTCTCCTTTGACTTAGCCTTTCCATTTCAGTAGCAGAAATGTTGCACAAGGCAGAAGAAGAAAAAAGTAATTTAAAAACACCATTGGACTGAATCTATGGAACGCTATTTTGTAGAAAAAGCCCACACTGCTAGAGGCTCCCTAGGGAGGAGGACAGGGGTTGATAGCATTTTCGCCGGCAGCTTTAGAGGACAAATTTGACTTAAGATCCAGGGTATCACTGGGGCTTTAAATAAGTGTGCTGCTGCAAGAGCTTTGACTTTGGGCTCCTGCGGGGGAGATGCCTTATAGAACATCAGGAACCACCAGATTGACACGCAGACTACCTGCCTCACCTGTGTTAATTTCCAACAGTGAACAAGATGGAGGATAAAAGGCCCCAGGACCGGACCCTCAATGAAAGGAAACTCTAATCATCACTAAGAAGAACAGATAATAAGAAGAAGAGCTCTTCTTACATTGGGCTTACTATGTGCCACTTTCCACCCATTAATTAAATTAATTTTCATAAGAGCTCCACGCATTTGGTGCTGTTCGATCCCTGATCCCGAGACGGGCAAGGTGAGACGGAGTGCCTGGTCTGTGACTTGAACTAATAACACAGAGGACTAGTAATGCAGGACTCCTGGGCCTGTGCTACTAACGAACTAACCGGTGAGTGTGACACACAGCAACTGACTTAAGAGCTACTTTTGCAATGTTTCTTCCCAGCTTTGAGCGGGGCCTGGAATTATTTACAAAGAATTTAGGGGCAGCTGAGACCCCAGCAGACCTGTGATACAGAGTTCATCCTTTTTAGTCCAAATGATCTCAAGGTCAGAGAATCAGCTTCTGGAATCCTGTAGCTGATTGAATACCAGCACATACAAGGTCATTATTGCCATTGGTAGCTGGCTTGCAAATGGACTTTGAAATGTCTTTTGTTGTTCTTGCTGCTTTGAAGGCTTTTTTATTTAGGTGTTAACCTTTCTCCTGCATCCTTTTTTTCCCCCTGTGACGCTAAAGCCCTCAGGACTTGAATTTGCCTGTGCCCCCAGCTATCAACAGTACGGAATTCATTTTCTTAAAATCTACTCTGCATTAATCTGTCTAAGGCCCATCCCTCCATTGGCAGTAAGACATCAGAGCAGATGTTGGCAAGCGTTTTCTGTAAAGGGACAGATAGTCACTGTTTTAGGCTTTGCAGGTGCCATGGTCACTGTTGCAACTATTCAGCTCTGTGTGGTTGCTGTTGACAGTACTATACACATGGGTATGTAACTGTGTTTTAATAAAACTTTCTTAATGCCGGCGGCAGGGCAGATTTGGCCCCGGAGGCTTCCTATGCATGGGCCCTGCACCAGAGGGGCACGCTTCTTGCCCACTTCTGATCTGCTTCCAAGTCCGGAGCCCCGGTCACCTCCTTCCTTCGGCGTCTCTCTGCCCCTTGGTTGATTTGGCCCCAGAAAGGTGGAGCGATGTGTCAGGTTGGTGAATTTAGGAAGAACAAACTGAGTCTGCCACACTCAGCTCTGCCCCTTTTCCCTTGGTAGTGCCTGGCCCACAGCGGGTAGAGGGGTCTTCTCTGCTTTTTCCGGGGCCCACAGCTCTAGTGGCTGGATGGGTAAATCCCTCTGATTCAGAGCTTCAGTCTCCCCAAGCCCAAACCCATTTGCCCAGAGTCCTTAGCGGGATCCTTGCACCCTGGCTTTTATCTCTGACAAATATGTGTCTTGGCCCCCACCTGCTTAATCCTTTATCTTATTTCCCTATAGCCTCAAAGTGGTAATCCGTAAGACCCCTCAAAGATACACATAAAATGGTGTACTGTGAATTTTTTCACTATGTCAAGAAGCCGGATAATATTTATATACTTTCAATAAAACAGCATGGACCAACTTGAAACATCAAGACTCCTTGATGTTTGGCTGGTTCTCTCATGCTTGTGCATTAATGCTGTGCGTGACTCATAAGTTCACTGGCAGTAATAAAAGTTTTGCACACCTAAGTTGTAAAGTTCATTTAATAAATAAAATTATTTCTAGATAAAAGTTCTTTCAAAATATATTGCTCATGGGAGGAAAAGATATGAGGTCCATGGTGGCTGTGAGGTCGGGAACCACTGCTCTCAATCCCATTCCTGTCTTAATGGTGAGCAGAGATATTCAAGCCCGGGCCAGTCAGGAAACAGGGAGGCAAGGACAGATGAGCTACAGGCGCCGCCTTTCTTCCTCCTGTCCTCTTGTCCTTCCACATCGTCAAAGCCAAGCAGAGAGGCGGCGCTGACAGATACAAGAGATCCTCCTGGCTGCGGTTTACGTGTTGGTTTGCTGGGGCTGCCAAAACACGCAGCACCCAGAACCAGGGGCTCAGCAACAGGCATATACTGTCTCACAGTTCTGGTGGCCAAAGTCGGAGATCAAGGTGTCAGCAGAGCTGGTTCCTTCCGAGGGCCATGAGGGAAGGATCTGTTCCCAGCCTGTCCTTGGCTTACAGACAGCTGTCTTCTCCCTGTCCATTCACATCATTTCCCCTCTACGCAGGTCTGTCTCTGTGCCCAAAGTGCCTCTTTTCCCAGACGGAAAAGAGGATCAGGGCCCCCCACTAATGACCTCACTTTGATCACCTCTGTAAAGACCCTGTCACCAAATAAAGTCACATTCTGAGGTGCAGGGGATCAGGACTCTAACATAAGAATAATAGGGGGACACGGTTCAACCCCTTACAGTTGTCTAAACTAGAAACTACTGCTTCTGTCTGCGCGGCTAAGCTCCGTGGTTCCTTTCACACGTGGCAAGTACTCAGATGTGTGCTGACCTGATCTAAATGGGGATTCACTTGGGCTCGGTGGATTGTGGGTAGGAGAAGAAAAGGATGTGTTTGGTGGGGACACCTCACACCTCGGGAGGGAAAGACCTCCTTCCTCCCAGGCACTCGGTTAATCTACAGATCCCTCTTCAGGCCACCCCTTATCCCTGCAGGCTGAGCATCGCCAATCAGTGCGCCTTTTAATAATGATGCCCCTGCTCCCCCAGCTGCAAGACAGGCTGCAGCGACATACAGTACGAGACACTGGATGGAGACTCTTAGGAAAAACACGAAGAAAGGAATAAACGACCCCCGCAAATTCTAAGTGTTTCTTTTCCTTTCGCTTTTCTTCCTGCTTTGGCTGCAGGGTGGCCTTCGCAGACGCTCAGGCTTTCCCCTCGACTCGTGTGTACCTGGTGAGGCCCGGCCACAACCCTGGGGCGCCCCCAGCCGCGCTCCCTGCCAGCGGCAGTTCAGCCCTGCCTCGAGGTTTCCTTGTTCGCAGGCGGGCTTCTAGGAGGGTTTTCGCGCCCTGGGCGGTCCGGGCACAGTCACTGCGGCGAAAGCCTCCAGGTAGTGGCTGTTTTCGGGCCAGCCCAGGCCTGCGGCAGGCAGACCCCAGAAGCAGCGGTGCCCCTGCCGGCTGGGTGGCCCCGCGCTCCTGCGACCCTCCTCCAGATCCCGGGCACCAGGCTCACCTTGCTGCTCCCGGTAGGAGTAGAAGCCCAGGGTTCTCCCTCACTTCCCGGGGGAAAACTCGGCCGTAACCCACCCCTAGAAGGCTCCGAACACCCGCCGAGCAACCCCGGCCGCCCAGCCCGCACGCCCGGCCTCGCGGCCCCCTTCCAGGTGAGCGTTTTTCCCCTCCCCCCATCCCCACACCCGGCTCCGCGCCTGCCCCATGACCTCGTGGGGGGCGCGGGGGTCCACCTTACGCCGGTGGTCGTAGTCGCGGTACTCTGGGGTCTAGGAGCCCCAGAGGGAGGCCACTCTCCCGCCCTCCCACCCCCTTTGACCCGGACACCCCCTGACTCCCTGCGCCCCGCCCCGAACCCCGCACAGGCGGTGCCGCTCAAGCCCGCCCCAGCTCATCTGTGCAGCCCCTGCCCCGGAGTCCTAACGCGAATCTGCAGCCGCACCGCCCGGCCCTCCACGCTCCGCGGGGCGGCCCCGGCCTGCAGCCCCGCCCCCAGAAGCCCTCGCCGGCAGTGTAACCCCGCCCCCAGCATGCTCCCGGGCAATGTAGCCCC
>NC_041221.1:22167019-22182635 GCF_002837175.3 Physeter macrocephalus
CAGTGTGACCCCGCCCCTGTTCCCCCTCCACCCCGGACACCCTCCCCGGACGTGCAGCGCCCCCAGCACCCTCCCCGGCCCCTCCCCCGCAGTGTAGCGCTGCCCTCAATCCCCCCCAGCCCCCGTCCCTGCTCTCCAGCCGGCCCCGCCCGCCCCGCCCCGGGCCGCTCACCCTGCCCTGGCGGTAGTAGTAGCTGTGCTCCTTGGGGTCCTGGCGCCGCGGCGGGACGTAGCTGAAGGCGGACAGCGCCGAGACGGGCGGCGGCCGGGGCTTGCCCCGCAGCGTGGCGGCGGTGATCTCCTCCTCGTCGTCCTCCATCCGGCCGCCGTGCTCGGTCCCGCCCGCCAAGAGGCCCGGTCCCAGTCCGCCCGCCGCAGGCTGCCCGGCGCCCGCCTTCGGCCGTTGCCTGGAAACCGAGGGGGCGCAACGCTGGGCTGGACTGCGGGGCGGGGAGGGGGTGGGGCCGACCTTCCCCCGCCCCCCGGCACCTCTGTGCACACCCGGGTCTTCCTTTTTTGGGGCGTCGGGGGAGCCTCACCTGCTAAAGCCGCTGCGGAGTTCCCGGGTGGGAGGCATCTCTGGGATCCGCACTTTCCGCCGTGCTTACCCTTCTCCACGCAGTGTCGGTTCGTTTGCTCAGAGACCATTGTTCGCTGGGCAGTTAATGACCTTGCACCTACTGAGTGCAAGCGCTGGGGGTGTAGCCTTGAACCAAGCAGCCCTTTGTCCACCGGGATCTGACAGTCTGGTGACGAAGACAGGTGATAGGTGTGAAAACGTTAAGTAACTTGAAGAGGGTCTGGGACAGTGCTGCCCAATAAGAAGATAGAGAGGGCCGCGTGTGTAATGTAAAACTTTCTGGCAACCATGCTCTCATCCTTCCCTGGGCAGGGGTCCTCATAAAAGCACCAGCAAAGGAAAAAAAAAAAAAAAAAAACTCTTATAGTCTACTACCTCTTTCAACCTCTCCAATCTCTTTTAAAGACCGGATATAGGAGCTCAGCTAATGGTCAGGAGTCGTCCCAAGACTTGCACAGCTGATCTGATCTCACACTTTGCAAAATGGGAGCAGTCCACACCAATTATCTTGAGACCTCAGCTAAAAGTGAGACCGAAACTGTTTCATTGAAAAATCCTTTTCCACAGCTGTGTGGACGTGCTTCTGTTAGCTTCGATTTCAATTTCGATTTGTTCTGCACCAGACTGACAGCTGTACAGGGCATGGCTGCACACATGCACTCTCTCTGATGACTCAAGTCTGGCACACAGTAGGCACTCGACAGATACTGGGTGACTCAGTAAGAAATACAGTTGCCATAATGGCTTGGGTACCTTCTAAAGGTGAGTCTGAGACAAGGGCTTGGATGCTCTTGCTTTATTTGGGAGGTAATTCCAAGGAGCAGGAGGGAGGGACCAGAGGAGTGAGTGCAGCAGGAAAGTCTGTATAACGTTGAATTCTCAAGGTCACTCCTGAGGGCAGCTGGAGCGCGACCTTGGCCAAGACTTTCTGAGGGGCCTGGAGCAGCCTCTCAGAACCACCTGCAGGTGGTTTTAATTTCGCTCTTTTAATTTCGTGTTCCCAGTCCTCCTGGGGTGAGACTGCCTTCTGGATTGTTCACTCCTGACTTTGTAGGACCCCTGCCCAGTGCTGCCTAGGCTTCCTGTGGGTCTCCTCGGTGCCAGAGAAGCCCTGGGGCTGACAGTGACAGGTACGAGGCATCAACTTGAGGTGGCATGCTGTTGTCAGGAGGTGGGTGCAGCCCCATGGAATGGTCACCACCCCCGGGAGTGGATTCAGATGTGAGGCTGAGAGGCTGCAGGGCCGGAAGCAGAGGTGGAGGAAACAATAGGTAAGACCAACTTTGCCAGTTTCAATTATCAAGAGATTTTAGTTCCTTTTTAAAAAAACATTTTTCCTCTGTGATCCTATTATGTATTCTGGGGACATGAGTGGAATACAAGGTCAAAGAGCCTAATGTGTTTAAGTCCCTTGTGTCTGTGACTTGTACTTGCAAAGTTCTGCGTGGGGGGAGGGAAGGATAAAAGAATGAAAACACTGCTCTTAAAATAAGTGGGTTATAGGGGGCTTCCCTGGTGGCGCAGTGGTTGAGAGTCAGCCTGCCGATGCAGGGGACACGGGTTCGTGCCCCGGTCCGGGAGGATCCCACGTGCCGCGGAGCGGCTGGGCCCGTGAGCTATGGCCGCTGAGCCTGCGCGTCCGGAACCTGTGCTCCGCAACGGGAGAGGCCACAGCAGTGAGAGGCCCGCGTACCGCAAAACAAACAAACAAACAAACGAAAAAATAAGTGGGTTAATAGTACAAGAAGGCACGCTGAGTACAAGTTAATTCTGCAGGAGATCAGATCAGCTTTGTTTCACATGTGTCAGGTCTACAGTCCTCCGCTCTACCAGCTGAGCTATCGAAGGGTGCACAGATCAGCTTCGTTTCAAATGCCAACCTCAGTAGTCTGGGATGTCTAACCCCCCTAATCCCATGCCAGCCTCATGGACATACACCGGCGCCCGCAGCTGACGCTGGGTGATGACGTGGCACTGGTCTGGCTTAGGTTGACATGGGCGTGCTGACCGCTTACTGTTCACGCTGTTACTGTTCATGCAGCCGGCTCTGCAGGTCCACCGGGGCCTCGGCTGCCTGCAGCTCCCCGCTGGATGACACACTGGAGGGCGGCCTCCACTGCAGAAACTCAGGCAGTTCATGGGAGCATTGGAGGCGCCTATTCCAAACTGCAGCTGGGACTTGTCCCATTTCTCTTGACATCTGGGCAGAATGTAAGCAGGGGGAGACCTGGTAGGAAGAATTTCTGTTAATTTGAGGCAGGGAAGGAGAAAGCTAATGTTGTGCGACATTAGCATGTCACATGTCACATTAGCGGTGTTTTCAGCACAGCTTGGGTGGTGTGTGTGTTAGATTTATCATGAGTCCTCATGAGCCCACACTTGTTAAGTTCAGAAGAACCCTCTGGTTCTTTATGCTGATGAGAAAACTGAGATGTAGGTAGGATAAGTGACTTGATGCAGGTGACAGGGCAGTGGGTGCCCCTCCTGAAAGGTGTATGGAATATCTGGAAAGGGGGGGCTGGTCTGAGGGAATGGCTTTCTCCTTTGGAGCCCTCAGACCATTCAGAGATGGGGCCACAGCCTGGACAAAGCACAAAGCTTTAGCCAGCGATTCTCAGCCAGCGCAACGCAGCCAAGGAACAAAGTGTCCAGATGGCCTCCTCTCCACCTTGAAAACCTTTGTTAACTGAGGTGGAGAGGGGGGAAAATCACCTGTGAATGCATGAAAATGCCATCATCTTTCTAAAAAATCTTCTGTTGAAAATGCAGAAATTTTAAAACAGGTTGGTATCTCCATTTTCAGTTTGAAAGCTTTTACAATCATGTTATTTGTAAATGTCACTGTAAACTCATTTAAGTGGCCCAACATAGTTCACAGGCTTTAAACCAGCTTAAAATCCCTTGGATTAAGTACTCCTCTGCTTTGATGATGGTTCAGAGTTCGGAGGGGTGGATGGACAAACACACATACCCGTCGCCGGCTAGGAGAACTGCCCGTCTGTGTACCCAGCAAACCTAAAGGTCATTATGAACTCAAGGGGTATGAAAGGGGGCTCCTGCCGCACCTTTTCCGGAACCCCCATCAGTGCTGTTTGACAGTGAGAGTAACTGCATGACCCTGGCTCCTGCGACAGGGGAGCCACTGCCCGTCCTACAAAGCATCTCCACAGGCTCTGGGGCATAGGCAGTGGTCCGTGATGGGGTAACATGCCTTTACCTCACTCGACACCTCCTCCCTGGTAAGGAGGCGTGAGTACTGCTGGTAGACTTAAAAAGCATGTTTGTCATCAGGTTTTTCCTGTAGGCTGGGTCACTCACTTGATGGAGTCCCTTGGAGTCACATTAAGCATCAAACTTATGAATCAAGACATATAAGTGCAAATTTAATTTTGGCTTGTTCACCTTGTCGATTTTGAAATCAAAATGAATGTGGTTTTATAGATGCCCCAAATGAAAACGGCCCGATACCGACGGCTCTAGCAGTAAGCAGGACCACCTGCCAGAACCAGTGCTCCTTACAGAGGGCGGACCCTAGGGCTGAGGCAGGAGATGGTAAGTGAGCCTGGGGCATCCTCTTCTGCCAAGCAATTTTCAAAATCGAATGTGTCAAGGTCAAAAGGACAAAGAGGCCATCCTGAAGGGTATCCCACCGGTCTAAAACAGGACAAGTTATGCATCCAAAAGATGACTGTAATGGACTGAAGCACATCAAGTATATAAAACGTCATGAATTCATAAATATCCTAAACAAACAAACAGACAAACAAAATACTGACCAGACAACCACCTCTGTGTTCTAAACCTTGATACAAGGAAAGACACATTTATCTCATTTTTTTCTGTATAAACCTTATTTTATTTTTATTGGAGTATAGTTAAGATGTTGTGTTAGTTTCTGCTGTACAGCAAAGTGAATCAGTTATACATATACATAGATCCACTCTTTTTTAGATTCTTTTCCCATGTAGGTCACCACAGAGTATTGAGTAGACTTCCCTGTGCTATACAGTAGGTCCTTATTAGTTATCTATTTTATATATAGTAGTGTGTGTGTGTGTCAATCCCAATCTCCCAATTTATCCCTCCCCCGCCTTTTCCCCCAGTTAACCATAAGTGTGCGTATAAACCTTATTTTAGAGTTCAAAAATAGGTGATGGGAGAAATTTCTTCTTTATAGATGAATACAAGCTAATAAAAGTAAAGGAATGATAGCGTTAGGAAATCTTTGTTTTTAAACACCTGTTGGAATAATGAATCTAGGCAACAGTCATCAACAGATGCTGAAGCCATTAGGTGACAGGTTGATGGGGACTATATGGTGGATGGATCAGGCTGGTGCTGATCCAGGAACCCACTATCAATCTTGATGAGTATCACTAAGAGAGTAACGAGACATTACGGTATGATGTAAAACAAATACACAGCATCTCCTCTGAAGCATCCTTGCTGAAAAAATTAAGCTGAATCTAAGCAAGCCTCTGGATGTAACCTTTAGTTTAACAGGAAATATATCAAAGGAACCAGTTAGAAAATGTCAAATCAATACTGTGGGATATTTTACAAGGCAACTGATCTAACTTCTCCAATAAATTAATAACATGGAAACCAGGTGAGGGGTGGCAGTTACAGACATGAGACTTCAGACTTAGGGGTATAACATCTAAAAGTAGTATGCGGCCTTTGTTCAGATCCTGCTTCAAACAAATCAACAGTTAAAAAATATTTCTGAGAGAAAGACAAATACCATATGATACCACATATGTGGAATCTAAAATATTGCACAAATGAATCCACCTACGAAACAGGAACAGACTCACAGACATAGAGAACAGACCTGTGGTTGCCAAGGGGGAGTCTGGGGTTAGTAGATGCAAACTATTACATATAGAATGGATAAACAACAAGGTCCTACTGTATAGCATAGGGAACTATATTCAGTATCCTGGGATAAACCATAATGGAAAAGAATATAGAAAAGAATGTGTATATATATATGTACAACTGAGTCACTTGGCTGTACTGCAGAAATTAACACAACATTGTAAATCAACTATACTTCAATTAAAAAAATTCCTGAGACAGTATAGAAAACTTGGAATATAGACCAGGTATTAAATGATCACAGGTAATAATTATTAGTTTTGTTCATTGTTATAATGGCAGAATAGTTAAATAAAAAAGGAAAAAGTTTATTGGTTATGGATTCATACTGAAGTATTTAGAATAAAAGTATATGATAGCTTGGATTTTTAAAGAAACATTCCAATAAAAAAGGAAAAGAAAAAAAAGAATATGGGAGTAAATCGATGAAACAGAATTGGAAAATTTGGGTATTTTGTCATGCTGAATAAAGGGACTCACGTGAATTCATTACACTATTCTTTCTACACTTATGTGTGTTCAGTGTTTTCCATAGTAAAATTTACAGTAGGATTACTGAGATATTGTTTATTGCAAACATTAGAACCCAGAATATCAGTTCAAGACACAAATAGTGTGCCCTATATACCAGAGACTTTGGGAGGAGATGGGGACAGAGATGTTTAGTTTTTTTCTGAGATGGGATTTCAAGTATATTAAGGCAAAATTTTTTATGATGGAGCCAACAGCCAAAGAACACCAACAAAAGGTAGGGCTTACTGACTACACAGGCAAGGGAGCCGGCACACCAGAGGACCCAGGGACAGGGATGATGACAGGATGAGTAGAGGATTTGGGTGAAACTGAACAAAGCTGGGTTGGAGATGCAGAGAGCAAGCTTGTGCATAAGAGCACTAACATGAGGCCTGGCCTCAGAAGACGACCCGGGATGCTCAAAGATAAGAAAAAGGTAAGGGGGTTTGTGTCCCAAACCCTCTATCTGAAGCTCTGCATCGTCTTGGAAATCTAGGCTGCTTCTCTTCACCAGAATGACCCAGGAGGCTCAGATCCTGCAGGCAATAGAGGCGTGTTCCATTCTTATTACAGCAAAGGTTTTACCGAAGGTTTCTCAGCGGGGTGTCTGTGATGCTATTTAGCAAAAGGAGTGGCCACGGTTCAAGCTGCTGCCCCAGGAGTCTTAACCCTGGAGGCAAATGGTTCTCCACGAGCTTTAACAATGAAGTTTGACTGCAACGTAACTCTTGTACCAATGACAAGAGTCCTCATAGCTCTCTGAGCATTTACTGTTTTCCAGGTACTGGCCATACAGCTGACAAGGCACGACTTATTTCATGATCCGGAAACGGAGCAGGACCCTAAGGGGCCTTTCAGGGACAGACCCCTCCCCCATGTCCTCTGCTGTAGCTCCTCTCTGAAGTACCCAGATACTAGCTAATGGTATCTGATGACCATTTCCGGAGCTGTGTTACAGATGCTAAAACCACCACTAAATGGAAGAAATTAACTACCTGAGGACCGTGAGCACGTAGCCCCCAGACCTACTGGCGCCTGAGGACTGACAATGTTAACCCCTGCGACCCCACCCTGTTACCTCACCATCAACCAATCAGAGAACTGTGCACTAGCCGATCACATACCCTGGGGCGCTCCCTCCCTCACTTGGCCTTTAACAATGCTTTGCTGACGCCTAGGGCGGGGGTGGGGTGGGGGGCGGTTCAGGCTTTCTGAGCACCAGCTGCCTGGTGCCTGCCATACATGCTGCACTTTCCTTCACCGTAGACCCGTGTCAGGAGATTGGCTTTGCTGCACGTGGGTGGGCGGACCCGAGTTTGGTCTGGTAACAATCCTACACTATGTATTTAGACTCCAGGTGCGTCTGGATATGTTTCCAGTTTGGGGAAATCTCAGCTTTTTAGACCCCCTCCCTGAATTTGTGCACGAATTCAGGGAAGGGTCCAGCATTTTTAGAGGGAACTTTTTACCCCCCAGAATTCTATCAAATATGCTCAGTTCTGCTCCTTCCTATTCTTTCTTCTACCTAATGACTATTTACTAAGTCTCCAAATGCACCCAGGTGTACAGAGTCGGCAGGTAGAATCCTGGTCAAAGAACCAACCAGCATCTCTTCATCCCAAGATACCATCTACCCTCCCTGTCTAGGCTTGGTTCAACCAAACAGCATTCCTTCTTTAGGTCAAGGTACGGAAAATTGCCTGTTTTGTTCAGGCAGAACTGTCACCGCACCATTCCACAGCTCCAGCCTGCCGCCCCCCGCTCTTCCCCCCGCCAACACCCGCGCAGGATACTCTCCTCTTGGGACACGGGATCATCCCGGTTCCACGGCTGAAGCCCAATAAATGTCCTAACCTTTGCTGCCCTCTCGCGGCTGGTCTGAAGATGATCACCGTTGCTTCAGGGGTTACGCTGGCAAGTTAAACTTTTTTCACCTATTTTTCTTTCATTGCTTTACTTTTTTCTCCTTGCTTTGCTTTTGCTTTTAAAAAACAACATCAAGAGTATGTCTTATTTAAAAACATTATTAATATGTGGTACCAGGAGTTATCATACTGTATATGTAATTTCAACAAGAAAATTCACATCATATTTACTTACATAGGTAGACATTAAAATACTAGTGGCCTGAGGATTCAGTTTATAAGGACGTATGGCTTTATAATCTTACGGAGCTTGCCAAATTTACTCCAGTTGGTGAAATCAGCAGTCTTGTATCTGTTTATTAGCCTAAACTATTTTCATAGCATATCCATGCACATTTTCAGGATTAAAATTTGCTTGAAAACAAACAGTGCCAGTCAGTTCTGGCCTCACTCTCCATGGCGACCGTCTGCTTTGTGCTGGGTGTTCCGGCCATGGCGATGCCTGAAATGCTCTCCCAGCAGAGACCTGCCTCCCTTTCTTTGAATTCTGCTCACAGATCACTCCACGTAGCCTCCTCCCGCACCCCCGGCAGAGCTGACGTCTTCCGCCTTCCAGGGTCCTGCTCACGCATCAGGACTGCCAGCTGGCTCATCACTATAATCACCCATAGCCCCTCCAGGCAGGAGCTCTTCTCTGCTTCCCTCTGCAGCTCCAACAGTCAGTGGGGGCCCAGCATGATCACAGCTCTTTACTAAATGTTGAATGAATGAAGGAATGAAGAGGGTAAGGGAGAGCCAAAGGAGACAAAGGCTCAGGAGAGGATGTAACTAAAAGTGCAGAAGAAGGAGCATCTCATTCCAATTAGGGCAACCAGGAACAAAGGTCCCCATGGAGAAGGATTGAGATAAATGGAAGAGGCGGAGGAAGAAGGTTTTGGGCTATACTGTTTTTTTCATAGCATTTATAACAGACTGCTCTTACCTCTTTGTGTGGCTATTTAAGTCTATGTAATCAAGTCTCCATAAAAACCCAAAAGGACCGGATTCAGAGCTTCCAGGTTGGTGAACAGGTGGAGCTTAGGGGAGAGTGGTGCCTGGAGAGGGCAAGGAAACCCCACACCCTTCCCCATACCTTCCCCTAAGATGTCTTTCATCTGGCTTTCCTGAGTTATATCCTTTTGTAATAAACTAGTAATCTGGTAAGTAAAATGTTTCTCTGAGTTTCAGGAGCTGCTCTAACAAATTAACAGAGCCCAAGGAGGGGGGTCATTGGACACCCCAACCTATAGCCAGTTGGTCAGAAGCACAGGTCACGTGACAACCTGGACTTGTGACTGGCATCTGAAAGGGGGCTGGTGGGGAGCGGGCAGTCCTGTGGGACTGAGCCCCCAACCTGTGGGAGCTGGTGCTGCCTCCAGGTAGACGGTGTCGGGATGGAGTTGAATTGCGGGCCCCCAGCTGGTGTTGGAGCTCTGCTGAGTGCTGTGTGGGACACCCACAGCCCGCCCCCTTGGCCAACGCGTACACTGTAGTTGGGTGCAGAACCCTTTTATCCCGAAACTTTACCTTGGCCATAATGGGACAATGAAGCATCTGCAATGAACTAAAGAATTTTAATCCGTGCTGAATTTAAAATTTAGAAGCTTCTCCCTCCAAACACCCCCCCAAAACCCTACTTAAGTTGCTGTTTTTTACATCTTTATTCCTTTATTTAAAAAAATATATGTGTATGTGTGTGTGTATATATATATATATATATATATATAAAGCTCCTATACCAATACAAAATATTATTAACTAAAGGGTTATTTTTGCATAAGTCTACAATTATATATGTTTCCATCCAACGTACTAGTCTATTTTTCATTGCTCCTTTTCCTTACCATATATTACTTCCTCTAACAAAATACAAAAGAAAAAAACGGGAGATAAAATTTCTTCCTTACATTTGTTAGAAGAGGAAACAAAGGTCTCTCCAGAATATATTTTCTGTTAGCAGATAACTGTCACAAAACACAAGACTTAAAATTATGACACTTACTCATGACATTCCTTTATTGTATTTGAGCGATTGTTTGATGTATAAAAGTATCTGATACCAGTATTAAATGAAGGTTAAAACTAATTTTAAATTTGCTACTGATAAGTGTATACATGGTATAAGGAAACTAGAGACCCCTTTCAGATCACCACAGTCCATAAATAAATGGCTAATTTGCAAGTTCTTTCACTATTTGAGTTCTGAAGTCAGTATTCATTCTTGTTACCAGTGACCACCAGAGTTCTGAGAAAATAGTTTTCTTTGTAAATATTCCACTAATTCAAGTCTGGATTTTAGCATCTCAATCTCGTAATAGGGAATCTGTAAAGAGAGGAAAATAAATCCATCCTCATCCTTCATAATCGGAAATTACCTTGGGTTTGGTTACCCTGTCCGCTATCACACCCTCCCCACAGCAGCGTGTAGGCTCCCAGCAGGCAGAGATCTCAGCGGTGCCTATAACGGTGCTGCCAGGTAGCAGAGGCTCAACAAGAGGTAGAATGTCTAAATAAGAATCAGACATGATCCCTGCCCTCAAGGAACTTACAAGTTAGGTGCTAACTTAAAATATACAAAAAGTAGGCAGTAATACTAAGCAGAACATGCAAAAAAAATTGGGGCTCTAGTGCTGAGACGGAGTCGACACTTTAGATTAGGGGGAAAGGTCAACCTGAGCTGGGAGTTGACGAACAGCCAGAATTTAGACACGCAGAGAGGTGGGGACCACCTGACTCGCGTCGGCAAGGGACAAAGGCCAGACAGAAGAGACCACTGAGCTGGGAGCAGAGAGCCTGGCTGCGGGCAGACCTCGAAGGGTCTAGAATGTTGAGATGTAGATGTAGTCTTTATCCCATAAGCAGTGAAGAAACAATGAAGGTTTCTAGGCACACACTGGCACGATTCACTGTAGGAAAATTAATCTGGGTATGTACAAGACGGAAAGGAAAAAAGTCACCAGACAGGAAGGCAGAGAGCAGACTGGTAGACAGCTTAGAGAATGGAAAGCTCCATGGACACTCATCGCGACTCATCACCTAAGACCTTGCTAAAAGATCTACGATGTAAATACAAACAAGAGTCTTAAACATTAAAAACTGATGAAGATCCTGCTTTTAATGGGTCATCTTGTCCATTCTAGTCATTAAATCAAAGGGAAATTAAAACAAAACGGGTATTCCAATAATTGAGTAATTCTAAAAGCAAAGTAAAGCACAGCTTATACAGAATTTAGGTATGTCTCCCTTTTGGAAAAGAGAAAATTTGAAAATTGTGACTTCAAATTACAAATCAAGAGACTTAAGCCTAATGAACAAATGTGGCATTTAAACCAGACTCAAGAGTCTTGGCCCACTGGGCTGGCATACTACTTAGTATCCTGGAAAAAGCAAATCTGAACTAGAAATGGCTTTTAGGAAAAAAAAAAAAAAAAAAAAAAAGGCAAAACCATACCTGGACAACTTGATAACCAAGTAAGTACAGATGTCTCTGTTTAGTAGCTTCCTTTCCCAGTAAGTGTTTGCTATTCAAACAAAATCTTTTTGGACCATCAATGCACAGTGCTACCCTAAAAAACCAAAGAGGAGAGGGAAACTTAATTTTTAAAACAATCCGAAGTATTTATATGGTTTTGGCTGCCAGAGTTTATTTGGGATTTGGCTATTCCTTCGTGCCAATACTATTTTCAAATGAATCATGACTGTTATCCATTAATCTGTTGAAAAAGCACTCAACTTAATTAAATTAAGGTTCACAAGATAGTACACGGAATTTCCAAAACTGGTATGCCATAGTGTTTTAATTTTCAGAACCATGTCTACTTTTTTCACTTTCTTAAGAAAACAATCCCTGTGTATGAACCTCAACAAGTCTTATAACATATAAACCACAACAGTTTTCTTTACCTGTTATGTATATCTTCATCAACTGTAAATGGTAATACAAATCCGTCTTCATCTAATTTAATTTCAACATCTGGTAAGAGAAGAAAGGAAAAATTCTTCATGTGACACCCTCACAAACACTAGCTTCCTTTTCTCCTTGCTGTTTTGATCTCTTCCATACTGCATTTATCAACTGGGCAGAAGGCTGCAAAGTAATGACCACACCAGACAACGGTGAGAATTTTAATTTAATCAGAGCTTTGCCCAACCAAGTCGGCTTTAAACTGAGAGGGCCTCCACTACACTAAAACCAGGAGGGGGCCCTCAAGGTATCTGGGGCACGATGTGACTCACACACACTTCTACTCTCCTTACAACAACTGGTGGGAATAGTGAAGAAAATCCTTTGAGTAAAGTCAGACACCTGCGCAACTGGCACCTTGCACCCCTGGGGCTCCAGTGCCCAGGGAAGGTGAAGCGGCCGGCAGCCCAACACGTGGGCCCTGGGCGCCAGCAGGCTCCCCCTTCCTTCCTTGTCAAGGGAGCCCATAAAGGAGGGGAGTGAGATGTGACCACCTGAAGCCTAGAAACGCTGTCCTCCCTGAGCTCACTGTCCTTTACTCATCAATTTGAAAGGAGAAGGACTTTGTAGTCAGCGCTGTCCGCGATGATGCCAACGCTTATACCTGCCACTGAGCACTTCAAGTGCAGCTAGTGCGACCGGGGACCTGAACTGTGAATTTTCAAAACTGGAATTTTAAATTTAAGTAGCTACTGGTATGTGTGGCTATTACATTGGACAGCACTGGCCAGGAGGATGAGAGCAGCTAACAATTACTGAGCACTTTCTGTCTCCCAGGTATTAGTCGGAGTTACCTCATTTTGTCCTTAAACAAGTCTTTGAGGTCACTACTCCTCTTACTCTCATCTTGCAGATGAAAACAAGCCAATGAATGCCCCCAAAGGATGCCCAGAGGCATTCGGCTACTATGTGGCTAACATGGAGTCCTGACTCTTCAGCCCTACCGCCCACCCCTGTTCCAATTTGCCTTCAGGGAAGGGCCAACTTCATTTTGTTTCCAGACCTTTGGTGGCTACTGAGCCCCACGTGTTCCATCAGAGGACAGCACGCTGAGGTTTCGTTAACAACAACAAAACTCCCTACTACTTACCTATCGTGTAACAATAGGGTGTTAACACTTTTGAAGCAAAATACAATCTTGCTCCTAAAAGGTCAATCAGTCCAATCATCACAGATTTATAAAGCTGAAAATCCATGGGGGTCTCCAGGGAAGAGCACGGAGTAAGAAACGATTTCACTCGATATATAGGAAGAAGTTTTGGACCCTAAAAATGTATGTGCAAACATGAGAAAGAAAAATAAGATACAAAATCAGAGAATAAAATGAAGGTTGCCTGAATATAAAAGTCTGATCCAATATTACTTTATAGGCATGATGCTTCTCCAGGACTTAGGACAAATACCTTTCTCCAAATGACAATGCCAAATATTCCTGTTATAGTTCAAGCCCAATAGTCCAAAATATCTTTTAAATGTGTTTTAAATGTAGCCAATGGTCACAGAAAGAAAGCAAGCAAGCAAGCAAGCAAGAAAGCTCAAGAAACATCTTTGGAACTCTCAGAATTGCTTTAAGGGCCTTGAGGAAACACAGTTGAAGTTTTTAATAGTGGAAATTGTGAGGAAGCTGACATTCCAGTTTAGAAAGAAAAGGACAGCTATGTAATAATGGTGCTGGCAATTGGTTATCCATCTGGAAAAGAACCAAGTTAGAGTTCTGCCACACATTACAGACTATCATCTATTTCAAGTAGATTAAAGATCTAAATATAGTATGGAAAATAATATTTTTTAAAGTTAGTAAAATATTTATATTACCTTAGGAGTCATGAAATATTCCTAAACAATATAGGAAACCCAGCAGCCATAAAAAATGAATAACTTGACTACAGAAAACTTAAAAATTTCTGTATAGCAAAAAGGCATCATAAACAATATAAAATTAAAACTAAAAAAATTTAAAACCACGAACCAGGAAGAAATATGTACAACGTACTTAACAGTTAATGTGTTTTACAATGTGTTCTAGGACAAAAAACAAATACAAAAGAGAAAGACAAACAACCCTATACAAACAGGAATTAAGGTGTAACAAAGGCAATTCATAGCAAATGTAAATGACCAGTAAACATTTGAAAATATGCTCAACTTCATTATCGCTCGTTAAAGTGCAACTGAAGCATGTGACATGACATTTCACTGAGTCAAATGACAAAATTAAAGGGACTAAGGAACACACTGCAACAGAAATGGGGAGACGTGGTCACCTTCATTCACTGCTGGTGAAATACGACATCTACAACTATACGGGAAAAAAAAAATCTGTCAGTCTCTATTGAAAATTAATCCAGTAATCCCACATTCAGGAATCTAGTCTTTAGATTAAAACAACCAAAAGGTCCCAGTATGACAGGATATGTAAGTATGTTTATGACAGCATGGCTGATCAAGACAAACGTTGGAAAAAGCCTGAAAATCCATCAATGGTGGGACAGTAGAATAAATACCGTGAAATATCAGACCATTCTTTAAAAGTATACATTTGATCTTTACCTATTACCCCTGAAGAATGTCCATGATATACTGGGAATAAAAGCAAATTGTAGTTTGAATAGTCCCATTCCATGAAAAGAGAGAAACTAGATGGTGTTTATGAGCTACTCATAAACATGGTTCAGTCAAGTACGGAGAACCAGGCAGGAATGAGCAAGTCTGGAGGTACCATTTCTGATCCTGAACAACGTGCCCGATTAAGTTAGGAGAATGAATCCTTAGAAAGCTCTATACAAAGCTCGAACTCCATGTAAACTGAATTCTATCACGTAAGAGTGAAACTTCTGCTTGGTTTAAGAACATACTCAGGAATGGTTCAGGATTTGTTCGTGCATAAATTCACACTTCTATATCCAAGAGCCATGGGGAATGCTAAAACCCTTTAAAATCCCTAGAGTAAGTCCAGGAACACTAAGACTCATAAGCCTGCCGTACTTGATAAAACCTTCTAAGAATCTTACACCTTAGAGGTGTAAGAAGTAGGAAGTGGTTCTTTCAAGGACAAGAACACAGGAATAGGGTCAATTTACTAGAGAAAAGGCTATCTGGTGGCAACTACTCCAAGTGAATGAAAATTCTGCTTTCTAATGAGGTTACTGAGACAGCTCAAAAGAGAAGGAACTTAAAAGATTCGGGAGCGGGGGAGGTGTTGGAGAGGAAGAAGGCAAAAGAATACCATCCCTGTAGGGAAACAAAGCAATGCAGCTCACGCTTTTACCTTATAGAACGGGCATTCTAGAATCGCGGTTAAGAAAAGTTGGGTCAGTTGTGCTAGGCTCAGTCTGTCCAAATAGGACTCTTCACCTGAAATAAAAAGCATCCCAGTCATAGTTAAGTTTGAACTTTGGTGTGTGTAATAAAAGAATATCCAGAATGCACATTAATTAATTCACTCCAGTAAGGTACTTTTAAATGACACTAGGAAAAGAACTTGTTAGAAGTAATTATACCTTCTTGCCTCCCATCTCAATGAAATCTCATTTTGGCTTCCCAGAACGCAAGCTCCTAACTTGAGAATATAATTAAAAGTGACAGGGCTTCCCTGGTGGCGCAGTGGTTGAGAGTCCGCCTGCCGATGCAGGGGACACGGATTCGTGCCCCGGTCCGGGAAGATCCCACATGCTGCAGAGCGGCTGGGCCCATGAGCCATGGCCGCTGAGCCTGCGCATCCGGAGCCTGTGCTCCGCAACGGGAGAGGCCACGACAGTGAGAGGCCCGCGTACC
>NC_041221.1:22182689-22196539 GCF_002837175.3 Physeter macrocephalus
GAGGCCCGCGTACCGCAAAAAAAAAAAAAAAAAAAAAAAAAAAAAAGTGACAAATGTATGTTAGTAGAATTTGTGGGAATTTCCTTTACCTACGGAGATCCAGATTCCGGCATATTTGGGTGGCTTTGAATTAAGATGAACATCTTCTCAAAAAAAAGGAGTGATAGAGTTGTTCTCATCAAAGACGCTAACATGTAATTGTGACACTGCTACCGCCATCACCAGATCCCTGCAAGACTCAGTTTCTCAGCTAGGGCAGCAGAGTCTGTTTACCCGAAACTGTGTTCTCTCTCCACGCAATGTTCTAGCATTCTTTAATTCTGTGTTTATATTAGCATCTGCAGCTTCAGATTTCTTCGTTAAGATTGTTATGGAAGAAAAAATAAAGGCAAAGCACTGCTCAATAAAAAAGGTACATATGTGACTTGAAAACATCACAAGTTCAAACGCTAAGTTTTCTACTCTCAGAAGTAATAACCAACTCACCTTGCAGCTGCTGAAGAAAATACGGGCTGAATATTTTGGCCATAAAGTTGACTGGATGGCATTCAATAAGTGAACATGAATGGAGAAGTTTCAATAGTGTTTTGGGTGGAAAATAATTGAAACGAGTTAACAGTATGTTTTCTAGCTTCCTAAATAAAGCAGAGGCATTTGGTGGCAAATAATTGAGTTTTCCAAATGGTTCAATTAACTCGGCAGTTTGATTAGGTGAAAATTTCTCTGGCTGACAAACAAAAGTTTCTGCCACTGCATTGAGGATGGGTTTTGAAAAAATCAGCTTTCTACTGCAATACTCCATGACTTTGCTGATAACCTCGGGATCCAGAGTGAGACAGAGTGAAGCGACATGTTGCTCCAGGGCTTTTGTAAAAAATCTGTCGTTGTGCCCAAAGTAGATGAACGCCTCTAAGACTTCTTTGAGCTCTTCGTTAGTGAAATGAGGGATATGCCTCACAACATATTTACCCAATTTTATAACCAGTGGAAGTGCCTGAGTTTGATCAAGGACCACCAGGGCAGTAAGCATTTGGCTCAGCAACTTAGGACTCAGGTTGGAAACTACTGACAGAGAAAAGTTATTTATCTTATTTAAAAACGTCTGGTGTTGGTCAACTTTTTCAGGACATGCCTGCAGTATTCTGTAAAGGGTCACAATATCCTCGGGGGTAAATTCTTCCAAATTTTCACCTTGCAGTTGATATATAATCAGGTCTACTGTCGAACAACCTGGACCTTGCAGTTTAATCAGACATTCCCCCAGGATACAAAGACTGTGAATGTCCAGGCTACCCCTTTCGAGACGATGCTGGCACTCTGCCAGGAGGTTCAGCAGCAAGCGACTTTGGGGATCCACATACAACAGGGTCGGGACTTGCAAAGCAGTCACCAAACCCGTGTTTGACAGATTTGAGGGGTCCTGGACAAGCTGATTACACAAAGCTTGAAAGGCGCTATTCTCCAGTATTTCTTTTGGCAACCTTTGATCATCATCTTTTTTTTCCATTTCACAAATCCGATGTAAGACTCCTGCTGCCATAGTATCGGGCAAAGTCTGCAGTGTGCTTATAAAATGTAAGACTTCTTCCGATGAAGTGAAGCTGTTTAATCTCCTGTAAAATATCTGTTCATCCACATTTTTAACACTGTGTTCAGACCTGTCCCAAGCGTGTACTTGAGAGAACACTGGCTCACCAACTGGATGAAGGTCATTTCCGTTTTCTGAATGGAACTTTTTAGAATGGGCATGATGGAACCTGACCCTAACAGGCTCAAGTTGCAGTGACCAGAACCATGGACACAGATGCTCCTTGACTGTCTTGTGAACACAATTTACACGCTGAGTTTTCAGACCAGCCAGAGCTCCATGTATCCGAAAATCAGATAAATGACAAAGGTTCCTCCGCAAGGTCATTAAAGCCATGCCACCAGACTCTCAACTCCTCTTGACTTATAACTACGTTAAAAGAATAAAAAAAAACACGGTCAAATATACTAGAACACAGTTTATTCAACATCAATGCTTATGGAACTAAGGATGAGCATCCCAAAAGGAATGATTCCCACTAAACATTTCCCACTCAAACAGAAGCACCAGAAGAGCAGCGTCTCTGCACCCTAGAGCTTAGAACAGCGGCTGGATCTCGTAATAATCGCTCTCATTTGCCAGGCAATGCTGTACTTGATTCTCCCGACAACACAACGAATTAACTACTTCGATGTCATTTGAGAAACGAGGAAACTGAAGTACAAAGATGTCACGTGGTCCGGTTTACACAGCTGTTAAGGGGCAGAGCTAGGCTTCAACTCAGGTAGTCTGGATCCTAAGTACGCCTCCTATGTGTCGGTTGATGGAAGGAATTGCGTTTGGTTCAACTTCCCCAAAAGAGGCAACGGATAAAGTGGCCATTAATTCGGATGGGTCAAAGCAAGAGTGGAAAAAGCACTTAAAGGGCCTTGAGGTGTTGGTTTCCCCTCAGAGTTAGGATCTTGTTCCAGGACCAAGGAACAAGAAGGTCTAGCTTGGCAGACGGGAAAAAAGAAATGTCAGTAGAATAAAAAAAAGTAAGACGCTGGTCAACGACGGGGTAAGGTGGGTGGCGCGCCCACATCTGAACACCCCCGCTGTGGAACCTGGGAACACGAGTGCGCGGGACGGGGAGGACGGGGGGCCCCGGGGACCGCGTCCTCCCTGGAGGGAAAGGACCCCACGGGCCGGGCGCCCCCGAAACCGGCGCCCTGGAAGAGCGGGAGCGGCGCCCAAAGAGCGGGGCGAGCCAGGGAGCGCGGGCGCCTTAGCGAAGCCGCGGGCCACACACGCCGGGCCGGAACAACCGAGCCCAATCCCGGCGTGGACACCTACCGGACTCGGCGCGCCAGGGACCCAGCAAACCCTGAAGGCACGGCAGCCTCGTGGGCCTCCGTACGCGCGCGCCGCGCCCGGGCCCAGCGCTTCGGCGCCTGCGCCTGGAGGGGAGCCGCCCCACATCCGGCGCGCCGTGATTGGCCCAGCTCCTTTCCCGAGCTTCCTATTGGTCTCGGGCGCCGACTGTGTGCGCAGGCGCGGGGGCAGGGGTCGCGGTACCTGCGCTTTCCCCAGCGTCCCCACCGAACGCCCGAAGGTGAGGGCACGGCGGCCGCAACTTCCAGGTCTGGGCGCCCGCCCAGCACGGGCCCGAAGGTAGGCGGCTCGGGGTCGGCGAGGACACCGGCTTCCGCGCCCCCGCGTCCCTGCCCCAGCCGGGCTGGGCGCGCGCGGGTCGGTCAGGACCCCGGCCCCTCGAGGCTGCGGGCGGCGCGCGCGGAGGGCGGGCTGCGCCGGGGACTCGGCCTTGAGGCCTCCCCGCTGCCTCTGGGAGCGGGTGTCCGGCGGCGCCGCGGCGTTTGCACAGCGGAGCCGGTCCCGCAGGTCCCTGTGGGCCCTTCCTCCGTCGGCGTCTTGTTCGGAACACTTTTCTAGACGGGGTCAAAGGGCACATTCGGGCGCAGGGTCAGGCGAGGGTGTCCGGACGGGGTGCCGGAGGGTCAGGAATGTTGGGAGCGCGGACCCGGCCGGACGCAGGCTCCTGCTCCGCTGTTTCTCCGCCGGACCTTGCCCTGCGGGTGCCGGCGAGCCGCCCCCGAGAAATGCGGGGTGCAGTAGAGGCTCTACGAGGTCGTTATGGGGCTGAGGGGCTTATGCTCTGAAGCTCCTAGGACCGTGCGTGGCTCCTGGGAAGTGCTCCGTGTCCTTAGCTATGCTAATAAGCGGTGCTGTTTCCATCAACCGTTGTTTTCGTCGGGTGGCTGTGGTCATCGTCCCCGCTCTGAAGGTACGGGAGCTGAGCCGCCGGTCAGTTGAGAAGCTGGCCTAAAGTTCTGCTCTTGTGAGTGATCCATCGTGGCTGGATTCAAGCCCCAGTAGTCTGGCCCCAGAATGTGATTTGTGAGCCGCAGAATTCGAGCTTCATATCTTGTATCCTCTTTGATTTAATTCTCCAACGTTTAGAAATAATGCTAACAAACTTAGAAGTATATTTCATATTATCTCTGGATGTTGTTGAAGTTATTTTAAATTAAAAGAATTCATACCTGCAGGTTGATTACTGTTTCATTAAAAAGGAAATCCCTTTTTCCCTTTTCTATTTTTCAGTTACAGCTGTAGCAGATGCTTTGAAGTGATGAGGAGGTTTCTGTTACTGTATGCTACAGAGCGAGGACAGGCAAAGGCCATAGCCGAAGAAATAAGTGAAAAAGCAGTTGCGTATGGTTTTTCTGCAGATCTTCACTGTATTAGTGAGTCACATAAGGTAAGTCATGGTTTTTACGGTGTTTCGTACTTTGAAGTATTCTCTTGGGGAAGCGACGTTAAACAACAAAGTGGGACGCTGAATGCCACCATGATCCTTTTTTTTTTTTAACACTTAGAAATTTATTTTATCAACTGTGTTGCAAGATTCCTGCCAGTTTTTTATCTACGTGTGTGCGTGTGTGTTTTGAATTAAACTACATAGTCTTAAAAACTAAGACGAATAACTACTCTCAACTGTAAATGGGAATAGTAGTCTTCGCCTTGTTTTTCTCACGGGTTGCCTGGGAACAAATGAGATGTGCGTGTTCACAGGAACATGGGCGCTTTCCACCTCATGAATCTCGCTGCCCTGCTTGTAACTTCCCTGAAATTCATGCCAGAGTTCCTCCAAGTGAAGAACCATTGAATTCTTCTGTGAAATAGAATTTAAAGTGGAGGTGTAAGGATCTGCAGAAGACTTGGGACTGCTTGTTTTTATCACGTTCAGTCTCTGCAGAAGTTCCCACCTTAGGATACATGAGATCGTAACAGATCTGTGCCCAGACTAACTGGTTTGATTGAGACCCTCAGATTATAGTTTCATACAATTCAGGCCCTAGCAACGAGCAGGGGCTCCTCCCTAATACCACACAGTGATGTGCCAGCCACTAAGCCCTCGAATTCAGCTCAGTACTTGAAAACCCACCCCTGCAGTGCACTCTCACTCAAGTTCACAACCTCTTCTAGTCTTTCCCGCATCTCTATTTGTAAAGACTAGCCTGTCGGCAGCAGAGGTGAATTATAAACTCAGTGCATAGCAGGGAAACCATCAAGTTCCTTGATGCAGCAGGGCTAGGGTGGCCCCGATGGAGTCAGTCACCCAGCAGGGAGGGTCCTGGGGGACACCACCAATCGCAGGCTCCGTGATTCTACAGCAGCTTCAAAGTGAATTCACATTGCTGCTGCCGCAGGGTGGAGTACAGCCCGGATCTGTTACGACAGACAAAGTCGTCAGCGTCATATAACCAGCCCTGGTTGGGCCCCCTCACCAGTGACCCCAGTGCGGTCAGCAGCTATTTGAAAGTTAGGTGAGTAGTGAATTTTTTTGCTGCCACCGTAGTCATGTTGTTTGCTCTTCCCACCTGAGTGATTTCTCCAATTGTTCCTGATCCAAGTTTAAATTGATAGCTGTCTGCTTCCTAGATCATGGTAGTCTTTTTCAAACTAAAGTGACTTTAAACTGCATAGAGTTGTGTTGTGTCCTTTAAGCCTGGTAGAGTGTTAGCTCAAATCTTTACCTGTTACATCAGCATGAAAAATAAAGCGATGAATTCCTTTGTGCCACGTTAGAGGATACTCGTGGGGAGCAGAGCTCATGGGGTCGATATGAATAGAGATAGGGAAGTGCTTTATTGGAAATACTTCGATTTAGTTGAGAATTAGAATAAGAAAACTTGGTTTGTAAGACTCGGAAACGCTGATGATCTCAGTTTACCACTGACGATATTCTCGGCTCTCTGGAACCCTGAGGGAGTCGGGTCCTTCTTGACAGCCAGGTTTCCTGATTTCTGAGGAGTAACACTTTCTTTGCCAACTTTAAAATGCTTTGTGTACCTCTCTGCCGTTATGCGATACAGACAACAAGACAGAAAATTAACCTGATTGCTTTGCTGATGTGTTAAGTCAAAAATACATACAGTGGGCTTCCCTGGTGGCGCAGTGGTTGAGAGTCCGCCTGCCAATGCAGGAGACACGGGTTCATGCCCCGGTTCGGGAAGGTCCCACATGCCGCGGAGCGGCTAGGCCCGTGAGCCATGGCCGCTGAGCCTGCACGTCCGGAACCTGTGCTCCGCAACGGGAGAGGCCACAACAGTGAGAGGCCCGCGTACCGGGAAAAAAAAAAAAACCAAACATACAGCAGTAGATCTCTGACGTGACATCCTTATTTTATAGTATGATCTGAAAACTGAAACAGCGCCTCTTGTGGTGGTGGTTTCTACCACGGGCAACGGAGACCTGCCAGACACAGCCCGCAAGTTTGTTAAAGCCATACAGGACAAGACGCTGCCCAGTGACTTCTTTGCTCACTTGTGGTATGGATTACTAGGTGTGGACTATATTTTGTGCACTTACTGTACTGTTGCCGCTGGATTTAACTCTAAAATCTAAATGTATCTTTCAAAGCCATGGTGTGTAATTGCCTGGGTTTTGTCCTCTTTGGGTTTTTATATAAATACTTTATGTATGTATAATATTTGAATGTAAATAAGGTGCTGTTTCCCCAGTCTTCACCCCACAGCAGCTCCTCTGCAGAGCCCCTGAGTAGCACCTTAACCCCGGGCATGCACCAGATTCAACCAGGAAATATTTTCACCATGTTAGTGGTCAGGCCCCGCCCTAAACCTGCCAGAACAGAATCCCTGAAGGAGCGACCTGGCATGCTGGTGCTTTTTGGCGTTGTTATTGTATTTTTAAAGCTCTCAGGTGGATCTGATAGTTTCCCTAGGGGAAGACCCATTCCCCTAGGATGTGGTTCTCAAGCCTGGCCATGCACTGGGATCCGCTGGGGGAGTTTTCCTTCCAATTCCATTATTTTGAGCCCCCCTCCAGTGATTCTGACTTAGTTGTTCTGAGGTAGGGTCCTGGTATCAGTATTTTTTAAAGCTCCCAGGTGACTCTAATATGTATGCCAGCTTAAGAAGCACTGGCCTAGGGCTCTGTGAAGTATAGGTTTAAAATATTAAAGGATCAGAAGGACCAGCTCAGCAAGTTAGGACACCAGAGAGGGAGTTCAGGGTCCATTTGCCTGGCTTGTGATCTATATTCACCTTTGAGAACTATTTTGGAGAAGGTATCTAGGAAGGATGGAATGTGCTATGGAGATTTGAGGTTGTGACACTGGCCAAGATCTGTCGTGTAATGTATTCAAGAGAGCATTTTAGAGTGTTCACATCTTTTTAATTTGTCTTTTTCCAGTTTCTTTATTTTCAAGAATGAACATGTACATATTGCTTTAAAAATGCTTCAAAAAATTATTTAGAAGGAAACACTGAAGCTTATCCAACCGTTTTAGTCAGTCTTAGGCCCATATATGGGCCCACCAATTGCTCACCTCATTCTTGTAGGAAAAATCCGGGAAGACAGTTAAACAGCTAAGAAATTTAAGCTTTTAATTTTAAATTTTCAACTAATTATGAAAATGTTAGTCCATTTCTTACGAGGAAACATAGAAGCAATTCTTAATTTATCCAACACAGAAACAGAGCAAATAAATGGTTGTTTGTGTTTCAGATGTAACCTCTTCATGTTCTAGATTAGGAGTCAGTAAACGGTAAAGGACAAGATAGTAAATATTTTAGGCTTTGCAGACAACTGGTCTCTATACCATCTACTTATCTCTGTTGTTGTCGCTTGAACCTGCCATAACAAGGTGTGAACCAGTGGACCTGGCTGTGTTCCAATAAAACTTTATTTACAAAGACAGTGGGTGGTAATTGGCTCACAGGCTATAGTTTGTAGACCATGCAGTAGATTGGAAAAGTATGCAAATGCAGATGTTACATGTTTTTAATCCTTGTTTACAGATTGCCATGTTTTTACACAGATTCATGGAAACAAAAATGTGAGATGTATTTCTGTTAATAGTGATCCAAAGTATTTATTTGTTTCTATTTGTATACTTAGTATTTCTCAAGGAAAAAATAAGAAAATGTGAAGCTATACCTTATTTCTTGTTCCATCAACAACAGCGTGGAATGGTATTGTTTTAAATGTTTTGTTTCTCTCTTCTGTATGTGGTTAAATTTAAACCTTATTGCATACTAATAACCTATTTGGTCTCTTTAGGTCTGGGTGATTCAGAATACACGTACTTCTGTAATGGGGGGAAGATAATTGATAAACGACTTCAAGAGCTTGGTGCCCAGCGTTTCTATGACACTGGCCACGCAGATGACTGTGTAGGGTAAGAGCAACGTATTTTCTGTCATTTCCAGTAAACCTTGATTGTATATGTTGAAAATTAGTGAGTTTATAAAAGGGGTTCACTTTTGATCTAGCACTAAACTTCGATCTTGAAAGTCTTATTTTAGTTTTGTTAGCTATTTTTAATTCTAGCACCAAAGAAGACCATCCAGAGTTTCACTTATCTATTTTGCTGATTTTTTTAATGTGCCTTATCCATCTCAGTATCTGTTAATGGAAGAAACTAGGAAAGGTGCCCCAGTACAGTTACCTTAGTCTTAAAAGTGTGTAGGTGTTTGCAAAAAGTCAGCATTTTCTTTAGGCACTTGGGTAGCCTGTGCCCACGGGAGCGACTGGACTCGGGACCTCCCACATGGAGGGTGCCCAGCAGGCCACGAGTTACGGTTGGAGGACACAGGTCAGAGGCCTTCCCGGCATACTGGCTCTTTGGTGTTCTCCCTCCTATTGGCCATTTGCCACCATGCCAACCGGAAATATAATTTCTATTTCATTAATTTTTTCTTGTTTTTACAATTCAGCATTTCACTCTATGTGCCACCTTTCAAATGTTCTTAATGTCTTAATTCAGAAACCTTACAGGTACTGTGCTACAACTTATGCTGTCGTTTATCCTTGAACTGCTTTAGCCAGATAACGGCACACACACGCATTTGATATTTTTTCTACTAGGCGTATGTACTAAGTAAATCTCACCCACTAGATCTGTGTTTACACATCATGACAAGTTCAGCAAAGGTCGTGCTTTTCTACGTGTATCACCTTGCATGGGCGTGTTGGAGACACTGCTGTTTCCCCATAACTCAGCCTTTGAGTCCACTACACCCGTCGTTTTCTGCAGCTGTGATGCTGGGGGTTTGTTCCATCTCCCCAGGGCATATGTCCTTTCTGGTGACAAAGCTCTACCATATTTACTTGCACGTTATCTTTTAGTTTTGTCCCTTTGTATTGGGCTTCCCCCAACCCGAACCTTGTTGGCATTAAATGTTTATTGTCCTGTATGAGCTATTTAATCGCTAAGCCCTTATGAATCCATTAGACCTATTGCTCAGTTCATCTTTTACTTCAAAGGCTTTCAGTTTCCCTGTTCATTTACTGGATCGAGCATTAAAATTCTTCAATGTATATTTCATCAGCCTGCCATCTCTTTTTTTTTTTTTTTTTTTTTGCGGTACGCGGGCCTCTCACTGTTGTGGCCTCTCCCATTGCGGAGCACAGGCTCAGGACGCGCAGGCTCAGCGGCCGTGCATCTCTTAAAGTGTCAACCTAAGTACTCTTTTCTAAAATTAAAATATTTTCAAGGAGACATCTTGGCTTAAAGTACCACCACATTGAGGGGGTTAAGAATGTAGACTGGAGTCCGTACATCTGGGTTCAAATCCTTGATTTTCCCCACTTACTGACTGTGAAACCTTGGTCAGATTACTTAAACTTTTTGTGCCTTGGTTCTCCCTTGTAAAATAGATAATAATAGTACCTGTTGTATAAGGTTCTTTAGAGCATCAAATGAATTAATACAAGTTGTTATTTTAGAACAATGCCTGCCATGTAGTAAGCACACAGCAAGCATGAGCTTTCTGATTTAGGGGTATTATCATCTTACTATTTCTGAGTTGTGAGAATGGGGTTTTAAATGTAGCTGTAATTATTGAACTGCGGATTTTATATGCTTGCTCTTCCAAAGGCTCCTGAGGGATAGATGTACTGTGTGACCGAATTTGGAACTATGTACTGTGTGAGCACCAAATGAATATGATGAAATTATGGTCAAAGTTGCAGTAACATGGAGGTCTAAAATATGTCTCCTCTTAATTGTCATTTAGCTTTATGAATTGGAATTTAATTGATAACTTGTTTGAGTTGTGATTGAAAATGACAAAGATGTTATTCCCAAGGTCCTGATGCAGTCTTTCTTAGCAATTCTGTACACTCTGTACAGTTTCTGTTGAGGGAGTGTAGGGACTGTTATGCTTGAGCCCTCATACTTTGCTAGTAGTAAGTAGACTACTGTATTTTAAAAAGTACTTATGATTTTTTAAAATTTATTTATTTATTTTTGGCTGCGTTGGGGCGAGCGGGGGCTTCTCTTCATTGCGGTGCGCGGGCTTCTCATTGCAGTGGCTTCTCTTGTTGCAGAGCAGGGGCTCTAGGCGCGTGGACTTCAGTAGTTGTGTCTCACGGGCTCTAGAGCGCAGGCTCAGTAGTTGTGGCTCACGGGCTTAGTTGCTCCACAGCGTGTGGGATCTTCCCAGACCAGGGCTTGAACCCGTGTCCCCTGCATTGGCAGGTGGATTCTTAACCACTGCTCCACCAGGGAAGTCCCCTGTATTTATGATTAATTCAGCTCTCCTAAAGGATGGTTGCTTTTTTCCCCTGTGGTCAGCCTGCCTGGACATTTTACCAGAATAATTGCTCAGAACTGATAGAACGTTTGAACTATTAGTCAAAAGAGCGTTAATCTGGAGTGGTTTCTTGGTGATATTTTAATCTGTGGGAAACAAAGATCAGTAAATTGGCTAGGCAAAAAAATTGAACTATTAGTCAAAAGAGCGTTAATCTGGAGTGGTTTCTTGGTGATATTTTAATCTGTGGGAAACAAAGATCAGTAAATTGGCTAGGCAAAAAAAAAAAAAAAAAAAAAAAAAGATGGTGCATTTGATTGATGTAATTATCATTTGTGATACTAGAGTAGACTTGGATTTTGGGTAAGTACTGTTAGCCTCATCAGAATTCAGCATGCCTCTTTAAAATTACAGCTTCTTAAATTACCAACTCTATTTTAGGAAGTTAAGAGGAATCACACTCCTATTACTTTTTACTAAATTATCTTCATTTTTGCTCTCTGAATTTTTTACAGCACAGCGCTAATGAACACAATAGTGTTCTGCTTTTTAGCTTAATCATTCATAAGTATTTTTTATATTCTGAATAGCCTCCATATTTAGTGTTTTTGACAGTTGCACAGCATTCTGTCAAATGGACAGATTCTGCCGTTATCCAGTTGTTATGTATTTAAATGGAGAACTTAGACATTTGTTTCTTTTTTCCTTTTTTATTACAACAATCCAGTTTAGAACTTGTGGTTGAGCCATGGATTAACGGACTCTGGGCCGCCCTGGCGAAGCATTTTCTGTTGAGTAGAGGAAAAGAGGAGATGAATGGAACTCTCACAATGGCATCTGATGCCTCCCGGAGGACAGACCCCGTGACACAGGAATTATTACACATTGAATCACAGGTTGGACTTTTGAGTTTAGATGATTCCAGACGAAAGGATGCTGAAGTTTTAGAGCAAAATGCAGTGAACAGAGGTCAATCGAAGACATTGACTGCAGACTTTGAGCCCTCGCTTACCCGTTCAATACCCCCGCTTTCACAGGCCTCTCTGAGTATTCCTGCTTTACCACCAGAATATTTACAGGTTCATCTGGAGGAGTCCTTCGGCCAGGTAAGCAGTTTTACTTTATGTGCCGTGGCTAGTGGTGGTGGTGGTGGTTTTTTAAATTACATTATGATGGAGGCCAGCAGACTGTGGCGTGCAGGGAGAGTGTGGTCTCCCACCTCTCTTTTGTAAATAAAGTTTTATTGAAACCCAGCCATGCCTATCCATTCACGCGGTGCCTGTGGCTGCTTCACTGCAGTGGCAGAACTGAGTAGTCACTGGGGAGATGCTACCTCCATGCATTGCAGACCTGCTTGTGTTGTTACCTTACCTTTCTTTGAAGAAGGAAATGGTTAACAGCTCAGTTTCTCCGTTATTTTGGAGAATTAACTTCTTGGTTTCTCACTTTATGTGTCGGCCAGATGAGGGCAAGTTGTTGTGGGCAGTCAGGAAATTATCTCAGCAGCTAAACTCAGAGGACTCATTTATAGGAAAATCTTTTTCCAGTATGGATTTTTGGTATTCTGGGTTACTCCACTTTGTGGGGTTTTCTTTTTCTCGGTAATATCTTACACATATATTTTTGTCTATATTAAGTCTTTTTCTCTTTGCCTAGAGTACTTTTCCTGTCAATAAATAAATGACTTTAAAGTGCTCTGTAAATTTTGGAGCATCAAATTGAATAATAGCGAATATTACCCCATGATTGCCAGTATATGGTGCCCTGAAATTTCTTCCAGCCTGCTTAGAATAAATTTCCAGTGCAGCCAATCTTGTAATGCAGAGCCAAGCCCTCTTTTTTAGGGTGGCTGATTGGAGTCCCACGGGGGCTTCCTCACATAAATCACACCTTTAGTACAGCCATCATGTTTTCTTGTTTCTTTTTATTAAATGATGAACCATTTAGACATTTTAGAAACAATGTAAGTACAGCTTTCTCGTTTACTAGAACTGTTCGCATATATCTGAGATGATATTAGTGTTTTTAGCATCATATTTTTATAGTGTTTTTCTAATGCATTCAGATAAACAGGTATGGTTTTATATGACCAGCCATGGGTTATTGCTTTTGCACTTATACTTCATTATTTATTAAGTGGGGTAAATCACAATAAGTACATTGTAGTCAGGGCTGGGAACAGGCATGTGTGGCTCTAGTAAACATGCCGGGCTGGTGGGAGCAGGGTGCATGGACTTGTGGAGAGCCAGCCCCCGTGTGCTCGCTGCAAGGACGGGTGCATGTGGCGGAGGCCGTGGGCGCCGACTGATCTGACAAGGCACTTCACGGAGGATCTGCTGAGAGTTTCTTTTATGGTAGGTATCATTAAATAGGTTTGAGTTGTTGGTAATGTGGTTAAAAGATTTTTTAAAGTCTCAACTATTTAAGGGAAACTCGTGTAAATCTGTTCAAAGGATATACCTAGAGGGTAAGGGATTGGGGAAGAAAGTTTCCTGTTTTAGGGCATCCTCTGGGGATCATCACCTTGGGGGCAGGGTGGGTGGGAGACGGGAGGGTGGAAGCAGGATTGGGCTGAGTGGGAAGCTGAGCTTCAGTGCAGCCATAAGAAGGCCTTCAGCTGGACCCACTCACGGCACGCAGCGTCGGCTCCCCGTCCCTTCTGCCTCTAATGCCGCGGGATCTCCTGGACTGTGTAGTACAAGCAGCACAGCCTCCAGCGAGCGTGTCACGGGGTGCTGCTGCAGAGCTCCTTCCTGCTCTGGGCCCCCCTCAAAGCTGGCCACTTTTGTGTCACCTGGTGTTCGGGTTGGAGCAGTATCTCAGTATCCCAGAGCCTGAAGAGAGGCCTGCCAGGTGTAGTGCATCTCTCTAGGTGAAGTGAAGTGCAAGATGAGATAGTGTATCCTTTACTTGGGAGGGGATGTCCTGACACGCACCAAACATTGGAATCCTAAAAATTACTTACACCACAGGCCCTCAATCTCCATAAGGCACAGAAGACTCCAGCATCATCTGATTAGCATAATGGTCTTGATACCGTGGACTAGTGTGATGTTTTGCTGAGTGTCCAGATGTTCCACAGTTATTCGCACTGTCTTGTACCAGCAAGCAGGAATGATGTCATGGTCTTGGGGCAAAATTGTAAATGTTCAAGTGAAAGTGAACATGTCTGGTCCTCTTTTTTTTTTTTTTTTTTTTTTTTTTTGTTGGTATGCGGGCCTCCCCCTGCTGTGGCCTCTCCCGTTGCGGAGCACAGG
>NC_041221.1:22196808-22239922 GCF_002837175.3 Physeter macrocephalus
AGCGGCCATGGCTCACGGGCCCGGCCGCTCCGCGGCACGTGGGATCCTCCCAGACCGGGGTGCGAACCCGGTTCCCCTGCATCGGCAGGCGGACGCGCAACCACTGCGCCACCAGGGAAGCCCCCCACACTCCCATTTTAGCAACGTTCTTGGTTTACTCTGGCGCTGACTGTCCCGGGCTGGGTTCCCGGGGATCACTGTGAGATGGTTTTCAAGGGTGTCCTTGACACCCTGGGGTATGGGGGGACAGAAGCAGGATTGGGCACGGGGAGAAGCTGAGCTGTGACGCAGGCTCAGCAAAGGCCCCAGCTGCGCTCACGGGGTTGTCTGAAGCTGGGGTGGCCCTTCAGAGTTGTCCTGAGTTGTGCAAAGGGGCTGGGCCTTTAGAGTCATTGATTAGTCGATGGATATGGGCTGAAAGGAGGTGGGACCGGAGAGCGCTCAGGTGATCCTCAAAGGTGACTGCGAGCTGGCCGAGGGCCGCCTGTGAGCACCCCCAGCAGCCTTGCTGAGGCGCGCCCCGCTTCCTTCGACTCCGGCTCTCAGCCCTGACCCTCTTTCTAGCTTTCCCATGCAGCCACTTATCCAAAACTAATTGACTAGCACTTTCTAAGATATAAGTTTCTATTTTTAATAGAACTTGGGAACATCAAGTTATGAAAGGAGAGGGTTGTACAAAGATTTGGGTTTCTTAATATTTTCCCACGTGTGGCTACTTAAATTTAAATTGATGAAAATTAAATAAAATTCATTAGAATTCAGTTCCTTAGTCACACAAGCATGTTTCCAAGAGCTCAGTGTGCACACGTGGCTAGTGACTTCCGTGTCGGCCAGTGACGTGGAGCGTTCCCATCGTCGAGAAAGCTCTGTAAGATAGCACCAACCCACCACTCTGAGGGTTCCTGTGACCATCTGTGCAGACAACTTCCAACCTGAAACATCTGTCATTTCCTTTAGAATCTCCTTCTGAAATATGCATGCATGCTATTTCTTTTTGCATAGTTCATTAGGAAGACTGTTAGACCTTTACATGAAAAATGGTAGTATCTGATATTTTCCGTATATCTCAGAAATTCTGAAGTCTAATAGACAAGTTTAAAGTGTAGATGAGCTTCTCTTCTGAAAGACTGAGAGGCGTATGTCTGTAGCCATTTACCTTAGAGAAGAATACTTAAATAGCAGGGCATTTTAAAAGATCCTGTAGCTCTCACCTTGTCACTAAGTGAAGCAGTGGTAAGTATAATTGAAAACTGCATTTAGTAATATTTTATCACATTTGTTTCTCAAGGAGCAAAGCCAAGCACCTGTGACCTCAGTGGATCCAATTTTTCACGTTCCAATTTCAAAGGCGGTTCAACTGACTATGAATGATGCCATAAAAACCACTCTTCTGATAGAATTGGACATTTCAGTAAGTTACAGAATGTGTTTCTGAGTACAGGGATGTTGTCAGCACATGCAGAGACTTGCGCTGTGTCCTCATCTACACACTCAGGAAGAGTGAGGCCTGTGGCCAGACAGCGGCCTTTTTATTCTTGACCCATCATTTTTTCTCTCCACCTCATACCTTTTCTTTACACTTCAAGGAGGGGCTAAAATGAGTGACTGGAGGTGATTCTACTTGAGAGCATAGTGTTGCTGCCTTACTCATTAAGCCGCGAAAGAATAATGGAATCAGAACAGTATTTCCGTATAAGAGCCCCTGGAAAGGAAGCTGTTTACCTGAGGTCAGCGGCTAGTTGGAAGTAGAGCCAGACTAGACAGTCGTGTGACATTCACGTCTCAGAGTGGTGGTCCTTGTTCCTTTGAGGATCTGGAAGAAATCACGGACCCCTCTCCAGAAGAATGATTATATATAAACACTTTGCACACAGTTTTGGGGCGTTTATGTACTCCCTCTCTGAACCCCATCCATGAGGCTTCCCCAGCCTCTGCCTCATTGGCCTCAGGTTAAGAAACTGTGGTTGTACGTCCTCACAGCCACGTAGCTCAAGCCTTGACGAGGGCCCTGCAAGGTTCCGTGGGCTGGGCTCAGAAGAGGGTGCACCAAGGCCGTCGATGTGGGCTTGAGTTTCTCATAGAAAGAAAGAAATGTGACAGGCGTCAGAACTAGATGGTTTTGCTTACATAGTATTGAGTGGTTCCATTTTCCTTTTGAACATTTTAATCCATATTGCTAAATATCGTATGTACACCAAACCATTCCACTCTTGTTCTGTACTTTTGTCACAACGGGGCGAGGTTTGGCCACCTGGTAGGGACAGCCTGCGTCCCTCCCAGGCTAGAGGTGTGAGCGTGTGCGGCCAGAGGCCCCTCTCCAGAGCGCTCCACACCCCACACCGCTCTGAGTAGACCTGCTGTGGGAGGTGGCTCCACCTGGAGCCCGGGTTTGTGCAGGACCAGTACCGAGCCAGGTGGTTTGACGTCGTGTGTCATTAAGGAAAAAGAAATTGCTCGCCCCGACCCCTATTCCTCCCCAGAGAAAAGGAGCAAAGAAAGGAAATTGAACACCAGTGCAGACGGCCTTAAGTAGTTTCTTTTGCTCCTAATGTGTGTGTGTGTGTGTTTTTATGAGAGGATTTTTACATGGATTATTAAAACACTACTTACCAGAGCACCTCAATTTTTAGAAGAGGCAGAGGGTCTTAATTTCTAGTCTATGAATGCTCAGTATAAAGCAAAACATTGGATAACTACAGAATTTCTTTTAAAAAATAACTCCTAATAAAAGTATGTTTGTTTGGTTACTTGGGCTTATTTGTTAGAAACAAAATAATTCTAATTGCAATAAATTAATTCATTTACTCAAATGGTCATATATTTAAAACTCTGTTACCCCACAACTAAAACTGTTTAACTCATGTGGAATTTTTTGTATTTCATGTTGGTTCTTCTCTAGAAAACAGATTTTTCCTACCAGCCTGGAGACGCCTTTAACGTGATCTGTCCCAACAGTGACTCTGAGGTACAGCACCTACTCCAAAGACTGCAGCTCACAGACAGGAGAGAACATTGTGTCGTCTTGAACATTAAGGCAGACACGAAGAAGAAAGGTACAGCCCTGATCTCTTATTTCCCAGGAAGTCGTTGGGCCAAGGGATTGGAGGTGAGCAGGGCGAGTCTGCACAGATTCCCAGGGTCAGCCATGGGCCAGCAGGCGGAGCACAGCCGCTTGCTGGGCTTGGAGGTTTTTAACTTTCACATCACATCAGGTACCCTGAATGAGTCCATTACACTGAATGAGATGATAGTAGAGTTTATGCTCTTTGGATGCTTATAGACATTAAAAGTGAAGTTGAAGAATCAGCTTTTTCAAAACTCTGGAACAATCAGCAAGTTTGCAGCGAACTGGGGAACGCTTAAAAAAATGAACGTAACTGGTTTTGGAGAAGCAGGTTGGTTAGTTGGGCTGATTTGTTAGGCTGTTTTTTGCAATCAGCATTAGTTTGTTTCTAGGTTAGCATATATTAAAATTGTCATGCAAAAAATCCTGTAGTATGTGAATCTTCTTAAAAAGTTTTTTGTTGGGGGTTCGCTGGTGGCCTAGTGGTTAGGACTCCAGGCTTTCACTGCCGGGGCCCAAGTTTAATCCTTGGCCGGGGCAACATCCTGCAAGCCACATGGCGTGGCCAAAAAAAAAAAAAAAAAAAAAATTTTTTTTTTTTAATGTTTGTTTCTCATAGCATATTTGTTTTTGCTTATTTAATATATGAAAATAATTGCTTGCTCCATAATTAAAGGAAGTTATTTTTTAGTTATTTGCTTAGAATCTTGAACTGGAATTCATTCAGTTCTGAACTTCTTTTTGAGGATGATAGGCAGTGTTATTGGACCACTGCCATCTTTTGGCTTTTTGTTCCTTTCTTTTGTTCAGTGGTTTTGGATAATTTCCCTTTCTTTTGTTCGGTGTACCTCGATTTGGTAGGTATGGCTGGTACAACAATGCTGTTGAATTTATAACCATTGTTTTTGTAAAGTAGGTTTTTTCTTCTGTATTCCTTTTGAGGAAATTTTTTGACTGAATAAACATTGCCACAAGTCCTTTGATAGCACTATAATGTAAAATATTACAGCTATTAGTGTTTTTAGGGATGGAAGAACATTGTCTTCTCTGTTTTCTGTGTCATTGACTCTTTCCTGTCTGCCTGAAAAGGAGCAGCCTTGCCCCAGCATATACCTGAGAAGTGTTCTCTCCAGTTCCTTCTTACCTGGTGCCTTGAAATACGAGCGGTTCCTAAGAAGGTACTTTTCTTTCTTCTTTGGGTGACTACTTAAAAATATGCTCACCTCTTTGTAGGGTTTATTAAATCTGGTATTTGCCCTTTGAAGGCTTAGAAAACATGGTCGTCACAGCGTGTGTTCAGAATAGCTCCAAAGGTGTGCAGTGTCTTTGTAGCTGTCACGGGCAAATATTTTCATGTTGTGCTTATACTGAAGTTTTTTGTTTGCTACTGAAATGAGATTTTTGAAGTAGGGCTTTTTCTTAATCTTACTTTTCTAGACATTAACTTGATGTAGCACGGTAACTAGTGATGAAAGTGGCTCTAGGCGTAGCATGTGTTTTCCAGCTGTACGTGGATACTTTTTCTCTCTAATTGGTGGCAGGAAGCTTGGCGTGTAGGGCCTTTCCACTGCTTGCCACCTGTTTAATGTTGTGAAGACCCCTTTTGTGTAAAATCCTGTACTTATTTATTATGTCAGAATTCTGCAGGGAACACTGAAGGGTTTTGGTAGGTTATATTGATGTTTAGATGAATTTGGAGACAGAAAGATCCACTAGATGTCAGTGTTATGCCGGGAACTACTGATTTTGTTATAACCATGTTACTCAAGTGGATATTCATGGGTAAACTTTCCAGGCTGTGCTTTACCAAACTTGTATTGCCAGTGAGCATAAATAGTACTACTATTCGGCTACCCTGTCCGCGGTGCAGTGTTTATTCTCTATTTTATTATTGTGTTTACTGCATTTGTAGTCTTTGGGAAGTGAACTACTTTAGGAGAGGCTTAGTCCTAGATATAATTTGAGTAAATCTACAATTCACTGTGATGAGAACTTCTTGATTAAATTAAATAGTTTCACAATTTTAGTTTTAACTCTACCGTTTCTGAAAATTTCATGAAGTACATATTTAAAAACATATCTTTCCTTCCTGTAAAAGTAATATGCTTACAAAAAGTCTGGACACAAAAGTAAGTAACTCAGGAAGCAAAAGTCCTTCATAACCAAACCCCTGCAGTTAACACTTGGATTTTGTTTTGCTAAGGAAAAATGAGGTCATGTAGTATATGTGCTGTTCTGCAACATGCCTTTTTTCACTTAAAAGGAAATGAGTTTGGATATGCCAGCATGGAAAGGTACTGAAGATACTTTTAAAAGATGCTATGGGTGCACCACAGTTGTTGATTTGAGGACTTCCCTGGTGGCACAGTGGTTAAAAATCCGCCTGCCAATGCAAGGGACACGGGTTCGATCCCTGGTCCAGGAAAATCCCACATGCCACAGAGCAACTAAGCCCCTGCGCCACGACTACTGAGCCTGTGCTGTAGAGCCCGAGAGCCACAACTACTGAGCCCACGTGCCACAACTGCTGAAGCCCTTGCACCTATAGCCCATGCTGTGCAACAGGAGAAGCCACTACAGTGAGAAGCCCGCGCACTACAACAAAGAGTAGCCCCTACTCGCTGCAACTAGAGAAAGCCTGCACACAGCAATGAAGACCCAGTGCAGCCAAAAATAAATAAATAAATTTTAAAAAATGTTTTTTTAAGGAAAAAACAATTGTTGGTTTGATTATGGACGGTTGTTTCCAGTTTCCCACTATTTAAAAAACCTACATAGGTGAACATTCTAATTCATCTTTGCACACTTGTTTGAAGTTTTTTTTTATGTTTTTATTTATTTATTTTTTGGTTGCGCTGGGCGACGTGTGGGATCTTAGTTCCCCGACCAGGGATCGAACCCATGCCCCCTGCGTTGGAGGCGTGGAGTCTTAACCACTGGACCGCCAGGGAAGTGCCTGATGTCTTTTTTATTTTTATTAAGAAAATTTTTAAAAAACTTTTTTTTAGATTTTTATTTATTTATTTATTTAGGCTCTGCCGGGTCTTAGCTGCAGCATGCGAATTCTTAGTTGCAGCATGCACGTGGACTTCTTAGTTTCCCGACCAGGTTTCGAACCCTGGGCCCCCTGCGTTGGGAGGGCGGAGTCTTACCCACTGGACCACCAGGGAAGCCCCCTGAAGTCTTTTCTAAAAAATAAATTCCTTGGAGTAAAATTACTGTGTTAAAAATATTTCTAATTTAAGTTTTAGTAACATTTGTCAGTTTGTTCTCTGCACAGTGCTGTATTTCCTATTTTAGTACCATGACGTTTCTGTAATTGTAAAGTGAAAAATATTGTAAAGGATTTACAATTGCTACTGTTTTAGCCTGTAATTTAGGGAATTTTATTGACTTGAGAAAGCGTGGTGTGAAGTGTTCTTGGTAAACTCCTGTCTTACCAGAGATCCATGCAGAGAGCTGGTGCTTTACGCCACAACGTTTCCCAGGTGCTTGTTCTGTGTCTGGCACTTTGAAGAAGGCATGTAATTTGTTGGTATCTGGATAGTTTAAGAAGGGATTCTTGGCAGGGCCCGTGGAAACCCGTGACCCTCACAGGAACATGGATGTCATTTTCCCTGTTAAGGGCATCCAGCCCTCTGGGATGTGGGAGCCATGGAATAAAAAGTAGTGGTGCCCACTCGCGTTTCAGGTAGCTTTGATGCAGATGACTTGCCGAAGTTCTTTGCTTCCCGTGAGTAATGAGAGCTTTATGTGTCCCATGATGGATGTGCTTGGAATTGCATTAGAACCAAAAGTTGGCATTAGCAAGTTTGGTCTTTTGCCCAAGGGTTTGGACTTGGTTCAGTCCTTGAGACTAGGGATCTGGGACTTTCTTGTTCTGCTTTATTTATGTTCTCCTCCTCCTCTTTCCACAATGGCTCTGAAGTGACTCAGAGTCCCCGTGCAGGGGTCTGGATGCTCTGGCCCTCGCCGTTCGTCAGCCTCCGCCCGTGTCCGCATCTCCGTGCATTTGTGTTGAAGCGCACGTGCTCCCAAGAGCCGTGCTTTTGCCTCTGCCTCCCGTGCCCTCCCGTGGCTCTGCCCTGTCTGTGGCTGCCCGTCACCTCCTTTCTTCCGTGCAGCCAGACTTCGGCTCAGGCCTGCCTTCTGGGGAGCCTCTGGCCTTAGAAGGCCTGGACGTCCGTGTGCCCTGGTGGATAGGCAGCCTGTCGCACGCTGGTTACTTCTTGACTTATGTGGCTCTCTCTCGCCTGTGAAGCCTTTTGGGCAAGTTAGGTGTCCTCTTTGCCCTGTGCTTTATCTGCCCAGTGCCTGTCAGAGCAGTGGTCAAATAAATGTAGAAATCTGGGTTGCAATCATCAGCCAAGGCGAGAGCAGGTACTGCGTCCTGAGATAGAAACGTTAAGTTGTGAGACTTTCTGATTACTCACATATACCTGCCATGTAATTTGAGATTGGGCTGGTTTAAGATATAGGGAAGGTGACCAAAAATGGAGCATAGAGTGGGGTTTGCCTAACAGGCTGCCATCAAAACGAATAACAAATGAACCTGACCACACTCCTAGTGACCGCACTCACTTTTTCTTGGATAACTGGGCACATCCCCAGGTGGGTACTCACCCAGCGTTCTAACGGCTGTAACCACAGAGCGCGTGGTGATCTAAGGCGGCTTCCTCGGCCACAGGCGTTCTTGCGAGCCCTCGTGGACCACACTGGCGACGGCGCGGAGAAGCGACGGCTGCAGGAGCTGTGCAGCAGGCAGGGGGCAGCCGACTACAGCCGCTTCGTCCGAGACTCGCGCGCCTGCCTTTTAGACCTGCTGCTGGCCTTTCCGTCCTGCCGGCCTCCGCTCGGCCTCCTGCTCGGTGAGTGGTCGCGGTCACAGTCACCCCAGCCCCGAGGGGCAGCCTCTCCGTGGGGAGAGCACCTCTGAGTTCTCTGCAGGCCTGTGGGGGTGCATCTCGGTCACTGTGATCAGTAAGTAAGCGTCTTAACAGCTGCTCTTCACGCTGTCTTGACAGCTGAACTGCCTTCTTGAAGTCAAAGAATCTCTCTTCCAAGCGTAAATTTTTATTTTTTCATTTTTCTTTCCTGCCATTGTCACTGTCATTTGCTCTCTTAATGTAGCCAGCCTTAATTCTCTTTTTTTGTTCAGCCTTCAGCCTCTACTCTGTTTTTCAGAAAGCTCTTAGCCAAATTTTATCTAAAAGTGAGGTTTCCAAGGAAAGGATCTTTTTCAAAGATAGTGACAATTGGAGGAGTTTGATGAAGCCTGTGCTTCGTGTGCAGAGGGTACAGAAACGTCCCCACCTGGGCAGGTCCGCCAGGACGAACAGTGGCCTTGCTCACGGTGCCCCGGGGCATCAGCCTTGGGGGAGACAAAACATCCAGATGTAAAAAGGTCATATAGGCTGCTGTTGTGCCCACATTGTGTCTTCTGTCCTCACACTCCAACGGAAGAGACTTTAAGATCTTCCCTGGGGAACCGGCCTCAGGAATTGGAGACGTTTCTAGGGACGGTGACTATAACAATCTTACCGGATTTTAAAGCCGTCATTACTTTCCTGTGCTTGTAATTTTGTCGTCTCCTCTCTGTTTTCCTTGGTGATAAATAGTAAAATGTTTAAAATTTGCGTTCGTGTTTGGTGACAGGAAAACATGTACTTTTTACCCAAGGTCCCTTTTGATGCCCAGTACGGTTAAGGACACTCGGCTTGACAAGTCAGGCCCTGCCCTCCTTCCCTTTTTATTTCTTAGGGTCCTCTTTCCTCCTCCTCAGAGTGGTGAGGCTGCCCTGCCTGCTTTCCTGTTCGAATGAACTCTCTTGCCCTCCTCACTTGAGTCTTTTGAGCTAATAGAGGTGTTGGGATAACAACCAGAACACCCATTAGGGAAGTTACAAGAAGTCTCGTAAAGCTGTTAATCATGGAAAAATTGTTCCACTTCTTTTTATAGATTTTCTGTTACCTTTTTAAGCTTATATGTATCATTTATTATATAGTTATGTAAAAAAATTAAAGGCATTAAGACATAAAAGTTTTCATTTTTTCGAATTTCTGTAAGAAAACTTAATATAACTAAAGTGTTAAGGTGAGCCCTCTATTAAACCTTATCCTGATATTACAACTGTAAGACATTTTAGAAAGGTCTTTCTAAATTTTTGCTAAATAACTATCAAAAATATAACATACTGAACACAAAAAAGTATCAGGGTTTGATAGTGGACAGTTAGATATTCAAATACTGACTTCTTAATCTCCTTTTAAAAGAGTACCTATGTATCTTAAAACCACTAGGTTTCTGGATAACTTGACTGAAAAATGTCCACCATTACACTCCTATTTTTTTTGTTATTATCATATAAATATTATGAAGGAAAAATATTTCAAGCCTAAGTATTTTCCATAGTCCTTAATCTTTTTTGGGTCATGATCTTTTTTCAAATCTGGAAACTCTGGACACACCCCAGAAACAATGTAATTGGTTCCTTGACTCTGAGGCCCATTCATGGACCCTACTCTTAACTACCCTTTGATCTTTAAAAAATAAATAAAACAGCTTTTAGGTAGAAATACTGAGTTCAGATTGAGGAAATGTGATATGTCTGGTCTTTAAGATTTGGAAAAAAGTATTTAGTGATATTTTACTTAGACACAGTGAATTTATGTGTGCTCTAAAATATGATTTAAAATTAAAACAAGTTATTTAGAAATTCTAAATAAGAAAGTAGGAATCAAATTCAGATCTTTACATATAATTTACATATATACATATAATTTATTTTCAGTAGAAATGAATTAATAATTGCTTATTTTAATTTTTTTCTAGAACATCTTCCTAAGCTCCAACCCAGACCATATTCATGTGCAAGGTACTGACGTTTATTAACGTAATACTTAGCCTCTTTCTCCTAAAATGTAATGAAACTCTGACTTCCAAATGCTTAGTAGCTACAAATCCATTTACTGAAAACTTACCAGATGCGTGTGAGACAGTAGCAGACGTGATGAGGAGTGAAGAAGACCAGGCTTGGACTGTGTCCTCCCGGAGGTCACAGGGTTTGGCTCTTCAGTGGCTCTTGTGGTCCAGAGCCGTGTCCCCACTCAGCGAGTCTGTAGGTCCTCCGCCTGCGGCCTTACTGGTGTGCCCGGCCGCCTTCCCTGGGTGGACGTAGGGAAGAGGGAGGAAAGCTGGTATAAATCTCATTCAGTCTTGGCGGCAAACAGGTAACCAGAAACTCTCCTGAATGACATCACAAACCTAGGTCGCCGGGTGGGGGGGGGGTGTGCTTTGAAGTAAGCAACAGAACTGTTTTCTGAAGAGGAAGAAGGTAGGTTTAGAGCCCATTAGGAAATACCCTCATGCAGTAAAAAAGGCCTAACTTGGCCTGTATGTGTTGGTCCTGAGGTGGCGTTTACAAACTTATCTCTGTGTCTTTGCAGCTCCAGTCTGTTTCACCCAGGGAAGCTTCATTTCATCTTTAACATCGTGGAGTTTTGGTCTGACACCACGGTGGTGGCTCTGCGGAAGGGCGTGTGCACGGGCTGGCTGGCCACGTTGGTTGAATCGGTTCTTCAGCCAAACACACATGCCTCCCGGGCAGACGGCGAGAAGGCCCTGGCGCCCGAGGTATTAGGAGTGGGCAGTTTTGGCATCATTAGAAGTGTGCTCTTTGCCCGATTAGAAAAAACAGTGTAGGGTCCCCTGCATTGTCCGTTCCCATCAAATTATTCAAAGGAAAATGTATGCCCTACTTGAATTTTAATATCTCTTTTGGAAAGTCAGGAGAACATTACTTGCACTCAGTGTAGTGCATGTGTTTCCTAAATGTGTAAAGCATGAATTTTATATAATACATATACTCTTTGCGTCTTGCTTGTCACATTCATAAAGGAGAAGACCTTTGCGTTAATGTTCTTGGTAGGTTGGCACAGGAGGAGTCAAGTACACAGGGAAGACTGGTGATGAGGAACAGCCTCATTTTATGCTCAAGTCGGCGTCCTGTGCTCCAAAGACGTCATCTTAAAATGGCAGTTGACAACCAGAGATTAATTTTATGTCCTTCAGTTTTGCATAGTAGGATTTTCCCCTGCCCCTGTTTCTTCCCCTTTTGTTGGAGCCGTGGTGTTATTTTATATTTTGATCCACACTTGGCAAAATCTCATTCGAGACCGTATGCATAGGGAGCAATTACGTTCTCCCTTCTCACCCACAAGGATGGTTGAAATTTAAAAAAAATTTCAGTCTTTATCATGAAGCCTTCTCCATGGTATTGGAGAATGAACATGTCAGTTGTAAATGTTATCTTATTACTGGTTTGGTTGCTATAAGTTACTGAAGTTAAAAAGTTGACAGCACTTAGGGGGAATTCAGACTTCTGATATACACTTGAGTGAGCTTAAGGGAAGACTAGGACTTGAAATTGCCCTTTAACTTGGTATTTTCCCAATCTGCTGCCTGGAACAGGTGCTTTACCGTGTGTGTCCCTCGTATCAACAAAATGTTGAGAACATGAGAAACTTCTTTTTTGTAAAGAAATATCGTAGTACTGACATGAAAGTATTGTGTCACTTGATGATCTCATAAAAATAGCAGATGATCTCCAGAAAGCTAAAAAAAAAAAAAAAAACATATATTGATGCTGTATTACAAACACCAAGCATGGGTGCCTTTTACATATTCTTTCTTTCCTCCCTTCTGCCCTTTTCTTCTTCTTTCCACATTTTAACAGATTTTTGTTGACTACCCAGCATTGAGGCACTAGAGGTACAGATAGAAAGGATATAATTTAAAGCTACTTAAATGTCATTGTGCCGTGTAGTACCGTATTTCATTCAGGATCCATCCACCGCACGCCCTCCCCCGACTGGTAGATAGTACTGTTGTTCACAGATGCCTCTGCCCCCGGAGGAAGAGTAGACTTGCCCTCCCATTCATGTGTAGCCTGGCCATGTGACCAGCCTTGGCCAGTGAAAGGTGAGCAGACAGGATTATGCCCCATCTCAGCAGGCGCTCTGAACCTGATAGGATGCTGTGGCTTGCCTCTCTTGCTCTTTCGCTCTGACATGGGATGGAATGATGCAGGTCAGGGATGCTGCTTGGGTTTGGATCCAAGTGAAGGAGATCACGGTGCAGAGCTGCAGCCACTGAGCAGAGCCAAAAGTAAGCGTTTGGCGTTGTAAGCCATCGGAGATTTACAGCGGGAGCTGACTGGTGTTCTGGTCTCTTTGCGGTCCCTGGAGCACCGGGAGTGTGGCCTCTTCAGCAGTTTCCTGCCATACCCATCCTCTCCTGTTTTATTTTGCTTCCTGGGACTTATCATTACCTGTCATTCTATAAATATATGTTTGTTTATTGTCTTTTCCACCCACTAGAATATAAGTCCCATGAAGACAGGTTTGGTTTTGCTCATTTCTCTGTCCTAGTGTTTGTCATATTGAGTACCTTCAATGACATGGTTAAGTGGATGAATCAAGTGGGCTAACAAAATAGTAATTACAGTTTCATTCCAAAATGAGAACACTCATTTGATACAGCTCTGCCAGTTCTTCATTTAAAAAGTACTGTGTTCCTCCTGTTGATGAACTTCAGACAATTTTCCTTGAATTAAAGGTTAAAATATATACAATTATACCAGCAGGGAATGGAGGGAAAGATTCCTGTCATTAACTGTTAGTATCCCTCTGTGTAACTAAAGCATATGGCAAAGTGAAACTGAAAGATGGATATATTTACAAATTGATTCCCTTAAGTATCCCTGGCACATGATTTAGAAGAAAACCCTTTTGAAATTATAGCAAAAAGATTTTATCTATGTATCACTTATTCTAGTTTTGCAACAAACACAGGTAACGTGGGACCTAGGGTAGCAACTGTAGCGCAGCACTCTGGTATCTTTGGGGCAGCCCCTTAATTTCTCTTGCACTTGCCTAATTTTCACTTAAAACCTTCACTGCATCTTGATGTTAATCTTCATTGTCCCTTTATGTCCTAACATGAAGAATAATGTCTTCATTTTTTTGTGCATTTCTTCATGACACCTATAATGGGTTGCCTACTAGGAAGCAGATCTTTTTCTTGGGCCTAGAAAAAGAACTCAATTATTATTTATTCAGTGTTCTACCTCAGAAATATCGTGCCTGTCATTTTTAAAATACCTTTGATTTGGATAGAAAAGAAAAATTTACAAGACAGACTTGTTTATTTCTCTGCACTGACAAATGTGTTTGTGGTTTCAGTAAGATTTAGGGCTGCTATTTAATTTTATGATGCTTCTTTGAGGGGAAGTTGCACTTTCTGATTTCTTTAGCAAGCATCACCTTGGTTATATGCTTTTGTCTGGTTTTTATCCGAACTTATGAGCATTGGTTTAATATTTCAGATATCCATATCTCCTCGGGCAACAAATTTTTTCCATTTACCGAATGACCCCTCAGTCCCCATCATAATGGTGGGTCCAGGAACCGGCATAGCACCTTTCATTGGCTTCCTGCAACATAGGTATGTATTTTCTTGGGCTGGTGAGAAAATGTGTCCCTTGTGGTCCTGGGTGGAAGTGTGTAATACAGAGCTTTTTTGTTTCTTCAGTGGGTTTTAGGATATTGGACTTTGGTTGTAAAATTTTTATTTTAAAAAATTATTATCAAATGTGTGATAGCATAGCATAATTTGTCACCATGGGCAAAGTAAATATGTCTTCTAGAAATTGTGCTTTTTACTAGAACTTCCATTTTTACTCTAGTACATTCTTTTTCTTTTTCCCCTGCTGACCCATAGTGCATGTATTTGGGGACAGATTGCAAGCCCACCTCTGTGCAGCCGTCCCATCTCTTCCTTAGCTAGGTAAAATTGGTAGTCCCAAAGATCCAAGGACACCAACAGTTTCAAAGTTAAACCCTTAACATCAGTAATTTTCAACAGAATGATATTAATACATGTATCTTTGTATCAGAACACAACTATTTTTTATAAAATAAATAAATAAAATTGTGCTTCTCTCCCTGTTTGTGAAATAACAATTCTTAGGTAATGTTCCCCAGATAGTGGAGTAATATCCTTTGGACAAAGTCTTTTTGTTGTTTTCTTTTCTTTTTTTTTTTCTTAAGAAATCAAAAAAGTGTAGGGTGCGTCCATCATTTTTGAAACATTTCACAGCAGACCATTCTACCTTTTAAAGCCCGGTGCCGGGACTTCCCTGGTGGCGCAGTGGTTGAGGGTCCACCTGCCAATGCAGGGGACACAGGTTTGATCCCTGGTCTGGGAGGATCCCACATGCTGTGGAGCAGCTGGGCCCGTGCACCGCGGCTGCTGAGGCCTGTGCACCTAGAGCCCATGCATGCTCTGCAACAGGAGAGGCCGCCGCAATGAGAGGCCCATGCGCCGTAGCGAAGAGGGGCCCCCGCTCGCCGCAACTGGAGAGGGCCTGCGCGCAGCGGTGAAGACTCAACGCAGCCAAAAATAAAGACGATGAATGAATTTATTAAACAAAAAAAATTCCCGGTGCCACTTTTCTATTATGTTAATTGAGAGTTAATTTTTATTCATAAAATTGTTATGAATATTTAATGTAGAAATTAGTCTGGGTTTCACAATGTGATATGTTGAATTATCCTCACTACAGAGATGTCATATAAAGCTCATAGATGTCTGCAGCTCATAGGTAAGCTTACTTTATTTGTAGTGTCTGCTGGAGTGGCCCAGGTACCCTGCGGGTAGTAAGATATTAATTCAGTACGTGGACTTTGTTTGAGTGACTGCGAAGGTGGATTTTACAGACCTATCTGGAGAGGTAAAAGGAAAAAGAAAGATTGCTTTTACCTATTCTTTATATCAAACATCTCAACTTTCTTTTTCACCTAGAGAGAAACTCCAAGAACATCACCCAGATGGACACTTTGGAGCAATGTGGTTGTTTTTTGGCTGCAGACATAAGGATAGGGATTATTTATTCAGGTACTTCACAATTCTAGCGTTGTAAGGCTCAGCCATGCCGTACAATGCTAATATCAGACTTTTTCAGCTTTAAATTACAAACCTTCCAGTGACGTATTAGATATTGTATTTCAGAGAGGAGCTCAGACATTTCCTTAAGTGTGGAATTCTCACTCACTTGAAAGTTTCCTTCTCAAGAGATGCTCCTGTGGGGGAGGAAGAAGCCCCAGCAAAGTATGTGCAAGACAGCATCCAGCGTCACAGCAAGCAGGTGGCAAGGGTCCTTCTTCAGGAGAACGGTCATGTTTACGTGTGCGGGTAAGTGGCCATCGTGCTCAAGTGCCGGGGAGGGGAGGGCAGTCAGTAATGTTTATTAAAGAGACCAGGAACTGATTGGTTAATGATCTGGACATGTACGGATGAGAGATTTGATTCTTAAATACAGGACTAGAAATACAAGCTCTAAAATGATTTTTCACATACACTTAATAGCCAAGAAGTTGGCCAGCGTGGCCCCCCCCCCCCAAAAAAGAAAATTAACTCATGCATTGGGGAATGTTTTGTGCTGTTTTAAATACATGTTTTTAGCCTCTGAACGTTACATTCTGTCTCGGGATTGATTTTGTTGTATCAGTAAATAGTGAATATGTGATTTGTGCAGTCGACCTAGCCAAGGAAAACAGCTTTGTTTTCGTTTTGTTTTGTTTTGTTTTGTTTGCGGTCCGCGGGCCTCTCAATGCTGTGGCCCCTCCCATTGCGGAGCACAGGCTCCGGACGCGCAGGCTCAACGGCCATGGCTCACGGGCCCAGCCGCTCTGCGGCACGTGGGACCTTCCCGGACCGGGGCACGAACCCGTGTCCACTGCATCGGCAGGTGGACCCTCAACCACTGCGCCACCAGGGAAGCCCAACGGCTTTGGTTTTGACTCTGAGAATGTGGGTCTAGGATCCTTTTTCTTTAAGGCATAATTTATGATGTCAAAGTTGACATAAGCCAGGAGTCATTCTTAGGTTTCATCTACTTTTTGACATAAGATCCATTATAGAAACCCAAGATTGCCATAGAAAATAAAAATTTTAGGAACCTAGCTACTTGTTTTAATGGAACTCAAAAATGTTTGCCAGTTCAAAAGGAGTTTTGAAATAAGAAATTACTCTTCTTTTATCCTGACACATCCCTGGAATTTAAAACATTCCATAAGTCATCAGGTCAGGTTTATTTGTTTGTTTTTTAAACTATGATACAGAAAAAGAAATACTGGCATAGTGACCTAGAATACATATAAATATAATTGAAAAGGTTCATAAAACAAAACTTTTTTTTTTCTACTTACTTTTTATGACACATTCTGATAACTTTTATTTTGTTTGTTCTATCATTTTACAAAAAGCTGACTTTGGCTACGAAGTTGATTTCGTGACCCATTAACGACTCCTCAGCTAGAAAACGCTGCTCTAGGTCAGAAAGGGCAGAGCTTCTGGACGCTGTGTTGGTTTACATTTTCATTTACTTTTAGTGAAGCATTTGATCTTCCTTTTGTTTGCAGAGGACAGTGCTGTCAGTGTCAGATACAGGCTGAAGGCTTAGATGCAGCTCTAAATAATGGAGGTGAAGTCCGTTGTGCAAACATATGTACAAATATATGAGTAACTGGTAATTGAGAACTTGGAGGGTTCTTAAGCATCTTAAAAAACTCTTAAAACATTAACCCAGAAATAACTCTGCACCATCACTGGTGCTTCATTTTTCACATCTGTGAAGTGAAGCTGATAGCGTTCATAGCTGGTCAGAGGTGAGGGCTCAGAGTGACACCCCACGGCACTCGAACATGGACCAAACACAGGAGACTGAGAAAAACAGCCACTGAGGAAGGAGCGAACTTGTCCCTCAGCCCAGGGGGCACTGACTCAAAGGGGAGCCTTTGCTGCTGATGGTCAAGTCGGAAGCAGACAGAGGGGCCAGTAGGTTTGGCAGCTGCAGCTGCAGGACATGGGGAAGGGCCGTGGAGATAGAAGTGATCTCAGAGTGCTTGAGGGGAGAGCGTGACAGCCGTTACAACTTTCTCAGGAAATTTTACTGTGAGGGGCAGGGCAAGTTCAATTTCTGAGACGTTAGAGTCCTGTCAGACACTTTCATTCAATAAACATTCGCGTTCCTACTAAGTATTTGGCACTGTGCAGATGTCGAGAGATAAATGGTAAATGAGATGCACTCCTATCCCGAGCCACCTGCTCCCTGTGGGAAAGCCAGGTCAGCAGATGCTCACGGTTTACCGGGGGCTGTGCAGGGGCCACAGGAGCGCACCGGAGGGGCCCCTTGCCCGACCTGCAAACGAAAGAGCTGGGACGTGGAAACACACTTAATAGAGGGCCAGCCCTTGGCAAGTTCTCAGTAAACGTGTCTGTTAATAACTCAGCGTGTGCACGCGTGCATATGAAGGCTTAGATGTGTCCGGGAGCTTGTTGCCCTCAGGACTGCCTTGAGAATAGAGGGAAGACAGGTGAGGAGGGGCCCGATTGTGAGGTCCTCAGACATTTAAAGATTTCGGCTGCTCCCAGAGCACGGACGCCTTTGAAGGGTTTAAAGCTGTGAATGGGGTGGTCAGTATTGCGTGTGACAGTGGTCCTGGGCGAAGGCCCGTCCCTGGGGGAGCGGTAGGTGCCTGGAGACCTGAGGGACACTTTCCAGAGAAATGGAGGGAGGACTAAGGTGTAGTGACAGAGTCTCGGCAGTGAGGTTCGTGAATTACGGAGGATTTGGTAAAAATCACTGTTTCTTAAACAGTAATGCCGTTATCCTTTTTTTTAGAGATGCTAAGAATATGGCCAAGGATGTAAATGATGTCCTTGTGGAGATAATAAGCAAAGAGGTTGGAGTTGAAAAACTAGAAGCAATGAAAACATTGGCTACTTTAAAAGAAGAAAAACGGTATCTTCAGGATATTTGGTGATAAAATTGGAAAATAAAGGAAGAGAATTAAGCTTTTTGGCTGAAAGTACTAAAAGACAACTTTACTGAAGCTTGAGACTTCCGATTTTTTAAATTAAACATTTTTTTTTTAACATTTCTTGCAGGAGGTCGGGGGATGGCATGGGGAGTGGACCGTTTAACAGTGTAGGAAGCTTTCAATTCAGCTTCCCATATCTGCCCCCCCACCCTCCCCAAACCGCCCTGAGCTGAGTGAGAAAGGCAGCCCGCGCTCCTCCACCGGTCGGTCCCTCCCGGGGCGCCCCTCCTTCTGGAGAGCTTCTGCAGGGACCGCGACCAGGTCACAGGGCATCTCTAGCAGTACCTGTGAAGGTTTCTCAGTGCGGGATACGGGCACGAGCGTCACCCGGGTAGATAGTTAAATCTTGTGAGCTAGTCACCGGGTTTTTAAAAATAATCTAAAAATAATTTGTATTCTTATGTAAAATATGCCATAAAAATATTCATATTAGTGCATTAAAATTACATATGTATAGCATATCTGATTACATGTTTATATGATTTTATCAAATGGTTTATTACCAAAACTATATTTCTGATAAAAAATATTTTAAGGTAATGCTTATAGGGATTTTCTTATGCTAGAAATCTGAAATATATTTTGAAATTCCACTCTGGCATGTGATTTTTTTACCACAGTTACTTCTTTTTAATATCACAGTGTCATACTTTAGGGAATTTGCATTCACTTTACAGACGCGAGCAAGTGCATATTTAAGTAAAGCTGCCACCCTTTTCTCCTCCGCTGTCCAGCCCCCAGCCCACCCCCATTCCCCACCTTTTCATTTCTGCTCCTTTCGGCATATATTTTAGTTTGTCCACATAATCTATTTTACCTCCATGATATCACACAGGTTGTAACCTGGGCTTAAAATACCTACTTAATATCCTTGTATTTTTAAAATTGCTACTACTGTCTGACTATTCTATGTCTTCCGAATTCATATATTCAAATCCTGACTCCAGTGTGATGGTGGTAGGAGCTGGGGCCTTTGCAGAATGGTTAGGTCATGACGCTGGAGCCCTCAGGAATGGGGTCAGTGCCCTTGTTACAAGAGGCCCCGCAGAGCTCCCCGCTCCTTCCCCCTGTGAGGACATCGTGGAAGTCGGCTGTCTGCAACCCTGAGGCCTTCACCAGAACCCGACAACACTGGCACCTGGTCTTTCCAGCTTCCGGAACTGTGAGAAATTCTATTGTCTGTTAGCCACCCAGTGGTATTTTGTTACAGCAGCTCAAATGGACTAAGGCAATCCCCGGTGACACGTTCTCTCTTAAGATTTTGTCAAAACGGAAATCAAAATGTAAAAGGGGTGTGAAACCTTTTCTCCTCCTCTCAGGTATATATTGTTGTTTATGAGCGCGATTGGCCTTAAAAAGCAAAACTTCACCTGTCACAGGTTTCTGAAGGTCATTGTGAAAAATGAAGATCTGAAGGGAGTTTTATATAATCTTACGATTTGATAAGGCTTCATGGCTGTTTATTATAATCTCTAATCTCATATATTTTACCATAGAAATATTTCCAAAAAAACAAGAGGCATAAGAAAACATAGCAAGCAAAATTATATGCATATGTTACATATATCAGCCAAAATAGACTCAAGGTGAAAACATGAAAAGGGACAAAGAACGATACTCCTTATTGATATTAACTCTAACAAGAGCATATGACAATGAAGAACTCGTGTCCATCTTTTTGAATGATGGCTTGCTCAGGGTACATGCCCAGGAGTGGGATTGCGGGGTCGTATGGCAGTTCTGTTTTTAGTTTTTTAAGGAACCTCCACACTGTTCTCCCTAGTGGCTGTATCAGTTTACATTCCCACCAGCAGTGCAGGAGTGTTCCCTTTTCTCCACACCCTCTCCAGCATTTATTGTTTCTACATTTTTTGATGATGGCCATTCTGACCGCTGTGAGGTGATACCTCACTGTAGTTTAGATTTGCATTTCTCTAGTGATTAGTGATGTTGAGCAGCTTTTCATGTGCCTCTCGGCCATCTGTGTGTCTTCTTTGGAGAAACATCTATTTAGGTCTTCCGCCCATTGTTTGATTGGGTTGTTTGTTTTTTTGATATTGAGCTGCATGAGCTGTTTGTGTATTTTGGAGATTAATTCTTTGTCAGTCGCTTCATTTGCAAATATTTTCTCCCATTCTGAAGGTTGTCTTCTTTATGGTTTCCTTTGCTATGCAAAAGCTTTTAAGTTTGATTAGGTCCCATTTGTTTATTTTTGTTTATATTTTCATTACTCTAGGAGGTGTGTCAATAAAAGATCCCCCCAGCAGTGTTCATTGCAGCACTGTTTACAGTAGCCAGGTCATGGAAGCAACCCAGATGTCCATCGACAGATGAATGGATAAAGATGTGGTACATATATACAGTGGAATATTACTCAGCTATAGAAAGGAATGAAATTGGGCCATTTGTAGAGATATGGATGGACCTAGAGTCTGTCATACAAAGTGAAGCAAGTCAGAAAGAAGAAAACAAATATTGTATATTAACACATGTATGTGGAATCTAGAAAATAGTACAGACGAACCTATTTCCAGGGCAGGAATAGGGATGCAGATGTAGAGAACAGGAGTGTGGACACGGCGGAAAGGGGAGGGTGGGATGAATTGGGAGATGAGATTTGACATAAATACACTACCACGTGTAAAACAGATAGCCAGTGGGAACCTGCGGTATAGAACAGAGAGCTCAGCTCTGTGCTCTGTGGTGACTAGGTGGGCAGGGTGGGAGGGAGTGGGAGGGAGGGGATACTTGTATACCTACAACTCATTCACTTCCTTGTACAGCAGAAACTAATGCAACATTTGTAAAGCAGCTATACTCCAATTAAAAAAAGTTTTGTCCATTTTGTTGTCTGTCCATGCGTGACCCCAAAACTGATAGGTCCCTAAAGACAGACTGAGGAGTGTCTGTAGTGGCCCCAGAACCTGACCCGAGCCATCTGATTTATGCACAACATCCGGGTTATTTCTGTTACATTGTTAGGTACCAAGTTCAGGTGAGTATTGACCAGCTGTTCCCTCACAGTGTGCCAGCAGGTGATGGTGAAACTGGATCCCAGGCCAGATTCTGCAGCACATGCAGATATTTAATAGTTTACTAGCAGTCAGGCATAAAACATCTTACAGCCTGTCCTGTAAGCTTAACGAAGTTCCAGCCCTGTCTCTCTAGCTGGGCCAGCTACATCTTGCATAAAAAGTTTCACATCTTGTGTCAGTTTATTCAAGGTGGTTGTGAGTACTCCAGGAGCAGGGTTTTGTTTCTCCGAGCAGCATTGTGAGCTACCCTCCAACCCATTGGCTGGACACAGTGCTGTTTCATGCCTCAGGCACCTACCCCAAAGGGTCTTGCTAGAAAAAGTCTTTGACCTTGTCTATGCTTCGGTGGAGAGCACCTCTGAGTTAATCTGTTCAAACTCCATCATATCTTAATAGCGCTCGGTATTCAGTAAGAGCCCCTTTCTAACCTCAGTTTTTCTAAGAATCTACTATTGGACACATTATTTTCAGTGACATAATGTTGATCAGTGATGAAATTAATAGAAGAGCTTGGGGTAGCTGTCTGCATTAAGGTTTTCTTCATTATAATGCTAACTGCACCCCGAGGGTTCCTTACTCTCTGTAACACACCTATGTATCTGAAGTATTCTAGACTGAATTCCAGACACCATAACTCTGGGACACTAATCTATTTAGTCATAAACTATCAGATAAAAAACTCAGAGAATTTGGCCTTTGCAGTTAGCAAACTAGATGATGTACATGCTGCATCCAACAAACTAGGCACCCGTATTGGTTTCACATATGCTTGAAACATTTTCAAAATTGACCGTGAACTAGGCCATAAAGGAAAACTCAACAGATTGCATGAAATAAGGCATTGTTTGCTGATCCTGATAGAATTAAAAACTATAAAAAGCAGCCCACAAAGGCCACAGTGAAGAATTTTTAAACACCTGCAAATGATTCATGGCATAGGAAATAAAACTAGATGACAGAAGATTTAGGACTGGTTTCTTCTAAAGTGCTAACTGGACACACGGTTGCAGCCAAAGCAACACCCGGAGGGAAATTTCACTCATCCATTTCACAGATAGATTTTGAGGGCCTACTTTGCCAGGTACTGAAGTACCGTTGATACAGTAGTGAACAAAGTAGGTAAAATGCCTCTGTTCTCAGAGCTTACATTTCTTTTTGAGGAGAGCCATAAATGAATGAATGAATACATACTAATTACGATGTCTGAGAAGGTGATAAGCGTCATGGAGGACGACAAACCAGGCTAAAGGGGCTTTGGTATGCGGTGTTGGAAGGGCCGTGCAACCAGACAGAGCAGTCAGGGAAGGGCTCACTGAGAAGGGAAAGATCTGGAAGAGAGCAGGCAGCCAGCTGCTGTGGATATCAGGCCAGCGGGCAGTCCGTGCAAAGGTCCTGAGGTAGGACGGTGTCTGGTAAGTTGGAGGGAGAGAAAAGAAATAGGGAAATCCGATGATGTGTTGCCTTGAGGTCATTGTAGATTTTGATGTTTACTCCGAGTGACTAGAAAGCCATGGGATCAGAGGAATCACATGATCTATTGATAGTTTACGTTCTGCAGGACTTAACTATGGCTGTTGTGGTTGAGACTGGACTGAAAGAGCCAAGGATTGAACCATTGAAATCACTTAGAGAGCTGACATAATACAAAGGGTCAGATCATCAAATCGGACTCAAGACTTGAGTCAAAAATCTTAACCTTCTCCAGCTTTACTAATGTCAAGGATGCAGGTAAATGCAGGACACGTGGAGAAGGGAGAAACCTAGGACTGCCTCTACCACTCCCTAGGATCTTCCTGCTGCATTAGGCCCTCGCAGACCGAGATTATCATAAAACGCATACATTGCAAATAGGGCATCACTTACACAAAAGGGACTATTTAGGTCATGGAATATCTCTTTTATATGCCCAAAATTACACAGCTAATGCAACACTTTCTGGAACGCCAAGCCCTATAAATCTATGCATCCTAGGTTTATCTAGGTGAGCACTGTAGACAAACCAAGGACATCCCGCCCAAAGTATTCAGTAATTATATTAACTGTAATTGTACTAACAATCCAAATAAAAGCAAGATTATTAGGCAAACCAACCCATATGTTATTTAGAAGAGATAGACTTTAAGTTGGAAAGTTTGGAAAAGAATATACCATGCAAACAAAAGAAAAGCAAGTGTAGTTAAATTCATATAAAAAGGCTTAAAGCAAGAAATATCACAAAAGATATTTTCATGGTGATGAGTCGATGAGAAAGACATGAAAATCCGAAATATGCATGCACTCAATAAAACTGCAAAATATATAAAGCAAAAATTGTCAGAACTAAAAGGAGGAAAAGCCAAATCCAAAATCACATTTGGAAAGTTATACCATAGAAAGAACAAGCAAACGAGAGTAAGCATTTGAAAGATTTTTAACAACACAATAGGATCTAATTGACATATAAAACACTGACACCAACAACTTCAGAATAGAACTTGTCTTCTAGTTTACATTGAATATTTACCAGAATAGACCAACTTTTAAAGAGAAACTGTACAATAGGTTTTCTGAGAATTAAACTAAAAGTCAATAACTAAATGAAACGAATAAGCTCCAAATATTTGGAAAATAAGCAACACAAAGTAACCTATGAGTCAAGAAAAATCCCAAGGAAATTAGAAAATATTTTGATGACGAAAAAAGACATTCCAAAATTTGTAGTATGCAGCTAAATCAGCGCTCTGGGGGAAGTTTGTGCGTCTAAATTCTTATAAAATTTAAAAAGCTCAGGAGTCAGTGATCTACGCTGTAATACTAGGAAGTTAGAAAATGATCAGTATGTTAACCACCAAGAATATGAAAGGAGGTAGTAAAGGTAAAAGAAAATGAAATAGAAAAAACAACGTATAACAGAGAAAACCAGCAAAGCAAAAATTAATTGTTCAAGACTTTTTCCATCTTTACTGAGGTATAATTAACAAAATTGTATAGAATTAAAATGTACAATGTGATGATTTGATCTATGCATACTTTGTGAAATCATGACCACATCAGGTTAATTATCACATTCATTGCCTCACATAGTTATTGTAGTTGAGTGTGTGTGATGAGAATGCTTAAGATCTACTCTCTTAGCACATTTTAAGTATACAGTACTGTACTATTAACTATGGTGAGCATGCTGTACATTAGATTCCCAGATCTTATACATCTTATAACCAAAGGCTTGTACCCTTTGACTGGCCTCTCCCCATTTCCCCAGCCCCCAGCCTGGGGTAACCACCATTCTACTATTTCTATGACTCTGACTTTGTTCTTTTTTGACTCCACATATAAGTGAGACTGTACAATATTTGCCATTCTCTGGCTTATTTCACTTAGCATAAATGTCCTCTGTGTTCATTCATGTTGCAAATGGCAGGATTGCTTTCTCGGCTGAGTAATATTCCATTGTGTATATTGTTACAGATAAACTGAGGCATATTAAACATTTTAAGATTTTATTTGAGCAAAAATCAGTTCAAACCAGGCGGCACCAAACAGGAAGTTTTCAGGAGTGCCCCACCTATGGAAACTAGGGAAAAGACTAATGAGGAAGATGAGGAAGCAAAGCAAGGGAATTGTTTGCTTGGCTATGGCTTAAGCAGGTACGTTATTTGGGAAATCCTATTTGGCTGTTTGTGATTGTCCTTTAGGTTTTGATTTCTTAACCTTGAGACACTACAGCCTTAGGTTTTGGTGGCTTACGTAGGCTGCCAAGGTATTAAAGCCACCTCAGGGCTTCTCTGGTGGCGCAGTGGTTGCGAATCTGCCTGCCAGTGCAGGGGACGTGGGTTCGAGCCCTGGTCCCGGAAGATCCCACATGCCGCAGAGCAACGAAACCTGTGAGCCACAACTACTGAGCCTGTGCTCTAGAGCCTGTGCTCCACAACAAGAGAGGCCGCGATAGTGAGAGGCCCGCGCACCGCTATGGAGAGTGGCCCCCTCTTGCCGCAACTAGAGAAAGCCCTCACACAGAAACGAAGACCCAGCACAGCCAAAATTAAATAAATAAATAAACAAAAATACTGTTAAGTGTTTAAAAAAAAAAAAGCCACCTCAGCCTACCGACCTCCTTGTTTAGTTAATGTAACGATATATACCACATCGTCTTTATGCACTCATCTGTCGACAGACACTGAGGTTGTTTCCATACCTTGGCTATTGTGAATAAAGCTGTAACAAATATGGGAGTGCAGATATCTCTTCGAGATCCTGATTTCATTTCCTTTGGATGTGTATCAACAAGTGGAATTACTGAATCATATGGTAGTTCTATTTTTAAGTTTTTGAGGAACCTCCATAGTGGCCATGCCAATTTACATTCCCACCAAAAGGGCACAAGTGTCCCCCTTTCTCCACATTCTCACCAGTACTTATTATCTCTTGTCTTTTTGATAAAAGCCATCCTAGCAGGTGTGAGATGATAGCTCATTGTGGTTTTGATTTGCATTTCCCGATGGTTAGTGATATTGAACACCTTTCCATGTACCTGTTGACTATTTGTGTCTTCTTTGGAAAAATGTCTGTTGTCTTTTGCAATTTTTTTTTTTTTACTACTGAGTTGTATGTTTTATATATATATATATATATGATATTATTAAGCCCTAATCAGATATATTATTTATAAATATTTTCTCCCATTCCATAGGCTGCTTTTTCATTTTGTTGATGGTTCCCTTTGCTGTGCAGAAGCTTTTTAGTTTGATGTAGTCCCATTTATTTATTTTTGCTTATGTTGCCTGTGCTTTTGGTTTCATAACAAAAAATCATTGCCAACCAATGTCGAGGATATTTATCCTATGTTTTCTTCTAGGAGTTTTATGATTTCAGGTCTTACATTTAGGTTTTTAATTCATTTTGAGTTAATTTTTGTGAGTGGTATAAGATAGGGAACCAGTTTCTTTCTTTTGCATGTGAATATCCAGTTTTCCCAACACCATTTATTGAAGAGACTGTCTTTTGCCATTGTGTGTTCTTTGTGCCTTTGTCAAAGCTTAGTTGACTTGGGTATGTGTGGGTTTATTTCTGGGATCTAGATTCTGTTCCATTGATCTGTGTGTCTTTTTATGCCAGTAACATACTATTTCGATTACTGCAGCTTTGTAATATAGCTTGAAATCAGGGTGTGTGATGTCTCCAGTTTTGTTCCTCTTTCTTAAGATTGCTTTGGCTATTTGGGATATCTTGTGGTTTCATACAAATTTTAGGATTGTTTTTTCAATTTCTGTGAAAAGTGCCAATGGACTTTTGGTAGCGATTTCACTGAATCTATAGATCACTATAGATAGTAGGACATTTAATAGTGTTATTTTTTTCCAATCCATGAACATGGACTATCTTTCCATTTATTTGTGTCTTCCTCAATTTCTTTCATCTATGTCTTATAGTTTTGCAAAATTCAACATCTTTTTATGATAAAAACTCTCAACAAATTGGGTACAGAAGGAACGTACCTCAACATAATAAGAAAAAACCTGCACGTTTGATGTCAGAAGTATTGTGAGTGAAAACAGTTTGGTTACCAAGCCTGAATTAAGAGAGTTATGAGCAAACTATGATCACTTAGGAAAAAATAAAGGATATTGTATTTCTGTACATCCAGATTGTTACTATAAATTGAAAACTTGCTACATGAAAAATAAACAGTTACCTTAAGTAAGTTTAAGTAAGTCTTAAACCTGGACTTTCTGATCAAACCTTAGTGTGTCCTTCTGATCTCCCACTGCTCCCAAGTACCTAAACTATTATACCTTGGCTTTAAAATCCCCATGGCAATAAGACGATTTCCAATAACTGGGGCTTCTAAGGTGTGTTGCTTTCTTGCCCATTCAGGACTATTACTTCACTCTGTGGATTTTTTTCACTGGACATGACTTGGCTTTATTTGAATTTTCCTAAAATGTTATCACCGAGTAGATTGCACTTCAATGTCATCTTTAATCAGTCAGATTAATAAAATACTGGAAAGAATATCCACATTAATAAATTTAAACTTTAAGTTCTTTAATCACAGCACTAATTATACTTTAAAGTTATCTCAACTGGATTTGTATTTTGCCATGATTGGGGACTTAAAATTTTATCCATTTATTTATTTTCTTTTAATTGAAGTGCTTAGCTTATTCTGGTTTACACAGAGATTTCCATTTTATTTTTTCATGTTTGGTGATGGAAAGTTTCATTCAGCTTCAGTATGTGCTTGAGGGGCATTGTGGTGGGGATGGGGGGAAAGTTCATAGTCTGGAATCAGAAACTTAAGAGCTGCAGCTCCTTGGAGAGACAGAGAGCACAGTAGTTAATGGCATAAATACATGTTTGAAACAGACACATGTTTGAAACTCAGCTCTCATGCGTGTTGATGTCTTTGAACAGGTCATTTAACCTCTCTTTGCCTCAGTCTGTTAAATGAGGATTATGAGTTAATTTATATAAAGAACTTAGAATAGCTCCTGGCATTCAGTGAGTCCTTTATAAGTGGAACTGCTATTAATGATAACAACTTCAGATACAGTTTTTGTTTTCTCTGTGATATTATTTCCATTTTTTTCTATAAAATGCCGAGGTATAAACTACGATCATTTCTGGTCCTGTAAGATTCTCAATTTATTTTGCTTCTGAGGTATTAATGATAAATATTTAAAGGTTCAAACATGAAAGTAAGCATTCATGAATATGGACAATTTCAAATAGCTCTACGCAGACCCAGAGCTGCCTGGATTACAATTTTTAGTGAGATGAATGAATGCCCTGCATCACATGCTGACTGCCGTGTAGAATGTCCCATGTGACAAGGTCTGGTCAGTTCTGGTTTCCCTCCTGCTCTGTGAGCCACAAAGATTAGTCCCTCTAGTCACTCAGGTGATACAGTTTACCTAATGTGTGTGGACATATACATCAAGGTGGCTTATTTTCATCAAAGTTGAAAACTGAGATAATTTAAATATTTTTGCAGTATTTGAATGGATATGATAAGTTTTCCCACTCAGAAAGGAACACTGGTTTTTTTTAACATCTTTATTGGAGTATAATTGCTTTACAATGATGTGTTAGTTTCTTCTTTATAACAAAGTGGATCAGTTATACATATACATATGTCCCCACATCTCTTCCCTCTTGCGTCTCCCTCCCTCCCACCCTTCTAGGTGGTCACAAAGCACCGAGCTGATCTCCCTGTGCTATGCGGCTGCTTCCCACTAGCTATCTATTTTACGTTTGGTAGTGTCTATATGTCCATGCCACTCTCTCACTTTGTCCCAGCTTACCCTTCCCCCTCCCCGTGTCCTCAAGTTAAACACTATTAAAAGCAGTGTTACTCACAGTGTTGTTAAATCAATGCTTCCAGGCTTTCATCTATGCTTTGTTTAATGCTAACATTTTTCTTTTTAAATGGGGTTGATTGACATTTCATGGAGATCCAAATATCGCTTTTGACATCCATTAGATGTTCATGACCTGAGGTTCAGCTGTGTTTTTTTAGGTTAGGACAACTTTTACTTTTAGAAGTATTCTTTTAGGGTAAGAATGTTAAACTAGAGTTGGCTGAAGTATGTTGAATGCATTTTATTGTCTGATCGGTCTCTCTTCAGCATTTATTATGTTCAGTGTACATGTGTGCACAGCCCACCACTGTAAGCAGTGGGTGGCATGATCTGAGAAGAAACCCAGTGCAGAACCTAGGGTTCCTTGGTCTGCCCACTTCTGCCATGTGTCTCATACCAGGGTTAACAGAATTTATCCACCCCTGTGTGTCAACCCTGTGGGCCTCACGGAGTCATCACTGAGATTCTGTGAGATAACGTGTTATTATTCTTAGTCTGCAAATGAGGAGGTTTGGGTAAGAAGACTTAACTGCTCCATAAACTCACACAACCTTATTTTTCTTCTAAATGAGCGTCTTGGTTATTCTCAGGTCTTTGTTATTCTTTGTAAGTTTTAGAATCAGCTTTTCAAGTTCATCAAAACATCCTGATGAGATTTTTAAATTGGAATTGCCTTGAATACATTTTGGAAGGACTGAAATCTCTGCCATATTGTTGCTCGCTATCATGAAAATGGTTCTGCTCTCCATTTGATTAAATCTTTTGTAATGTCCTTCAGTAAAGTTTTGTAATTTTTTTCACACAGCGTTTATACATCTTTTGTTCATTTTATTCTTAGGGACGCTGGATATTCTGTGATTCTTAAATTACTTTTTAAAAACTGTAAATGACTTTCTAGAATTTGAAAAAAGCTAGTTTGAAAATAGGATATAGATAATATTAATCATAGGAATTTAGTAGATTTATCAAATAATATTCAATAGCTTTACTAAACCACAAATAATAATATTATTGTAGAATTAATTCTGATCGGCTTAGAAAAATTAAACTCCAGGCTTTATTCTGATTTTGCCACTTTTCTCACTAACATCTTTCTGTTCCAGAGCCCCATGCAGGACACCACATTACATTTAGTGTTCTTATCTCCTCGGTCTCCTCCAGCCTGTGACAGTTTTTCAGTCTTTCATTGTTTTCCATGACACTGAAGTTTTGAAAAGCACTTGTCAGGTATTTTGTAGGAGGTCCCTTGTTTTGGGTTTGCCTGATAGTTACTCATGGTTACACTGGGATCATGGTTTTTAGAGAATATACCAGAGGTGAGATGTCACCTTATTTCTGGGAGCACATGGCGTAACATGATTAATCACTGGTGAGGTTAACCCTGTCACTTGGTTAAGGTGGAACCTGCTAGCTTTCTCCACTGGGAAGTTCCTATTTTTCCTGTTCAGTCTATTTGGAAATGAGTCACTAAGTCCAGCCCATATTAAAAGGGAGGGAAATTAAGCTTGACCTCCTGGAGGAGTATCTATATATATTATTTTTATGCTTTGTAAGGAAATTTGTACCTTCTCCAAGTTATGTATTTTATTGTATCATCTGTTTCTATCAGATCGACCCGTGGGTATTTATTTAAATACTATGGGTTATAATATTATGGTTTTTTTGCTCAAATTGTTCATCTTTGACTACTGCAAGGTCTTTCAGGTTGACTCTTGTGTCCCTGAAATATGCCCCTTTGTTTTATTTTCTAAGTACTTCCTTATTTTCTGGCACTCTGAGATGTTCCAGGATCATCTTGTATTCTCCCTGCCCCAGTGTTACAATCAAACATTTTCCCAAAGAGCCCTGATTCCTTCTATTAGAGAACCCCTGACGACCACTGATCTCTTTTCTATCTCTCTAATTTTGCCTTTTCCAGACTGTGACGTGATTAGAATTATACAACAGGCTGCTTTTGGGGTTGGGCTTCCTTCATTTAGCAAAATGTCTCTAAGATTCATCCATGTGACTGTGTGAATTGATATCTAGTTCCTTTTTATTGCTAAGTAAATATTTCGTCGCATGGATATACAAAAGCTTATTCATTCACCGATTGAAAGAAATCTTCTGCACGAACATAAGTTTTCAATTCACTTGGATAAGTATGTGGGAGTGGGATTTCTGGGTCAGATGCTAAGCTTTTATTTTCCTTTTAAAAAATAAAATTTCTAAGACGTTGCCAAACTGTCTTCCAAAGCAGCTGTCTTATTTTGCATTCCCACCAGTGATGGCTGAGAGCTCGTGCCCTTATTTTGAGAGTAAATTAGTAGGAGCTCAGCCTTGTTAGAGCTTCAGGACTGTCCCGTCTGCGGTCTCCGTGGCGTCAAAATTTCAAACGATGGCATGGAGATGATAGAAACAAAGAGACAGAACTTGAGTTACTTGAGTTTTGTTATTCTGTATGACCGCTTGAAGTTTTTCTTCATGGTGACTTTTTTTTTAACATTGGAAAACAATTACTTACTTGCTTCAGTCTTACTTTACCGGTGAAAAATGCTTTGAAATATAGGTGTAGCCGTGATCGTCTGATGTGCTCATTAAGAAGCTCTGCGTGGACTACAGACCAACGCTGGGACATCCACCTCAACCTCTGAAGTGCGTTGCCGTCTGAAAAGTAACGTGGACATGACAGGTGCTTCTTAGATTTTGTTCTCTACTGTATGTGATTTTTTTTTTCCCCTGAGCCATCTTCTTTTCTGGTGTAAACTTGTAAATCAAGTAAATCAGATATAAAAATATTTATAAACAGCCAGAATCAACCCTAAAAATGATATAGTGAAACCCACACTTTAAAACTGTTCCTTGAAGATCAGCACACAGAAACTGTGGAGAAAACCATTAACCATGCAACAATAAAACATAAGTAAATGGACATTTGTACAGAAAAAAAATCCAATTTAAGGCAGAACGTCAGGAGAAAGGACAAAAGGGGCTGGCCTTGTGTTGCCAGAAGGAACTTCAGGGCACATTTGAGTATTTTATTAATTTCACCAAGAACTGGACAGTTCTTCTGAAGCAATGGGTTAAATATTCTCAATGTTTCTTAACATCCAGCCCTTTTCTCAGACTCTTTCGGACATTTTCACTTAATAGAAATTTATGGTGAAGGTATGTTAGAGGAAATTCTTCCACTGCAGAGACATTTGAAAGCCATTAGAGTCAGTCCTGAAGGAACAAAGACAATAACAGTATTTCAATTTCTGGAATTTATTGTGAAATGTGATTTTTTTTTTTATGGATCTCTGACAAACTTACATTGAAGACTTTTCCTAACAATTCATATATCTGTTTCTTTACATGAAAAAAACTTTCCAAACTTAACATTTTTTTAAGGTTTTTAAAATAATATTTCTTTCTTTTTTTATGTGGAATTGTTTAAATAAAGAGTTTTACATACAGTACCTTACATATAGGACGGTGTGTCTGCAAATTTAAATAATATCTGAATGTACAGTGGCATGTATTCCTATCAAAGATAAATTCAAGTTTACTGTCCATCAGTTCTCAAATGCATTTATACAGATTGCTAGAACTGATCAACAGAACGAGGCAGAAAATATTCAAGTGTTATATGTCATCAAACAGCCTCCTAACACAGTCTTCTTTCCTCTTTTTAAAAAAGTTTCAAAACCTGGACATACATTTTTAATTTTTAAAAACAGTCTGTAAAAAGGTAACATTTCATGTTAACCACCAATTCTTATAGTCTATAGTAATAAAACTAGATATGTGTAGATATAAATATGTGTAGATTATGTACATATGCACGTTGAGTGTTTGTTTCAAACAAGCACACACACTTAACGCACACCTGCACGCAGAGCACTGGGGGCGGCACACAGCTCACAAGAGCACTGGCAGACGGGAGGACCTGGGCTCGAAATCCAGCAAGAGCTGACACAGCAACTGAGTTGCCTTTGGTTTCAGAAATCTGTCCAATTGTGATCAAAGCTAAGAGTTTTGAGTGCGTATGTATTTTTTAAAACGAAAATTCCTCTTCAGAAGTGAAGCTTTTCCAGTATTCCACTACCAGCAGTTAAAAAATCCACAGCCGCAAATTATTTTGATATTTTTGTCACTCCTCATCCCAGCTGAGGTTATTTACAACTTCTTTTCTTCTGAAGGCAAATACCAAGCATACTCAGGATCAAACTGTACGTTGAAACCTGAATACTGAAATTTGACTGTATATATTCTCTATATAGTACGTGTGATATACGCGTTTCTGATGGGCTGATGGCAAAAAATAACATTTATTTCTTAAAAGTTAACATGTGCATAATAGGAAACCAAAGAACACAAGAAGCAAAAAACAAAGTCATCCATCATCACAAGCAGTTTACCGTTTGATGTGTCCTTCTAGGTCTCGTTTGTGTCTTTAAACACAACTAAGCATCCATTTTTATGTAATTAAGATCATACAGTTATGTATCATGCTTTTTCACACATCATGAATATTTGCCATTTCCAAGTCCCAAAGCTATGAGTATTCTATTCTGATAACCAAAAATACACTACACCAACTCAATCTGGAAGGAAAAAAAGTGTAGTCCTTTCTTGGCGACAAAAACTTCAGAAAAGACAAAAATGGCAACAGGCCTCTAGATAAAGATATTGGCAAAGTTAAGATTAAAATACTACATTCCCTTAACGTTCAATTAAAAATGAGACATAAAGCAACAGAGTACCCAGAGTATAATGCTTTTAAGAGGATTCATTATCTGATCTAAACTATTAAAGTATTAGCAAGGAGGTATGTTTCCACTGAATTACTTAACAATGTCTCCCTATAGTACAGCTAAGAGATGCACACACATCAATGGTTATCATCAAAATACGAAAAGGAACACATCCACCTCCTTCCCTCCCTTCTATACTTCCTTCTGCCCCGTGCTGCCAACCTACTGAACACGTCCTGGTGCACATTTCTCAGCTGGTTTAACTATTCCATGTCCGAGATGCTGCTTTTTTTATCAATTATAGCAAAGATATTTACAAATTGGTTAATTCTCTAGCTCTACTTTTTATCATACATTGTCACCTCAGGACTCCTAAAAAGCCTGGATGTTGCAAAATAATGAATGAACCTTGTCCATAATAAGCATTGGTACTTTACAAAAATGCACATTTAGACCTATGGTTATAACCTAAAACTGTCTTCTAGATCTGGAGATATTAGCCAAGAGCCCGTCCCTTCACCGTTCCTCTTACCCCTCCTCCAGCGTATCAGCGACTAAGTACAGGACTATATCTAGCTCCAAGAGGTGGATTCACATAGACGCTCCCAGAAGACACAGCCCTTCCTAAAAGCCAACACAAGGGCATTTATTAACAGGTTATTTTACTACCTCTACTTTTAATATACTTTGGGCATTAGGACTTGCTTCTTCTTTAATACGCAGCAAAATTAACTACAACACACAAATAGAACAAGGGTTAGACAATCTGAACTTGTCTAAAGACTCATGGGCACAGATCCCTTCTCCCTACTTCCTTCCCTGTCTGCTCCCCGCCTCCCCACCACCCAGTGAAGAGTCAGCTTACTCTCCAAGACTCAAGTTTAACAATTTCCACTCCCCCAATACAACCATTCCTATGAATTAACAGAAAAAAAAAAAACACTTAAAAGGTGTTACTTTTAACTCTCTACTTTCAACGTATGCTGTGCACTTTTACACATCTAGAAAGATTAGATGTTTCAAATACGGATTTAAGTTTGTCCACTATATATACATGTAGTAGCACTGAAGAAACTGCACACGAAGGCTATAGTCACAAAGTGTCTCCTAAACAGGAACACTCTGGCCTAGAACACTTCCCCTTCTCATCTTTATCAACCCAGTGGACAAGAATAATAAGCATCTGTAATGCTCAGGGGGGATTTTAACAATTTCACTTCCTCCAGTTGTTTTCAGAAGTCTTTCCTATGAATTTTAACACAAAGTGTACACAATGTATTTATCGGCTATTTTTGTCATACACTGGCAACCTCTTTAACATCTAGGAAGACTAGATGTTGTAAATTTGGACCTCTGTCCTTTATGTGCACTATGTACACAGCCAAGTAAAACAAACGCAGAGACATACCGGACAATGGTTAGTCTCGGTATAAAGCCCTTTACACTTTCTTCTTTCTCCCTAAACCAGCACAAATAAACTAATGTGTACTGCTCAGAGAGGTGGTTTGATCGTTTCGATCACTCCATTTCTCATCAGTATTTTTTTTTTTTTTTTTTTTTTTGCGGGACGCGGGCCTCCCTCTGCTGCGGCCTCTCCCGTTGCGGAGCACAGGCTCCGGACGCGCAGGCTCAGCGGCCAAGGCTCGCGGGCCCAGCCGCTCCGTGGCATGTGGGATCCTCCCGGACCGGGGCGCGAACCCGGTTCCCCTGCATCGGCAGGCGGACGCGCAACCACTGCGCCACCAGGGAAGCCCGATCACTCCATTTCTAAAAGACAATATTTCATATGAATTTTTACAAAAGGATATATCTACAAAATATGTTACTTCACTACCTCTACTTTTAACATGCTTTGTGCACTTCTAAACATCTAGAAAGACTAGATGTTTCAAATAAGGACTTAAGTTTGTCCACTATACACACAGTAGTGTTGAATAAACTACACACATGTAACAATGGTTAGATCTGAAAGTGTCCTCTACATAGGAACATTCTAGTCTAGAACACTTCATTTCTCCCAGTACCTCCTTTCTGCCATCCACCCAACATTGGGCAAGTACAGGCACAGGTGTCACTTAGATGTGATTTACAATTTCACTTCCAAAGGTCCTTTTCAGAAGACGGCCTTTCAGTGAATTTTAACACAAAGTGTACAAAATGTGTTAGTTTACTAACTCTACTTTTGTCATACATTGGCAACCTCTTTAATATCTAGAGACTAGATATTATAAAATTGGGACCCACTGGTCCAGTATATACAAAATATATACAGTACCTGCTAGCAAAACATCTTTTGCAGTCTTCCGCCCACCTCCCTAAACCCAATGAACAGGCACAGAGTATACTGTTCAGAGAGGAGGTTTAACAATTCCATTTCCAAAGACAGTATTTCCCATCAGTTTTTAAAAGTTATTTACAAGAAGCATTATTCTACTAAAACTACTTTTAAATACATCAAGCGCTTAGTGTTGAATAAACTACACACATGTAACAATGGTTAGATCTGAAAGTGTCCTCTACATAGGAACATTCTAGTCTAGAACACTTCATTTCTCCCAGTACCTCCTTTCTGCCATCCACCCAACATTGGGCAAGTACAGGCACAGGTGTCACTTAGATGTGATTTACAATTTCACTTCCAAAGGTCCTTTTCAGAAGACGGCCTTTCAGTGAATTTTAACACAAAGTGTACAAAATGTGTTAGTTTACTAACTCTACTTTTGTCATACATTGGCAACCTCTTTAATATCTAGAGACTAGATATTATAAAATTGGGACCCACTGGTCCAGTATATACAAAATATATACAGTAAAGTTAAACAAAATGCATGTAACATATAGAGCAATGGATAAGTTGAAATGTTCTAGTACCTGCTAGCAAAGCATCTTTTGCAACCTTCCCTCCCACCTCCCTAAACCCAATGAACAAGCACAGAGTATACTGTTCAGAGAGCACAGCACTGTTAAATAAAATTGCACACATGTAACAATGGTTATAATCTGAGGTATCTTCTAAGTATGACCATTTTGGCCTGAACCATTTCCTCCCTCACTTCCTTCTCTCCACCGCCAATCCAGTGGACAAGTACATGCATGTGTAATGCTTAGAGGTGGTTGAACAAATTCATATCCAAAAGTCATTTACAGAAGACAGGCTTTCCTATGAATTTCAATAAAGTGTACAAAATGTGCTAATTTTACTACTTTGTCATACACTGGCAACCCCTTTAATATCTAGAGACTAGATGTTGCAAAACTAGGACTCAATTTGTCCATTATATACACTATATACACAGCAAAACAAAATGAACATACAAAAAATGGTTTTGTCTGAAAATGTCCAGGTATGAACGCACTAGCATATTACCTTTTGCAATTCTTTCCCTCCCTTCTCCAAACCACTGAACAAGTATAGACAATAGTATACTGCTCAGAGAGGTGGCTTAACATTTAACATTCCCAAGGACAGTACTTCCTGTACTGTCCAGTACTTCCTGAATTTTAGCAAAAAGATATTTACAAAATGATATTTTACTACCTCTACATTTAACATACATTGGGCACTTCTAAACATCTAGATGGACTAGATGTTTCAAATAAGGACTTAATCTGTCCACTATATACAGAGCAGTATTGAACGAACTGCACACATGTAACAGTTATAATCTGAAAGTGTCTTCAGAATACCAGCATTCTAGCCATTCTAAGACCAACCTCCTTCTCTCTCTCCCCCCTCCACCAACCCAGAGGGCTATAATGCTCAAATTTTCAGAAGACAATCTTTCCTAGAAATTTTCACACAAAATGTACAAAATGTATTATTTACTAACTCTATTTTTGTCCTACCCTGGCAACCTCTTTAACATCTAGAAAGACTAGGTGTTGTAAATTAGAACTCATTTGTCCATTATATACACTATATATATATACACAGCAAAGTGAAACAAAATGCAGGAACATAAAAAAGACAATGGTTAATCTTGCCTCACTATAAACCCACTGGCACAGAGCTCTTTGCACTTCCTTCTCCTCCCCCTGACCTTGCACCAGTGCACAAACAAACACAGTGCATACTGCGTACTGTTCAAAAAGGTGGTTTGGCCACCCCTCCCCGCCAAAACAACATTTCATACGAATTTTAACAAAAAGATATTTACAAAATGTCTTTTTACTACCTCTACTTTGAACATATATCAGGCACTTCAGAACATCTAGAAAGACTAGATATTTCAAAAAAGTACTTATTGTCAACTGCATATACAGGAGTAAGGAGTAAAATGCACACACAAAACAATGGTTCTAACATGCAAATGTCTTCTAACTGTGACCAGTCCGGCACAGAACCTTTTTCTTCCCCCCTCAGCGTCTTCCATTCCACGTCCTCTAACCCAATGAACAAACATGGACCTCTGTGTCTCCTGATGTCGCCTCTAGAGGTGGTCAGACAACTCCATTTCGAAAAGTCCTTTCCATTGGACATTTCTTTTCTACGGTTTTTTTTTAAGAAACAAATGGGCATTTACAAGACATGTGACTTTCTAACTCTATCATATGTCGGCAACCTCTTCACATCTAGAAGGCCTAGATGTAGCGAAAAGTTTTCTTTCGAAAGGTTGGGGGGAAAGTTGAGAGCAGCTTTTTCATGATATATACACAGGCCTTCTATAAACGGCCAGTAAATCTTCCCAAAGGGTGGCGGGCACTTCCTATTGGCCGTACGTGGTACGTGATTCTACCATTTCTGTCTTCCGACCTCGAGGTCTTGGTGGAACGACGACCCACCGCCCGATGACCCGCTAACGTTCCACCCGTCGTCGACCGGGGCTCCGCTCACCTTCCGGGCCCGTTCAGGCCTTTGTCCGTCGTTGTCCGGACGAGGTGAGGTCTCGTCCCACTGGGACAGAGAGGTCCCCTCAGGTCCCGGATCCGCGCGGGCTCCAAGGCCTAAGGGTGGCCGAGCTGGCGTCCACGTAGACCCCCCTTCCCGGGCCCTCGAGGCTCTCCAGTGGCCCCCATGCTTCTCGCCCTGCCACGCCCGACGCCCAAAGGCGCCGTGTTCTCGGTGGCGGGCCGGAGGCTTCGCCTGACCCCTGCAGCGTGGGGTCAAGAGACCCGGCGGTGGGCGGGACCTGGGCTCCGAGGGGCCGCCGCCGTTAGGTCGTGGAGGTGGGGGTGGGGGAGCAGTTCGTTGCTGCTTCCAGGCTCGGGCCCTGCCAGTGGGCGGCTGCGGGGAGGGCTCTGGGGTTCCGCAAGACAGCCTGAGCCTGTCCCGGGGGCCCCCCAGTTCACCTGCCGACCGCAGGCCGGAGGGCCTGGAGGGCCCCGGGCTAGAAGGCCGCGATCCGCTTCTCACCGCGCTCTCTGCCGGAACTCCAAACTTAGCATTTAAGAAGTGTTTTTCGATTAACTATGGGGAAAGGGACATGACAAATCTTGCTATATGTCCATTGAACATGAATATGCAAAGAATGTTAATTTTGACAAATATGCAGCAGTTACAGATTGAAGCAGATGCTCTACTGTAATTTATTAAGGCATTAGGCTCATATGTAGGTATAAATTTCCCCCTTTTTTTCAAAAAATGCATTAGTGCAATTAAAGAGAAGCAATTCATTGCTATTTATCTTTTTATTGTATTTTATTTTAATTTTTAGAGTTAAAAATGATTATACGTATATCAAGTTCCACAAGAGGACATTTTTACTGTGTTTCTTTCTTGCCATTATTATTATGTGTTTCACTACATAATTACTACTGAAAATAATTGTCACATAGAGGAGGTGATGGTAAACCATGATCTACCAGGTGTCTGATATGTTAATTAGGCCACTGCTGACCTGAAGTTTGGCTTCAGAAAAAAGGAGCATATTGTGGGGTCATAATAATAAAGAACACAGCTTCCTGGGGGAGGTGCTTTCCGTTGGGAAGGAAGAAGTCTTTCATTAAAAAAAAGGAAAAAAAATAACTAATGAAAGAAAAAGGAAAAGATTTAAAATTTTTACCATTTTCTTAACATGCGGTAAATTTTTTTACTATGTTAAGATAAAGAAATTGGAATATAGAACGTCTAGCACATGACCATCATTCCTTTGCTTTCATTATTTCTGTCATTTAAAAAAAAATGCACTTTCTTCATCGTTTAGCATCTTACACGGCCTCTGAATGGCCACTGGTGGGTGTGAGGTTGCCGAAGTGTAATTTCACGTCTGCTGTAATATATTAGCAGAATATGAAGTGGAATTTGGTCAGGATTGTTTTGTTCCCTGGGGCTTGTAATTTGGCCATAAGGGTCGCACAGGCTCCGATGGAGCAACATGGCAGCCGTGAAGGTCGAGGGGGAATGGACGGCCACAGTCGCACACGCATCCTCTTGAAGGCCTGTGTGGCTGGTGTGAGCTTGGATGGGCTTTGGCACGGTAAGACACTCCGCTCCACGGTGCCCACTGATCACCGCCCCAGCCCTTTATCCAAAGATTGCAAAGCAGTCTGCCCGGATCTTTTTGTTTTTTTAATTGCATCCAATTGAGAAAATGTATGACGGTGTTTCTGTATGTATTAATTACATTCTAGTTTCTGAACAGTCACATTTTTTTAACTTCAGTTTTCAAATACTTATAAGAAAAGCTGATTTTTAAAAATAAGTATTAAACTATAAGCCAAGGACAAGTGCAATATTCATTATAAAAGACACCTTTCGTTTCCTCTAATGGTGTAAGACAAATGTGGCTTAAAATGGCCTGGAAACTTAGCGGGTCTTTATGGCTTCAAGTCCTCCTCACAACTCCATCCACACTTTTGATACAGGTTTTCTGAAAAGGCAACAGGACACTCTTTTACTCTGTGCAGGATGAGACGTAATTGCATAGTATTTCTTTAGTGGTTAATCATAAAGTCAGTGAGGTACACGGAGTGATACCTCACATCTTTTTCTCTGCGAAGAATCCCGACGGCATTTTGAGCTGGCAGCTCTGGGTAAAGGGCAGCGGGGTGCAGCTTAATGGCACATACATCTCTCGGTCTGTTTGCCTTCACGTGACCTAGAACTCTGCCCGGCAGACTTGCTGTGAAAGCCTGTGTCACGCTGTCTATCTTCTGAGAAAATTATTAAATCTTTATCAATATTGGTAACTGGGAAGAAAGTTTAACCTAAGTGAACAGGAATCTTGATGATGGTCCATGAGATGAGTTAACAGATTTCAAGTCCTCAGAGCTACGCCAGATACAAAATAAGCATTTACAGTGTGCTGCTATTTATCGCTGATACTAGCCCTGTTGCTACTGTTACTCCCGCCCCGAGAACTTCTACATGTATTCCTGCAAGACCCCTTTGTGGCTGGGCCCGCTCCGAATTCCAAAAGTGTGTTTGATGTATGGCAAGGTCACTTTGATACGTTTCTCATTTCCCTGGCAAGCGCCCACCCCATTGCGTGCTTCCAGAGCACACGTCTGTCTCCCTGGCCCTCGACTCAATAGCAGTTAACTCAGCGCCTCTCACCAGCTTTAATTCATGGTCCAAAGGTTAACAGGTAAAGGAACGGGTTTGGAAAAGGTCTAAATCATGTTTCTGTTTTTCCAGATGGATGACTTTAACAAAAGAGCATGACTCCATTGTGTCTAAGAGCAGTTAAATTCGGCCTTTATTTCAGATCGTATCTGTAGGTTATTAAGATTTTTTTTTCTTCAGTATTTTCAAGGGGAAGTGAGGAAGCTGTATTTTCTTTGTAAGAAGTTTCTCAGGAAGGTATGTGAACTTCTGTCACGAGACCTACTGCAGTGAGGAGACTTAGCCACGTGCACAGATTATTTTCCCTTTTGAACACGATTTAATGGCCATTACGGATGAATAAGCTAGGGTTGTAGCAGGTTATCGCTCAGCTGCATTTTTGCTTAATTATTAGTCAAAAGGGATAAACTGGGGAGGGTTTCGTCTGGAGCAGGACTAGAAAAACCCAGAGGATGAGTGTGATTTGCTCCAAGAAGATTTGGGACCATATACTGCTAACCAGGCAGCCGTGTGGGGGTGCACTTAGGGATGCACTGATGCGCTTTAATAACTTCAGACCCAGTACCCAGCACGTGCCGCAATTCTGGGAGACGACCTCGTTGACTGTGAAATCTACAGGTCAAGAGAAAAGTGAAGGGAGTTACTTCTTGCCCACCTTCTCCCTAGAATATCAGCTCTGCTGTTCCTCTTGCTGGATAAATGAAGTGATAGTAGCCAAAATTCAAAATAGTTCCCCATCGAGCAGTAGACGCCCTGGTTTTCTTAGAGGGACTCAAACATGCCTAAATGGGGCTCAATCCCTCCTTCCAACGTGCCCAAGCCGACCAGAGCCGAGTCCCCAGGTCGACAGGTATTAGAACTCCGTGTCTCTCAGTTTTCCTTCTATGATGAAGCAAGTGTGTCAGCCTGTGTTTAGTTAGTTTCTGGAATAGCTTGTCAAAGACGGTTCCCAGAAGAAAGGAATTCTTCTGGAGTTTATCAGCCTTTGAGGCTTAGCTCTTCAGGTTTAGCAAGAGGGGGTGGGAAGGAACAGCTGTGGGACCCAGATATTAAGGCTAAAACAGTAAAAACAGCCAGCAGATCATGTTAACAGGGTGTCTCTGAGATGAGTGCTGTCCGTGGCAGCACCCAAGCATCTGCTGATGACAGCGAGGTATCGTGTCTGGAGCCTGAGGCGGCGAGAGTGAGATTCTGACAAGTTTACCGCATGGACCCTAATCGAGTGGTGTCACTTCACAGGCTCCCTCCCAGCTGCAGGGGAGGAATCCTCCTACTCTCCATGCTGGGGCTGTGGGAAAGAATGGGCTCTGTGACCGTTTCAGCCCCTCAGCATCACCTAGCTGGGAAAGCTGGGTGGTCAGATGGAGAGACTCCTGAGGCTGGAGAAACAGACAGAGACAGCCGAGGAGGAGTGGAGCAGCTGGCGGAGCAGGGACATTACCGAGTGACCCACCTACAAAGCTAGGGACTGTATTTTCAGTTTAATGTACATGTTTATTCATCCATCATCCATCCACCTATCCATCCATCCATCATCCACTCATCCATCCATTATCCGTGCAACAAATGCTCATTGATCAACTGCTACAACCCTGCTTTTTCTCTACTATTATTTAAGTTTTTTAAATTTTAAAAATTTGTATTGGAGTATAGTTGCTTTACGATACCGTGTTAGTTTATACTGTACAGCAAAATGAATCAGCTATGTGTATACATATATCCCCTCTGTTTTGGATTTCCTTCTCATTTAGGTCACCACAGAGCACTGAGTAGAGTTCCCTGTGCTATACAGTAGGGTCTCATTACTTATCTGTTTTTTTGTGTGTGTGTGTGATATGCGGGCCTCCTTCTGCTGCGGCCTCTCCCGTTGCGGAGCACAGGCTCCGGACGCGCAGGCTCAGCGGCCACGGCTCACGGGCCCAGCCGCTCCGCGGCATGTGGGATCCTCCCAGACAGGGGCGCGAACCCGGTTCCCCTGCATCGGCAGGCGGACGCGCAACCACTGCGCCACCAGGGAAGCCCTACTTATCTGTTTTATACAAAGTATCAATAGTGTATATATGTGAATCCCAATCTCCCAATTCAGCTCCCTCCCCCTCCCCCTTGGTATCCATACGTTTGTTCTCTATGTCTGTATCTCTATTTCTGCTTTGTACAGAAGACCATCTATACCAATTTTTTCAGATTCCACATATATGCATATGATATTTGTTTTTCTCTTTCTGAATTACTTCACTCTGTATGACAGTCTCTAGGTCCATCCATGTCTCTACAAACGACCCAATTTCGTTCCTTTTTATGGCCGAGTAATATTCCATTGTATATATGTGCCACCTCTTTTTATCCATTCCTCTGTTTTTTTTTTAACATCTTTATTGGAGTATAATTGCTTTACGATGGTGTGTTAGTTTCTGCTTTAGAAAAAAGTGAATCAGCTATACATAAACATATATTCCCATTTCTCCTCCCTCTTGCCTCTCCCTCCCACCCTCCCTATCCCACCCCTCTAGG
>NC_041221.1:22240924-22241167 GCF_002837175.3 Physeter macrocephalus
CCAGGGTGAGGTGATATCTCATTGTAGTTTTGATTTGCATTTCTCTAATGATTAGTGATGTTGAGCATCCTTTCATGTGTTTGTTGGCAATCTGTATATCTTCTTTGGAAAAATGTCTATTTAGGTCTTCTGCCCATTTTTGGATTGGCGTGTTTGCTTTTTTGATATTGAGCTGCTTGCATATTTTGGAGATTAATTCTTTGTCAGTTGCTTCGTTTGCAAATATTTTCTCCCATTCTGAAG
>NC_041221.1:22241720-22254990 GCF_002837175.3 Physeter macrocephalus
TTGAATCTGTAGATTGCTTTGGGTAGTATAGTCATTTTCACAATGTTGATTCTTCCAATCCAAGAACATGGTATATCTCTCCATCTGTTTGGATCATCTTTAATTTCTTTCATCAGTTTCTTAGAGTTTCCTGCATACAGGTCTTTTGTCTCCTTAGGTAGGTTTATTCCTAGGTATTTTATTCTTTGTTTACAATTGTAAATGGGAATGTTTCCTTAATTTCTCTTTCAGATTTTTCCTCATTAGTGTATAGGAATGCAAGAGATTTCTGTGCATTAACTTTGTATCCTGCTACTTTACCAAATTCATTGATTAGCTCTAGTAGTTTTCTGGTAGAGTCTTTAGAATTCTCTATGTATAGTATCATTTTATCTGCAAACAGTGACAGCTTTACTTCTTCTTTTCCAATTTGGATTCCTTATATATCTTTTTCTTCTCTTATTGCTGTGGCTAAAACTTCCATAACTATGTGGAATATTAGTGGTGACAGTGGGCAACCTTGTCTTGTTCCTGATCTTAGTGGAAATGGTTTCAGTTTTTCACCATTAAGAGCGATGTTGGTGGTGGGTTTGTCATATATGGCCTTTACTATGTTGGGGTAAGTTCCCTCTATGCCTACTTTCTGGAGGGTTTTTATCATAACTGGGTGTTGAATTTTGTCAAAAGCTTTTTCTGCTTCTATTGAGATGATCATATGTTTTTCTCCTTTAATTTGTTAATATGGTGTATCACATTGATTGATTTGTGTATATTGAAGAATCCTTGCATTCCTGGGGTAAACCCCACTTGATCATGCTGTATGATCCTTTTATTGTGCTGTTGGATTCTGTTTGCTAATATTTTGCTGCGGATTTTTTCATCAACGTTCATCAGTGATATTGGCCTGTAGTTTTCTTTGTTTTTGACATCTTTGTCTGGTTTTGGTATCAGGGTGATGGTGGTCTCATAGAATGAGTTTGGGTGTGTTCTTCCCTCTGCTATATTTTGGAAGAGTTTGAGAAGGATAGGTGTTAGCCCTTCTCTAAATGTTTGATGGAATTTGCCTGTGAAGCCATCTGATCCTGGGCTTTTGTTTGTTGGAAGATTTTTAATCACAGTCTCAATATCAATGCTTGTGATTTGTCTGTTTCTATTTTCTATTTCTTCCTGGTTCAGTCTCACAAGGTTGTGCTTTTCTAAGAATGTGTCCATTTCTTCCAGGTTGTCCATTTTATTGGCATATGCTTGCTTGTAGTAATCTCTCATGATCCTTTGTATTTCTGCAGTGTCAGTTGTTGCTTCTCCTTTTTCATTTCTAATTCTATTGATTTGAGTCTTCTCCCTTTTTTTCTTGATGAGTCTGGCTAATGGTTTATCAATTTTGTTTATCTTCTCAAAGAACCAGCTTTTAGTTTTATTGATCTTTGCTATTGTTTCCTTCATTTCTTTTTCTTTTATTTCTGATCTGATCTTTATGATTTCTTTCTTTCTGCCAACTTTGGAGTTTTTTGTTCTTCTTTCTCTAATTGATTTAGGTGTACGGTTAGGTTGTCTATTTGAGATGTTTCTTGTTTCTTAAGGTAGGATTGTATTGCTATGAACTTCCCTGTTAGAACTGCTTTTGTTGCATACCACAGGTTTTGGGTCATCATATTTTCATTGTCATTTGTTTCTAGGTATTTTTTGATTTCCTCTTTGATTTCCTCAGTGACCTCTTGGTTATTAAGTAGTGTATTGTTTAGCCTCCATGTGTTTGTATTTTTTACAGATTTTTTTCCCTGTAATTGATATCTAGTCTCATAGCATTCTGGTTAGAAAAGATACTTGATATGATTTCAGTTTTCTTAAATTTACCAGGGCTTTATTTGTGACCCAAGATAATGTTGGGATAATGTTCCATGAGCACTTGAGAAGAAAGTGTGTTCTGTTGTTTTTGGATGGAATGTCCTATAAGTATCAATTAAGTCCATCTTGTTTAATGTATCATTTAAAGCTTGTGTTTCCTTTTTTATTTTCACTTTGGATGATCTGTCTATTGGTGAAAGTGGGTTGTTCAAGTCCCCTACTATGATTGTGTTACTGTCGATTTTCCATTTTATGGCTGTTAGCATTTGCCTTATGTATTGAGGTGCTCCTATGTTGGGTGCATAAATATTTACAGTTGTTATGTCTGCTGCGTGGATTGATCCCTTGATCATTATGTAGTGTCCTTCTTTCTCTCTTGTAATAGTCTTTATTTTAAAGTCTATTTTGTCTGAAATGAGAATTACTACTCCAGCTTTCTTTTGATTACCATTTGCATGGAACATCTTTTTCCATCCCCTCACTTTCAGTCTGTGTGTGTCCCTAGGTCTGAAGTGGGTCTTTTGTAGACAGCATATATATGGGTCTTGTTTTTGTATCCATTCAGCCAGTCTATGTCTTTTGGTTGGAGCATTTAATCCATTTACATTTAAGGTAATTATCGATATGTATGTTCCTATTACCATTTCCGTAATTGTTTTGGGTTTGTTATTGTAGCTCTTTTCCTTCTCTTGTATTTCCTGCCTAGAGAGGTTCCTTTAGCATTTGTTGTAAAGCTGATTTGGTGGTGTTGAATTCTCTTAGCTTTTGCTTGTCTGTAAAGGTTTTAATTTCTCCATTGAATCTGAATGAGATCCTTTCTGGGTAGAGTAATCTTGGTTGTAGGTTTTTCCCTTTCATCACTTAAAATATGTCCTGCCACTCCCTTTTGGCTTGCAGAGTTTCTGCTGAAAGATCAGCTGTTACCCTTATGCGGATTCCCTTGTATGTTATTTGTTGTTTTTCCCTTGCTGCTTTTAGTATTTTTCTTTGTACTTAATTTTTGATAGTTTGATTAATATGTGTCTTGGCATGTTTCTCCTTGGATTTATCCTATATGGGACTCTCTGCGCTTCCTGGACTTGATTAACTATTTCCTTTCTCATATTACGGAAGTTTTCAACTATAATCTCTTCAAGTGTTTTCTCAGTCGCTTTCTTTTTCTCTTCTTCTTCTGGGACTTCTATAATTTACCTGTTGGTGCGTTTAATGTTGTCCCAGAGGTCTCTGAGACTGTCCTCAATTCTTTTCATTCTTTTTTCTTTATTCCGCTCTGCAATAGTTATTTCCACTGTTTCATCTTCCAGGTCACTTATCCGTTCTTCTGCCTCAGTTATTCTGCTATTGGTTGCTTCTAGAGAATTTTTAATTTCATTTATTGTGTTGTTCATCATTGTTTGTTTGCTCTTTAGTTCTTCTAGGTCCTTGTTAAACGTTTCTTGTATTTTCTCCATTCTATTTCCAAGATTTTGGATCATCTTTACTATCATTACTCTGAATTCTTTTTCAGGTAGACTGCCTATTTCCTCTTTATTTGTTTGGTCTGGTGGTTTTTACCTTGCTCCTTCATCTGCTGTGTGTTTCTCTGTCTTCTCATTTTGCTTAACTTACTGTGTTTGGGGTCTCCTTTTCACAGGAGGCAGGTTCATAGTTCCCCTTGTTTTTGGTGTCTACCCCCAGTGGGTAAGGTTGGTTCAGTGGGTTGTGTAGGCTTCCTAGTGGAGGGGACTGGTGCCTGTGTTATGGTGGGTGAGGCTGGATCTTGTCTTTCTGGTGGGCAGGACGGTGTCCAGGTGTGTGTTTTGGGGTGTCTGTGACCTTACTAGGATTTTAGGCAGCCTCTCTGCTAATGGGTGGGGTTGTGTTCCTGTCTTGCTAGTTGTTTGCCATAGGGTGTCCTGCATTGTAGCTTGCCGGTCATTGAATGGAGCTGGGTCTTAGCGTTGAGATGGAGATCTCTGGGAGAGCTTTTGCCATTTGATATTACATGGAGCCGGGAGGTCTCTTGGTGGACTAATGTCCTGAACTCGGATCTCTCACCTCAGAGGCTTAGGCCTCACACCTGGCAGGAGCACCAAGACCCTGTCATGTACACAGCTCAGAAGAAAAGGGAGAAAGGAAGGAAGGAAGGAAGGGAGGGAGGGAGGGAGGGAGGAAGGAAGGAAGAAAGAAAATAATGTAAAATAAAGTTATTAAAATAAAAAATAATTATTAATAATAAAAAAGTTAAAAAGTAAATTTTAAAAGAAAAGAAAGAAAGAAGAGAGCAACCAAACCAAAAAACAAATCTACCATTGATAACAAGAGCTAAAAACTGTACAAAAAAACAAAAAACAAAAAAAGCAAACAACAAAAACAGACAGACAGAGCCCTAGGACAAATGGTAAAAGCAAAGCTATACAGACAAAATCACACAAAGAAGCATACACATACACACTCACAAAAAGAGAAAAAGGAAATATATATATATATATATTGTTGCTCCCAAATTCCACCTCCTCAATTTGGGATGGTTCGCTGTCTCTTCAGGTTTTCCACAGATGCACCCGGGGAAGCTGTCCCTGGATCCCGGGACCCCGGCAGTGGCGGGCCGCATGGGCTCCCGGGAGGGGAGGTGTGGAGAGTGACCTGGGCTCGTACATAGGCTTCTTGGTGGCGGCAGCAGCGGCCTTAGCGTCTCATGCCCGTCTCTGGGGTCCGCGCTGATAGCCGCGGCTCGCGTCCGTCTCTGAAGCTCATTTAGGCAGTGCTCTGAACCCCCTCTCCTTGTGCACCCCAAAACAGTGGTCTCTTGCCTCTTCAGCAGCTCCAGACTTTTCCCGGACTCCCTCCCGGCCAGCCGTGGCGCACTAGCGCCTTCAGGCTGTGTTCACGCCGCCAACCCCAGTCCTCTCCCGGCTTCCGACTGAAGCCCGAGCCTCAGCTCCAGCCCCCCGCCTCTCGGGCTGGTGAGTGCCGGTCGGCACCGATCCTCTGTGCGGGAATCTCTCCGCTTTGCCCTCCGCACCCTGTGGCTGCGCTCTCCTCCTCGGCTCCGGAGCTCCCCCCTCCGCCACCCGCAGTCTCCACCAGTGAAGGGCCTTCCTAGTGTGTGGAAACCTTTCCTCCTTCACAGCTCCCTCCCAGTGGTGCTGATCACATCCCTATTCTTTTTTTTCTTTTTTCTTTTGCCCTACCCAGGTACGTGGGGAGTGTCTTGCCTTTTGAGAAATCTGAGGTCTTCTGCCAGCGTTCAGTAGGTGTTGTTCCACATATAGATGTATTTCTGATGTATTTGTGGGGAGGAAGGTGATCTCCATGTCTTACTCTTCTGCCATCTTGAAGGTTCAACCTCATTTCTTTTTAACACTGAATAATATTCCATTGTCCAGATGTACCACAGTTTATTTATCTATTCACCCACTGAAAGACATCTTGGTTGCTTCCAAGTTTTGGCAATTGTGAAGAAAGCTGTTATAAACATCCATGTGCACGTTTTTGTGTGGGTATAAGTTTTAAAATCCTTTGGGTAAATACCAACAAGCAGGATTTCTGGATCATATGGTCAGAGTATGTTTAATTTTGTAAGACACTGCCAGACAGTCTTCCAAAGTGGCTGTACCATTCTGCATTGCCACCAGCCATAAATGAGATTTCCTGTTTCTCCACATCCTTGTCAGCATTTGGTGTTGTCAGTGTTCTGGATTTTGGCCACTCTAATGTGTGTGTAGTGGTATCTCATTGTTGTTTTAATTTGCATTTCTCTGATGGTACGTGATGTGGAGCATAATTTCATATACTTATTTGCCATCTGCATCTTCTCTGGTGGGGTGTCTGTTAAGGTCTTTGGACCATTTTTAAATCAACTTGGTTTTTTTTTTTATTGTTGAGCTTTAAAAGTTCTTTGTATATTTTGGATAACAGTTCTTTATTGGATGTATCTTTTGCAAATATCTTCTCCTAGCCTGTGGCTTGTCTTTTAATTCACTTGATACTGTCTTTTGCAGAGCAGAAGTTTTCAATTTCTATGAAGTTCCAGTTATCAATGATTTCTTTCATGGATCATGTCTTTGGTGTTGCATCTAAAAAGTAATTGCCATACCCAAGGTCATCTAAGTTTCTCCTATGTTTTCTTCTAGGAGTTTTATAGTTTTATGTTTTACATTTAAGTCTATGATCCATTTTGAGTTAATTTTTGTGAAGGGTGTAAGGTCTGTGTCTAGATTCATTTTCTCATTGTGCTTTTAATTTGCATTTGTCTCATGACTAGTGGTGGTCTGCTGATTTCCAGGTACATGTGGACAAGCTCGTGGATTGATACCCCTCTCCAGGGAATGGGACAGCACTGGCTTTGATGAAACAAAAGAGCTGAGGCAGGAACACTGTGGACCACAGGCAAGCCCTGTCCGGGGTTCCATAGCTGGAAGCATGCATTTTACCAGAAATTGAGTACAAGATTTGGGGGTTTGGCTGAGGCTGGTGCCATGGCTTCAGCACAAGGTGCAGCACTAGGCAACTTCCTCCCCCTCCTCCAAAAACAACTGTGTAGACAAACAAATATAAAACCCTATGTAGAAAACATCAGCACCTGCATATTGCAATTTTATCATAAAACAAGCTTCTAGAACCACCAGTCATGTAAAAATAAAAATAGGTCTATTTACAGAGAAGCTTTAAAATCATCATTGTTCTATAAACTTTGTTCTTCCAGAGGTATCTGTAGCAAGATCCAGTATATAGAAAAGGTAGGTCAGTTTTTTTCTTCAACTGCCTACTTACTTTCTGATATTCTCTGATCATTTCTCCTCCCCTCTTTTTATAAACTATTTCTTCTTCCGGTGGTCGAGATTAACAGACTGAAGACACTGCATGGACCGCCCAACACCTTGAACATTAATTATACATATTCCAGTATTAAATAATTGATACCTACGTAGCACCTAGATTTAAATTTCCCAAGAGTGAAATGGGGTTGGAGCATTTATGTACGTTTGCTTTGCAGATCCATGGCAATCAGTATAAGCCTCAGCTTTTGGGGTGACTCAATTATAATGAGGTATGAGGTTTCACTTGCATCCTTTAAACTTTCTACAATACTGGATGATAAAAAACCACATTCTCAGGTTCACATCAACTACAAATTTGAACTTTTCTGTCTGTGCCATCCATAAGCCGCTAAAGCACTTGTCTATGTCACAAACACACCTGGATAGGAGGGCAGCAGATATCCCCCCAGCTGGCCCTCTTGGGTTAGGATACAGGAGTCCTTTAAGGGCATTGAGCACCCAGGACAACATGGGGCAAAGCTCATGCCTGTACTGCAATGCTGCTTCCTTGTGTCTGAGCCAAACTTACCAACTGGCGATAGAGCCCAGAAGCATGCCTCATGGGGATATTGATTGAACGTACAGAAACTTTAATTACTCTATAATCCTCAGAAATGATGTTTTAACTCTTTAGGCTGCTCATGTTAACACATCAGCAAGGAGACAGGTAAGAGTTTGGATGGATCTCATTTTAGGACTGGCAGGTAAACACAAGCAATTATCTAACAGCAATGCTATAGGATGCTTAGGGAGACAATATAGACTTCTTTCTTTTGTTTGTTGAGAAATCAGTTAGACTTTGCACAGAAAATCAGCCACCTAACTAACTGTGGGGTTTCCAGACCAGTTTACTGACCAATAACAGTATAAAGCATACTTAAAGCAAAGAGCCACACTAAGCAGATTCGAGAGACTTAATAGGCACATTTTTCACTTATGCAGAAAAAATGTAGGCCTATTGAAATGTTCCAACTTAGCTATTTTTAGTTGCATGAGGCACAAAGATTATATAATCATCATAAAGATGTCAGCTGGCCCCAGACCTCCTCAGGCACCTGCAGGAATGATTCATTTGACTAATATCTGCATATGGAGAGAGTCATACATCTTCCACGTGTGATAGTATGTTATCAGTGCGTCAGAAGCACTTTTATCTGTACACGGCATTAACCCTGAGGAGTCCAAACGGCTAAAGTATCGAGAAATGACATCAGGTGTGAAATCGCTCTTGCTTACCTTGAGGGCAGCTTCAGGGTTAGAGTAGAAGCTTCTAGCGGTTGCTGGTGGAATGGCCCCTGGATACTTTATCCAACCTTCCCAGGTTAGGAGCTGTCCAGCCCTGGAGGCTTCAGACAAAATCAGGAAAGGCCAAAGATTCATGGATTCCTTTCACTTTCTTACGCCAGTGACCAAATAATAGAGAAGTGAAAAGTTGAGGTGGATGTCAGGAAGTGGGCGATATTGGTGGAATGTTCTAGTGACTTCCTCCTGGATTATCCAGCTGCCGGTGCTGAAGAGGAGCCTGTCTGTTTGGAGTCTCCGTGCAGGTTACAGCTGCAGAGAACCAAGGGGTGTCCGTCCACGTCGGGGAGCGAATCCACCTCTCAGGCAGGACCTCGGGTTCCAGGAGCATCAAAGAGGCTCAGCTTAGAGGGAGAAGCCCCGGGTTTAGGGCCAGATGAGAAATATTTCACCTGTGCTGCAGATAGCAGGTGAGGCGAAGGTGGCTCAGAGAGTGCTCAGGAGGAGCCCGGGTGATGTGGGTGCAAACACCCCGGGGCCTGAGCGCAGGGGACAAACCTGCAGGCTCTCCCCAGGGACCTCGCTCTGCGCCCGGCGACCCCGCCCCGGGTCCACGGTGTGCGCAGCAGGGCCCACCTCCCGAGCGGGGCCGCTCCCCCGTGGATGGCATCCCGCGGCCCAGGCCGGGATGCCGGCCACATGCTGGGTCCCACCACGCCTTGATGCCATCTCACGCGCTTACCTGGCTCTGCACTGAGGACTGAATTGTTCAGGAAAGGAAGGGGGGGCGCAGGGGAAAAGGAAAAAGTCGGGAAGAGGAAGAGGAGAAGGAAGAGGAACTGACGTTGCTTTGAACCTGTGGTCCACGTGATGGCCACCCATCCTCGGGCTAAGCCTACTTCCAGAGAAACCAGCGGCGCCCCAACTCCCAGGCCAGCCCGTCGCAACCGCCCTTCTCAGCGCCACAAAACTAACCACGTCAGCAAGCGGGACAAGTGTGACTCGGTGGAGGCCATCAAGGCAAGGGGTCAGCAGCCTCCACTGCAGCCAGGTGAGCAAAGAAGGCCGGTGGACCCTGGGGGCTGTCGGCAAAGCTCAGTGGTGGTGACACAGGTGACAGAGTGGGGGGTCAAGGTAAAGGACCCCCCTGATGATGAACTGCCTTGTTAACTTTGCTTGTGAAACCATGGCACGTCGCCTTGGGTACACAGATTCCAAAGGAACACGGGGAAAGCAAGAACTGTGAAGACCTGCCATCTTCACCTGAGGAAAAGAGTGTCACTTCACGAATTGCCCCCTAGATGGCGCCCTGAGACAACGTTTGCATTGTTTACCGCTCCGCCTTCAAATCTTTTTCAAGTGCAGCAAAGGTCCTTTGCACCCTGTAAGACAATTGAGGTGGTGCATTTTGTTATTTTTTCTTCCGCAGTGGACTATTAAGCCACTAGGTTTTAAACCAGACATTTTGTGTAGTAGGCTAGTCTCCTTCTAGCCCGCAGGAATAAGGGGGCAAGGGACATTAACCCTGGACCCAAGTGACCCACGTAACCTTGAGAAAGTCGCTCATACCCTCTGAGTCTCCATTTTTCCATCTATAAATAGGAGACAATAATGTCTTAGGAAATGATTTGCTCTCTCCCTCCCCCATTCTACGCATGTCATTTCCCTTTGTAATTAAAGTTCCTTCCAGCCAGTTTGCTTTCTTCCCCGTTGGTTCTCTCTGATTAAACCAGGATCCAGTAGGTTTGTAAAATCTGCTGAACTGTCTCCTGAAGTGGCTGGACGGCTGCATCCCGCTAGCAATGGATGAGAGTTCCTCTTGCTCCACATTCCCGCTAGTAATTGGTATCGCCGAGTTTTTGGAGTTTAACCGTCCCAGTGGGTGCGTGGTGGTATGTGGTTGTTATCATTTTGAATTATTACTTAACAGAAGAACAATTGGTTTAGAATAGTGTTAGCTACAGTCCAAGCATTTTAGCCTCCCGTGGACTCTCTCTGCTTTCCCATCACTGTACGGCTGTTGCTCACGTGTCCATGCCTCCCCTCCACACCCCCCCCATGAAGCCCCCATGTGGTGGGCTTTCATGGTGGTGTCTACTGCTTCTGCTGGGACCTCCTCCACACAGCAGCTCTTCCTTAGGCTGCGACGGTTGGGACTCCTGCCAACACTGGTCACATCTTCAACTTCTGTGTGACTTTTTCACTCTTTTTTCTTTTTCCACCATAAGAAGCACAATTAGAGCTGAATACTTTAAGCTGCACCAAGCAACTTAATCGTGCTAAAGGAACTAGATGGAAACATTAATCACAGTTTAATTTCTAGGCTTATTTCTGGATACAGTTGAAGTTTGGCTTGTTTTCATTAGGAAATTGGCTTTAGTCTCACACTGAAATTCTTCGGAAGTGATTCTCAGTGTTCAGTGCTTTCTCTAATATCCAAAATCAACCCTGCAGTGCCACAGAGTCCCTGCTCGCTGCATAGCGGGTGGCCTTCCCCAGATAGCTCTGAAGATGATGGCTTTGATGACACTGAAGGCTTTGTCACCCTGAATGACATGGACTCCTGTGAATTCTGAGGTGCTCTGGGGGGCACAGGATCAGCCTCTGTTGCGTGAAGACCCAGCGTCCCCAGACTTGGGTGTTTCCTTACCCAGTTGTCTGACTCGCTTTAGGCATGTTTCTGTGCTGCTGCCCCTGGAAGCTTATGGCAGGTTCTGAACTTCCCTGCTCCTTCAGAGACATTTCACTAAGCCTATAGATTCTGACTAGAGTCGGCATTAATACTGGGAAAAAAGAGGGTTCCCTGTGTGTGTCAAGGGTGGGCAGAGATTTTAAAGAAACTGAGAGGAGTACAGGGTGAGTGGACGTGAGGGCTCCCTGCCGTGGAGGAGCCTCTGTCCCCAGGAAGGTTCAGCCCATGGGAACGGCGTGAGCTAGGGGTCTGGCCCCATCGACTCACCAGTGATACCAAAGAGAAAGGAAGCGAACGTGGGAGAAGGTGGCTTTGAAAAGAAGGGGACCTGGTCCCTCCCAGCCGAGTGTCCTAGACAGTCCCAGGTGGGGACCCACGATCGCTTGCAGAGTCCTGTGGGCTGATCCCTGGATCTTCCAGGACCAACTACCCAGAGTGCAGGCGAAGGTGCCTCTATTTCCTTATTTATTTGCACAAGGGTGAAATTCATAGGAGTCAAAGCCTGTGTGGTGAGAGTTCCCACTGGAATCTTTGGTAGAGTTCGTGAGTCACATGCCTTCAAAGTTATGGACAAAGTCTCAGCAGGGGAATCCCAGGGGCTACCTGAAGGGATGCTGTTTGTGTATCCGCAGATCAAAGGAGATTTTATTTCAAGATGTATCAAGTCTGCACTCTGCTAGTCATTTTGTGTAAACACGTCCTTAAGGCACATTGGAGGTGCAGCCTCCTTAGTGTCTGAATTTACAAATATCCCGGTGCCTCTTTATGAGATTTCCCTCACTTTTAGAATCAATCATGTCCATTACCCCAACACTATCAAACCACTTTCAGCATTGACTTTGCTCTGCGGGCATCAACTTTCTTAAGGCCTAGGGTGTCTTCGTTGTTTTTTTTTTTTTTTTCTCATGTGTGCGGTATTTGAAGTACCTCCATTGCTTGTATCCGAATTCAGCCTTTGTCTATCAAAAGATGGCTATGGGGTACATAACAGCAGACAACAGCTACCATGAACAGATACAATGAACTCAACTATGTTGGCCTCAGAAATAACCATTCTGCACATGAGGGGGGGCTCCTGCTCAAGTACCACTGCCCCAGTAGTAAATTTCCATATAAATATTCAAATTATGATCTTAAATCAACTCATATGCAAATTCTTACTATTCTTTTTAAGGTGATTGCATCAATCATGTCCAGGTCATCCATTCATCCATGGTGTATTTGGAGATTCTGTTGACACAGCGTAGCTAATATTGATTAATATTTGATCACCCACCTGTGAATTATCTATAGCAGATGCCAGAAAGCCATTCTGACTCCCTTGCTTCTCTGATCAGTGATTGTGAAATGAGAGAACATACAGTAATATTTACTTTGACCTGAGAAATGCACAAAAGGGAATACCAAATATTGCACGGTGCATTACCATGTAGGATAAAATATTTGCAACCTGGGCACTAGTTTGGAATTTATTTCTGCTGTTCTCCCCTATTGAGATCACTAATAATAATTGATTGATAATTGACTTAAGGATGTTTTGTAACTCAATAAAGACAGAACCAAGGCATTCATTATTTGTTTTGAAATTACAAATCCAAAGAAAATATATTGCTCTAATCTTTGCTTCTTTTCTCTTTTGGATATTGAAAAACAATGAATGAGATATATTATCCCTGCCTGATTGCCTCTCCGCAATGCTGAAGTGTTGGCAGTGATTTTTTTTAAATGACTGTATTCCATGCTCTTAAAAAATTTTTTTAATTAGTTCCCTGACCAGGGATTGAATCCAGACCCTCGGCAGTGAAAGTGCAGAGTCCTAATCACTGGACCACCAGGGAATTCCCTCCGTGCTTTTTTAAAAATGGACTTACAGGGGCTTCCCTGGTGGCGCAGTGGTTGAGAGTCCGCCTGCCGATGCAGGGGACGCGGGTTCGGGCCCCGGTCCGGGAAGATCCCAGATGCCGCGGAGCGGCTGGGCCCGTGAGCCATGGCTGCTGGGCCTGCGCGTCGGGAGCCTGTGCTCCGCAACGGGAGAGGCCACAACGGTGAGAGGCCCACGTACAGCAAAAAAAAAAAAAAAAAAAAAAAAAAAAAGGACTTACATTAAAGGTGAATTATACATTTTTTTAGCAGATGGGACAAGGTTTGATTCAACTTTAATATAGTTTATTATCAAAAATTTGGTATCAGAATCAACAGGAATAGAGACCTGCTCTCTTCTTGAAAATAGTTCCCATAGCAGAGTGACTTAGAGCCCCATTAAACCTAATTCAGAGCCTGACACCAATTGTACAGTTCCTAGCAAAGATCACCTCATGTACAGCCTTTTCTAAAGATCATATTAGCTCTGCCATTGAAAAAAATCGAGCTTGTTACCCATGGAAAAAGTTGATTTCAGATCTAATTCAGATAAGCCTATTTTACTGCGCAGACAAGATGAAGGTAGCCAGTCAAGAGCACTTTCAGACCAGAAAGGAGAAAAGTCGTGTAAAATTTACTGCACAGTCCTGGTGGTAGAAAATCAGGCTATAGTATTTATTTTTTTTTTTTTTTCCGGTACGCGGGCCTCTCAGTGTTGTGGCCTCTCCCATTGCGGAGCACAGGCTCTGGACGCGCAGGCTCAGCGGCCACGGCTTACGGGCCCAGCCGCTCCGCGGCACGTGGGATCCTCCCAGACCGGGGCGCGAACCCGCATCCCCTGCATCGGCAG
>NC_041221.1:22255193-22273382 GCF_002837175.3 Physeter macrocephalus
AGACCGGGGCACGAACCCGCATCCCCTGCATCGGCAGGCGGACTCTCAACCACTGCGCCACCAGGGAAGCCCTATAGTATTTCTTAAACTGAAGTGTAAGTCAGGTAAGAGGCTGTATGCCAGGGGTCCCCAACCCCCGGGGCCGAGGACCGGTACCAGTCTGTGACCTGTTAGGAACCGGGCCACACAGTAGGAGGTGAGTGGCGGGCAAGCGAGTGACGCTTCATCTGTGCTCCCCACCGCTCCCCCCGCTCCCCCCCTCTCCCCCTCGCTCCCTCGATCCTAAAATCCATCTTGTTATCTCTGACAATCATATAAAATACACCAGAATAAAAATGCTTCTAACTTAGCCATGTTTTTTATTTCTCTGCACTTTCACATGATAAGGAGTTAGCAATGTGCTAACTGATGGCATTTTGGGCCTGGAACCAAGAATAAAAGGGTGAGTCTGTGTTGGAATGCAGACTGTAAATAAAAGTAACCATAACTGAGCTTTTCAATTTCAAGGATGCTTTTAAGAAAATCTTATCGAGATAAAGAGTTCTTAAGCTAGTAAGAAAAAATTCTAAAAAACCCCACAAAACAAAAAACAATTCATCCTGGGCACTCGGTTATTCTGTGACATCACATGGATTTCTGGCATCAGTTCAGAAACAAACATTAATTAAGATATGCACATCATCTAAACCAGGGGTCCCCAGCCCCCCGGGCCACGGACTGGTACTGGTCCACTGCCTGTTAGGAACCGGGCCACACGGTAGGAGGTGAGCAGCGGGCAAGCGAGCGAAGCTGCATCTGCCGCTCCCCCTCGCTCCCCCCCGCTCCCCCTTGCTCCCCATCGCTCCCCATCGCTCCCTATTGCTCTCCATGGCCCCTCATGGCCTCCCATGGCTCCCCATCACTCACATTACCTCCTGAACCATCCCCCCTACCCCATCCCTGGTCCGTGAAAAAATTATCTTCCACAGAACTGGTCCCTGGTGCCAAAAAGGTTGGGGACCGCTGCTGTATGCCACTTCTAATTTAATCAGCAATCAGAGGCTATTTGATCCTCACTTACATGAAAAATTTTAATGGCTCAATGTTAAAGACTCACAAGCTTGGAGGGGCATCTGGATTCTGAAAAATCCAAACTATCCTTCTACCTAGTAGCTTCCCTTTCTTAAGTGTAAATAATATATACTTTTTACTTTTGGCCGAACTGTGCATCTTTTTGGCTCAGTTTTCGGGATCTTAGTTCCCAGACCAGGGATTGAACCCGGGCCCTCAGCAGTGAAAGGGCAGAGTCCTAACCACTGGACCTCCAGGGAATTCCCTAAATAGTTTAATTTCTTATAAAAAGTTGGCAGTGCCTAGTTTAAGATGATGATTAATCATTTCACTTGGATATTACTGGTTGCAGTTAGAAACAAAGGACTGATTGGATATACCTTAAGTAAATTTGTTCTTTAACTCTCTTTGAACTCAGGGACAGAAAACAATGAACACAACCCATCCCCAGGAGGGATGTGGTGCCAGAAGAGGCATGTTCAGAATTTAGGGTAACCCAGGCTCAGTCTTCCAGAATCCGACATCCCTCTAACTTTTATATCTTCCAAAACAAACAAACAAACACAAACAAATCCCTCACACCACTGTAGTGTCTGTTCTGTAGTAGGGATGTCAATGTGATGCATATAGAAATTAGACCCTAGAATTAGAATTCGACCCATGTAGAATTAGAGCCATATAGAAAAATAGACCCTAGGAATGAACTCTCCCTCTGTGGTCAGAATTAACGCCCTGTTAGCGTGAGCTGCGCAAGATAGGAAGCCTGGGGAGTCAGGGGTGGGTAATTGGAAGCTTCAGTGTAATTTCCTACACTATTTGGTCTTTGGGGTGAATTCAGGTCTAGGGGATATTTCACATTTTCATAGATTGAGAGATTATGCTCACATAGTCTGAAACATTTTTTCCAAACTTTTGTTACATTATATTCAGTATTTTTTCAAAATTATTTAACTTATCATTTACCATACAAACATTAGAGAAGAAAAAATGTAAAAGCCCTCAATTGCACAAAATATCAGAGTACTATACTGCATATGTATCTTGGCTTTTAAATCTTCCAAAGTGTACTTTGGCCCCTTAAAAAATAATACCCTCAAAATAATCTGGCAAGTTGTGAAAGGGAACTATGATTGTGCACTCGTGGGAATGAAGATTGTTCAGCTGAGTGGGGGGAAAAGCGGGACTGCCTGGGCTCAACCTCTCTGCCACTTACTGGGACCTTAGGATTAATTGACCTCTCCGTGCCTTAGTTTTCCCTCTGCAAAATGGGGATAATTATGACACCTATAGGGACATGCTAATGATTCTTTGAGTTGATATATATATATATATATATATATATATATAAAGCACTTAGAAAAATTCCTGGCCAGATAGAAATGTAATTTCAACAAAAGTAAGTTATTATTACTATCATTAGATTGAGTGTAAATGTAAATAATATTTCAAGGAGTAATATTTTATCAAAATGTCCTTGTGGCAGCTGGGAGCTTGTACAATTAAAAAGAAAAAAAAATATGCAGCTTTGAAGAGCGGAAGGATACTAGAAAAGCAGGAACAAACACATGTCAATAAAATTTGGGCAATGATATAATCTTGGGAGTCTTTAAGGGCTCTACAAAATCATAAACAAGTTACAATTCTTTATGGCAGAGTTGTCAATATCAAGGAAGCCATTTAGATTCTTCATTGTTCTGTGAAATACAGAGTAACCTGTCAGAGCAAAGCCGTTTCCTGCCCTCCAGTGATGGAAGGACTTGTTCAAACACATAATATTCATATAGCTCTTAGGAAGGAAGGCTTTCTCTACAACTAAGATAACACTGTCGTAATTAGTGGGTATGCCTCAAAAGAACAGTGTGAGATACTTTAATTCATTGAGAAATTATGGATAAGATAGCTGTGCTCAATCAGTCAAGATTGCTAATTATCTTAGACTCTGCCCTTGAGATCACCAGAAAGACATGAGTGCTTAAGGCCAGGTAGATTTGATTTGATTTTAGTTTAGTTTGGCTTTTCTTTTGTCTTTTTTTTTTTTTTTTTTTTTTTTACAAAAGAGACAATGATGGAAGTTGAGAGTTTAGCAGCTGTTGGGTAAATAAATGACCTTTATATAGATATATTTTACATGTTTATATGCTTTTTCTGGTTTTGAGGAGGAAGGCAGGTACTGTTGGGGAATCCGGGCAGCCGTCGGGTGCTGAGGATGGGAAGACGGGCAAGGAGGGCGGACGCAGTGATGGCGCTGTTTCCCGCTCAGCCCTGGAAGTGAGAGCCCAGCTGATGCGATGCTTTGGGGCCGGCTCTGGAGGAACTCTCTCCCATGAGAGACCTGTGACTCTTCGGGGAAATTAAAACCAGTTCAGCTATCGCAGTGAAGAGTGCTGGGGAGAGAACTGTCTCGCCCGCCCCGTGCGGCCCGGGGCTCCCCGTCCCCTGGGCCCCGGGTCTTGGGAGCGAGAGCAGCGCCCTGGGCGAGACCACCGGCTTTCTCCCGGGGTGTGTCGAGAGGCAGAACTTCAAGCAGACGCGGGAGCGGGGCGCGCTGGGCCCCGGTGAGGAGAGCGGGGCCCCTTCCTGCGGCGCGGCCACGGCCCGGGGCTCCCGAGGCCCTGGGGGGCAGGAGGCCGCGGGCCTGCGCGGCGCCCGAGGGCCGGCTGAGGCCGAACGCTGAGCCCGCAGGTGTCCCCCAGCTGCGGGGCACATCCGCCCCAGCCCACCGGCTGCCCGTCACGCTCCCGGAGGCGCCCGGGCCGCAGAAGGTTCGCAGCTGAACCGGACGCGAACAGCCCGGGCGCGGCGCGCTCCGGACGCAGGGCGGACAGGCTCGCAGCGCGTGCGCGGCCGGCGGAAGGGGTGGGCTCGGGTTGTGCGCGATGGCGACGGCGCAGCCACCGCGCGCGCGGGGCGAGGGCCCGGAGAGCCCTTCCGAGGCGCCACACCACGAGGGAAAGGCCTGGGGTGGGGACGGCCGGAGGACGGCGGCGTCAGGCGTCGCAGTGAGTCGCACCACTGCCCGCACCAAGACGGGGGCGGCCTTCGTCGAGAGACGCCCAGGTTCGGTGCTTTTCTCTTTTCTTCTTCGTCCTCCCGTTCATCCACAGGTCCCTGTCCTCACAAGAGGGAGACCGCGAGCCAATCAGGTCGACTGACTGCATCCAAAGGCCTCACCCCTGGCGAGGGACCGGCACCTCCTCGGATAAACGTAATTCAGCAAAACCGTCCCTTGACAGCAGCCGAATTTCAATACAAACCTACTCCTTCAGAGGAGCAATCTCATCGGAAGATATGCCTTCCTGAAAACGCAAATCTTTGTCTAAAGTTATGCAAAACGGGAATTGGTGAAGCCGGGCTGACTGCGGGCTCCCGGCTAGCAGGCCACGCTGCGGGCTGTCGTGGGCGCAGGAGCGGTGAGCGGCTGTCGGGGCGGAGGAGCCGAGCCTGTGCTCACAGCCCTGGGCGCCTTGAAGGAGGAGAGGCGTCCGGCTCCGGTGTGAAGTTGCCGGGCCGGGCAGGAGGCGCCTCCCGAGAGGTGGGGCCCCGCGGCCGCTTTCCCGGAAGGCGGGGACTGAGCAGAGGAAGGGCAGACGTGCCCATCAGCAGCTGTACGTCTAGGCAAAGCAGAGCGTATTAGTTGGTGAAAGCAGGAGAGGACGCTCGGGGCAGTTTGCAGTGAGGCCGGGAGGAAGCAGAGTTTGACGGGACAGAGCGTTTCTGTGGAGCCAGGTGAGAGGAGAGAGAAGTTAGAAAGATCAGGAGGGGCCCCGCCACGGACGGCTCTGGCAGCCTTTGTCAAAAACGCAAACAACGCCGGGCCACCTGGGCCTCGCCGCGCCACTGCGGCCCGTAGGCCCCCAGGCCCGGCCGGAGCCCCCGCTCGTCCCCCGCGCCCCCGGCCCGGCCTCGCCGGCCTCCCCTTGGGCCCAGCGCGGTGCCGGGGCCAGCGGTTCTCTCGGGTCTCCGGACAGGTCATTTCTCATTTTGACATGACCTTGAGCAGGTTTGCATATAATGGAAAGCGATGCCCTACTTCTTACAATATTCTGGATAACAGCAAGATCATCAGTGAGGAGTGCCGGAAAGAGTGGTTGAGAATCCGCCTGCCGATGCAGGGGACACGGGTTCGCGCCCCGGTCTGGGAGGATCCCACGTGCCGCGGAGCAACCGGGCCCGTGAGCCGCAACTACTGAGCCTGCGCGTCTGGAGCCTGTGCTCCGCAACAAGAGACGCCGCGACAGTGAGAGGCCCGCGCACCGCGATGAAGAGTGGCCCCCGCTCGCCGCAACTAGAGAAAGACCGCGCACAGCAACGAAGACCCAACACAGCCCCAAATAAAATAAATTAATTTAAAAAAAAAACCCCACAAACAACGCAAAATGAGTGGCCTTATTTTTTTGTTTTAAATTGTGCAGCTCCTTTCTTTTTAAAATAAAGTTTATGTGAAGCACAATTAGAACAGTTAAGAGTGGAGCTGGTACGGCGAGGCATAGAGAGACCACCTTCTTCCGAGCTCTCACCCATGGCCAGGGCCGCAGGTACCGTCCAAACTCCCAGCCACACGGCTGCCCTGGGAAGAATCGGCGCCCGGAAAATATCACCGGGACGGGATGGTCCTTTCATAGACCCGGAGGCAACGAGCGCAGCACAGCTAGGGGAAAACGGCTTTGTGATCCAGAGGGAGAGAAAGAAGGAGGGAAGATGGGTGTGCCGAGAACACGGAAGGCCCCTTGGGCAGGGGCTGGGCTTGTGTTGGGCCCTCGGTCCTTGGCAGTCAGGAAATGTCAGGTTGCCAGGCCTGGAGACCAGGACACTCACCAGGGTGCGCTCTCAGTGCTTAGAAAATGGCCAGCCGTCCTGTTTATCTTAAAACCCATCACTGTGAACTTTACAATGTGGTCAGGTTATTTCCTGGAAGCTTTTCAGAAAACAAGTTTCAGCAGTGTAATAACATGAAAATGGGACCTGGGTAACAGCAGGTCCTCTTGTGGGACTGCATGAGATGCTGCAGCTTGTGGAAGTGGTCCTTTGTGAGGGAAGGCCACCGTCATTTGGAGCCAACAATGAGTTGTTATCCAACCAAGGAGGACACAGAGTTTTACCCACTTGGCCCAAGTTTAATCCCACTAATATATATATAAAAAAAGATTAGATGTTGGGAAACAAAGGAGAGGAAGGGATTAAGGGCAAAAATCCAGAGCCCGTCTCAATCCTACATTCATCCTTCCAGAATTGGACATTGATGTTTACAAAACTTTGACAGCCTGAAGCAGCAAACCAAGTTAATGTGTCTGTCTCAAATGCATACATTAGAAAGAAAGTTGCGATTTTTGTCTCTTTTGAGAAGTTTATTGCGTCTGCTAAATGACATTGATTGTCTCCTTTGTGATAGATTGGGTTTTGAGGAGAGAAACTATTTGCTGTGGGAAAGCTGCCTACGTTGCTTTTGTATCACCTCCAAAGTACTGTGACCAGTGTGTCCTAGACCTAAGCCTCCCATTTCCCCACAGCTCACTCTACTAAGACTCAAAGAATAGCTTTAAGAAAATAAAAATAAAAACAAATTCAGAAAAAGTTTGGCTACCTAACACTTTACACCCAAAATGTTTATGAAAAAATGCCTGACACCCCTTCAACTAAGTAGTATTAAAACGGAAGATTTTGCTAATTAGCATTAAAGCAGACAGTACTGAGCTTATATTGATGAAAGCTTCTTGCTTTCCATGTTTAAATTACTGGTGTTTCATTGACTCACACAGTTGAAATGAAGAGTTAGCAAAGTCTCAGGAGAGTGACCTCAGGTAGATTGCTAATTCACATTTAGGTATATGAAACTTTTGAATTTCCTATGTATTCTCTTTCTGTAACACAGCGGATACCAACTTTTGCTGTAAAGAGTTGTTCCGTTTATTTTGGACACTTGGAAAAACCAAGACATTTTTCAATAGATTCACATGTAGGCTCATTTAGACCCAAACTCTGTTGTCAATAGATCTTCCAGCACCCATGGCAGCCGTGAGTCTCTGGGACCATCTCCCTTAGACAGCACTGTGAGAATTCTAGTCCAAGGGAGACTGTGCTGACCTGGAATATATTTCTCTTCAACCTTCCACCAATGAACACATGTCAAAAACTGGCCCATGCTGAATAAATATAGTCAATGTAAAATTAAAATGCAGAGTTGAGATTGCAAGGGAAGAAAACCACCACAGGTGCCTAAAATGAGGGGGGATTTAAATGCAGAGCCTGAGTTGGCATTGAGTATATTGTACATGGGATATCAGAAACAGATATTGTCTTAATACTAGGTGTTCAGTGTCCCTGCAGGGACAATATTCTCTTGATCTGGGTGGAACTGGAAATAAACTTTTTATAAAAGGCCAGAATATAAGGACTAGAAAAACCTCTGCTCACTCTTTAGGGATCCAGTGCCCATGTGGAGCTCTAGTTGTAAGCTATGTTTAGAAAATAGAAACCCATGAGAAAACAGAAAATCCAGCCTGTAATATGCATTGGTTTGGGGTTCTTAATTCATACTACATGTAATCGAAGAGATTAGTACAGAAATTATTGTTAAAAACTAGTCTATATAAAGTCTGCCATGGACCTACCAAAACATGGCTTAAAAGCAAACCTCAAAAGTATCAGATTGATCTAAAGTAACTTAACTGAATGCCAGAACTGAAGTCCAACACTCTATAAAGGAATATTAAAAGATAAAAAACCAAATCAGCATCATAAAATAACAAAATAAAATAAAACTCATAATTTCTAAGATTCATTCAAAACTACTAAGCATGCAAATAAGCAGGAAAAAATGACCTCAAACCAGGAAAAAGAGCAATAATTAGAAATGAGAGAGATGCTGGAATTAATTGCCAGACAATGTTAAAGACCTATTATAAATATTCTTCATAGGCTCTAGAACATATAGGAGAACATGAATACAATGAAGAAAGAAATGTAAAATATTTTTAAAGACCTACATGGAATTTTCAGATTTGAAAAATGCAATACCTGTGGGGACTTCCCTGGTGGCACAGTGGTTGGGAATCCGCCTGCCAATGCAGGAGACACGGATTTGAGCCCTGGTCCGGGAAGATCTCACGTCCCGTGGAGCAACTAAGCCTGTATGCGCCACAACTACTGAGCCTGTGCTCTAGAGCCCGTGAGCCACAACTACTGAGCCCATGTGCTGCAACTACTGAAACCTGTGTGCCTAGAGCCCATGCTCCGCAACAAGAGAAGCCTGCACACTGCAACGAAGACCCAACACAGCCAAGAATAAATAAATAAAATGAATAAATTAAAAAAGAAAAATGCAATACCTGAAATTCAAAATTTATAAGCCAATTACCCACTGCAGAAGAAAAAACATACTAATAAAAATTATCCCAAATGAAACAAAGAGAGAAGAGGCTGTAAAAGAAATAACAGAACCCTGGTGGCTGTTGCGAAGTGGTTGTTTATAATTGCAGTCTCAGAGGGGAGGAAAGGAAGGGGAGAAAAAAGTATTTGAAGAAATAAGTGGCCAAAATGTTTCCAAATTTAGTATAAATGATAAACCTACAGATTCAAGAAGGTCAGCAGAACCCAAGCAGAAGAAAAATGAAGACAATCACACCAAGGGGCATCATAATCAAATTTTTAAGAGACTATCTTAAAGCAGCTAGAGAAACAGACACATTACATACAGAGAAACAAAGGTAAGATAGGAGCAGAATTCTTTCCAGAAACTATGTAAAGCAGAAGAATATGGAACACCATTTTTAAAGTACTGGAGGAAAAAAGCTATCAAGATAGAATTCTAACTTTAGCAAAGATATCTTTTATAAATAAAATAAAGGATTAAAAAAATTTTATTGGAGTATTTTTGATTTGCAATGTTGTGTTAGTTTCAAGTGCACAGCAAAGTGATTCAGTTATACATATACATATATTCATTCTTTTTCAGATTCTTTTCCTGTATAGGTTATTACAGAATACTGTATTGAGTAGAGTTCCCTGTGCTACACAGTAGGTCCTTATTGGTTATCTGTTTTATATATAATAGTGTATGTATGATATCACTCATATGTTGGAATCTAATTTTAAAAATGATATAGCTGAACTTATTTACAGAATAGAAACAGACTCACAGATTTTGAAAACGAACTTATGGTTACCAAATGGGAAACATGGAGGTGGAGAGGAGGGATAAATTAGGACCTTGGGATTAACATACACACACTACTATATATAAAGGATTTTTTTTTCAGACAAAAGCTGAGAGAATTAATTACTAGTAGACTTGCATTAAAAGAAATGTTGAAGTCTTCAGGAAGAACAAAAATAACACTAGATGGAAATACAGATCTACAGAAAATGAGGAGGCATGCTGGAAATAGTATGTGGGTAAAAAATAAAAGATATTCTCGTTTTTTAAACTCATCAAAAGAAAATGAGTGTTTAAGTCATAACATACTGAAGGGTTTTAACATCAGTAGAATAAAGAGGGATGACAATGGCACATAGGAAGTGAAGGTAGGAAATTTAAGTTACTGTTGTAGGTCTAGAAATAGGTCCACACATATGTGCTCACACGTGACACAAAATTGTTGGTGATAAAACAAAATGGTACATAACCACTTTAAGAACAAATGGACAGTTTTTTATAAATCTAAACATACACTCATCATGCAACCCAGTGATCCCTCCTAGCTACTCAGTCAAAGAGAAATGAAAACATATGTCCAACCAAAGACTTTACATGAATGTTGATAGCAGATTTATAAATAATCGCCCCAAACTGGAAATAACCCAAATGTCGGTCCACTAGTGGATGGATTTACAAATTGTTGTACATTCATACAATTGAACACTACTCAGTATGAAAAAGGAATAAACTACATGTACACACAACAACATGAGTGAATTTCAAAATCATTACATGACATGAAAGAAACCACACACACACAAATTACACGATGTATAATTCAATTTTTACAAAGTTCTAGAAAGGGCAAAACTATGGTGACAGAAAGCAGAATAGTGTTTGCTGGAGGGTAGAGGGGGTGGTGAAGAAGATATCGATTATAAGAAGCTCAAGGAAAATTTTTTGGATGATGTAAATGTTCTATATCTTGTGATGGTAGCTACATAAATACAAATAAACTTATTGAATTGTACGCGTAAAGCTGTTGAATTTTATTTTATGTAATTTATAGCTCAAAAAATTGATTAAAATATCTAGTCTAGAATTAATATTAGGTGTAAAGGCAGAGGCAAATATCTCACAGTGAAGCCTCCACCGCAGGGAGCAAAAGTGTCTCTAACTGAAAATGGGCAGAGCTGGAGTGTGGACAAGGGCAGAAACCCTCCAATCTAGGTTTTCAAATGACTGCAGAGCAGAGAACTCCCTGTACTCCCCTCCTGACCTGGAAGGATTTATCTGAGCAAAAATACAAAAAAAAAGAAACATAAATAAAATATAACTTCAGTGGTGCTTGAACCATGGACTTATACAGATAGACAGATATAAGCAGCTTTATGGACATGTAATTAATATGAAAATACCTGTACATATTTAATGTGTACTATTTGATGAGTTTTGACATATACAAATACCTGAGACACCATCATCATAACCATGGTAATAGACATAACCAACACCTTCCAGAGTTTCCTTGTGTCTCATTTTTAAAAAAAAATTATTTATTTATTTATTTATGTAATAATGCTTAACATGCGATTTGGCCTCTTAAATTTTGCGCTGCACAGTACTGTACTGTTATCTGTAGGCACTGTGGTGTACAGCAGATCTCTAAAACTTATTCATTTAGCTAAACAGAAACTTTATAACAATTAAATATCTTCCCATTCCCCCCCGACCCAACCCCTGGCAATGACTGTTCTCTGCTCTGTAAGATCGACTATTATTGATACCTCATAAAAGTGGAATCATGCAGTATGTTTTCCTCCGTGATTGCCTTATTTCACTTAGTGTAATGTCCTCCAGGTTTACCCATGCTGTTGCAAATGGCAGGATTTCTATATCTTGAGGCTTCTTTTTTGAGGCTGAATAATCCATTGTATGAATATACCACAGTTTCTTTATCCATTCATCTGTCTATGGATGCTTTAGTTGTCTCTGTATCTGGGCTAATGTGAAGAGTACTGTGATGAACACAGACGTGCAGATACCTCTTTGAGATCACTATTTCAATTTTCTTGGAGCATATAGTAGTTCTATTTTTAATTGTTTGAAGAACCTCCATACTATTTTCTATAGCTGCTACACCATTTTAAATACTCACAAACAGTTGGGGTATTGGAACCCACAACGATTCCAATTTCTCCACATCCTTGACAACTCTTGTTACCCTTTTCTCTCTCTCTTTTTTTTTTTAACCTTGTAAACATCCTAACAGGAATGAAGTGGTATCTCATTGTAGTTTTAATTTACATTTTCCTGACAGTGAGGTTGAGCATCTTTTCGTATACCTATTGGCCATTTGTGTGCTTTCTTTGGAGAAAAGTCTGAGTCCTTTGTTTATTTTTAATTGGGTTATTATTACTATGATTTTTTGCTGTTGAGTCATAGTAGTTTGTCCCTTGTGATAAACCTATGCACCTATCAGTATGGTCAACTGATCTTTGACAAGGGTGCCAAGAATACACAATGGGGAAGGGATACTCTCTTCAACAAATGGTGTTGGAGAAACTGGATATCCACATGGAAAAAAATGAATCTGGACTCCTACCTTACACCATACAAAATGGATTAGAAACTCAAACATAAAACCTGAAACTATAAAACACCCTAGAAGAAAACATAGGGGGAAAAGTTCTTGACATTCATCTAAATAACGATTTCATGGATATGACACCAAAAGCACAGGCAACAGAAGCAAAAATAGACAAGTGGTACTACATCAAACTAAAAATCTTCTGCACAGCAAAGGAAATGATCAACAACATGAAAAGGCAACCTACAGAACAGGAGAAAATATTTGAAAACCATATATTGGAACCATTTCTTAAAGCAGTTAGTTTACCTTAACTCTCACTGAAACATCATTTAAAATTTTTCTGTAGTTCTACACAACATGCATACTAAGAATTTGGATACTGATTTCTTTTAAAAGAAAACTAGTGTTTTTCAATACTATTGTTTATTCAGTAAGTGCCATTTTTATATCTATAGTGACACATAATGTTAAAAATAGCTGACTTTTATAAGAGGGTTTGGCCTTACAGAACATATATATTTCTAAATGCTTGCCAATAAGGATCAAAGTTCTTTACAAAAAAATGCATATTATTTTTTTTATAGAGAGACATTCTATGTCATTGTTTCAAACTCTTCAAGGTCACAGAGTCTATCAAGAATTACAGTACTTTTAATGTCAAGCCCTTGTGAAAATCACTCTTGGCTTCATAGGAATTATGAATTGATGGGTTCATAGAAATTATACATTGATGAGAAATGAGTTATGTAAGTCCGCAGAATTCTCTGAGAATGACGTTTCTTAAATACCACTAAGGAAAAAATCTTTTGAATATTTAAGCCATGATTTGAAGATTTAGAAATACCAATTAGTAAACCGTTCAGAGGCAAATATATAGCACCAGGTTTGCACTCACCAGTGGCTCTGGTGACTTCACAGCATCCTCACAGCATCCAGCTTAGATAAAACAGAACTGAAGTTAAGTCACAACTTCAGGGGGGAAGCACTGGTACCCACATGTGAAAATTTATTAAAATCATACCAAATGTTAGAATCATTCTGACATTCATTTAGTAAAGTTATATTAAAACATAAAATATTAAAAAGTGGAAATAATGGTAGGTAAAGTTGAGAAAGCAATTTTGAATAAAGATCTTTGGACCAGAAATTAGCAGATCCAGCTCTATCCCTAGACCAACCATTTTGAGATCCTGGACAAATACCTTAGTGTCAGTTTTTAATTTTTGCAAGTTCTTTGTATTTTTCTTTCAAAATATTCCTTCTCTTTTTGTTTTATGGTGCACTTTCTTTATTTCTCTGATGCAGTTATTTATTTTTTACATAATTCCATTTTGCTCCCTGAATTGTCTCTGTAGTTCTTATTTTCTATTTGTTGCTTTCCATACCACCTTTCATGGTAGAGGTTTTCTTCAAATCTTGGGTGTTTATTGATTGTCTACTCATAGCCACGAGTGAGTCATAAATAGCTACTGGGAAGTTCTGTGGGTAGGGACAGGGTTTACTGACTGGTGGGCTTCACCACAGGATAATTATGCAAGAGCCCAACTCTTCTGCTGTGCACACAGCAGCAGACCTAGTATTTACATGGAGGATTTTCAGTTGGGCAGGTGTTCTCCAAGAGAAGAACTCTCCCAGCTCCTGCTTAGGCCATAAGGTCTTTTCCCTGTGCTTTCAGAGTTAAGCCAGAAAGGGACAGGGCTGACTCACCGTTTTATAGTAGACTTTCATTCAGTTCTCCTGTTTTCATAATGACACTCATTCCTGCAGCCACCTCTTGTCATGAATTCAGCATCTCTCCTGTTCAACTACTTAGGGAATTGAAATGTCAATATTCTGCTGGTTTGGGATCTTGGTGTTTGTTTGACTGTGTACTGTGAGAAAGGCGATCTGGGGCTTTAACTATTTCTTGTACAGACTTCTAACCAGTCCCTCTGTTTCAGCCCCACTCACACCCTATTGTTGATTCCTGGACCTTCCTGGGGCTCTGTGGTGTGAATTCATTTGTTCTTTGCATCCTTCACTGCAGGTACCTGGCTATCAGCGTCTTGAGTCTTTTAGGTCATTTATGATTTAATCCATCTGCCTTCCACCTTCCAAATTTTGTTGATGCCTCCCAGGTATATCCTCTCTGGCTTTTGTTTTTACAGCTTAACTGTCATCTTAAGGGCATTTGGAAGGCAGTGGAGACAAATGCATGTGATCAGTCTCAATATCTAACTGACATCTTGAAACTCAATATGATAACTCAAAGATCCATATAACAATTGTAGAGAATAATATTCTGTATCCCTGTTTGTTGGAATGGGATGGTGAATTTATTTGAAAAACATTTATGACATTTGAATCTCTTGGAAGACATGTCTTTAATTTCCCCTTATGTCCTGCGAGTTCTGTTCCAGTTGTGGGATGGAACCATATATTGCTGTCTGTAGTGGGCTGAATGGAATCACCCACAAATTCATGTCCATCCAGAATCTTAGAATTGATCTTATTCAGGAGTAAAGTCTTTCAGATGTAATTAGCTCAAAATCTAGTGTTCAATTCATCCTGGATTAGGGTGCACTTTAAACCTAATCACTGGTGTCTGTATAAAGAGGAGAAGACACAGAGAAACAGAGGGAAGGAGACCTTGTGAATATGAAGGGGGGAGACTGGAGTGATGCTGCCAAAGAACACGTGAAGCCACCAAAACCTGGACGAGGCAAGGAAGGATTCTCTCCCAGGACCTTCAGAGGGAGCATGGCCTTGCTGACACCATGGCTTCAGATTTTTGGCCTCCAGAACTGGGTTGAGAATAAATGTCTGTTGCTTTAAATGATTAAGTTTGCGGTAATCTATTACAAAACCCTTACGAAATGAAATACATTCCTTCAGATGTTGTTGTTTCCAACTCATTTCTAATTATTCAATTAAAATACGTGGTTTTGTTGTCAGAACTGTAAACGCTGTAAGATTTGAGACAATATGCAAAGGGGAGAGTTCCTGTTCCTGGAATAGATTCTGGAAGCTCCTGATCAAGGTAAAGTCAGAGATCCAGGATCAAGTGACCAAATCAGACTGTGTTGAGGCTGTGGCACATCCTATTTTAGGCTATGAATTTGAGCCATGTGTGTAAGCTGGGTCCCATCAAGGACCCAAGAGAACAGGAAATCAAAGTCCTAAAAGACAGGAGCAACAGGACTCCAAGAAGGTAGAGTGGAAAATCTCAGGGGGCTCAGAAATCAGGTCTTCAAGAATTGATGGGTGAGGGCCACTGAGAGCCAGAAAACTGATGCAAAACAACCACCCTGAAATTCCTTGCTTACCTGAGGCAGCTACACCATCGTTTTGACCACAGGTAGAACAGGTCTGAGGAAGAGTTAGCTGAGAGTATCTTACTAGATTATCTAGCACAGGCTAAGGAAAGCAGGAGGCTTTGGCAAACAGATGTTGTCAACTAGTTCAAGCATCTAAAACTAGTAAGATAATTTAATAATATCATATTATAATCTGTTGTATAATTACATGTATATGAGTGTATGTGTGCTTGAAAAAGCTTTGGAAAAGTAGGTTAAATATTTAATATGTTCCTATGTGACTTATTTCTGTGACTGCCCATTAATTTTATAATAAGAAAAATAATGCCATTTCCATTTTGAAAGAAAAGCAACAAATGAGAAAAGAATCAACCTAATTCCAGAAAATAAATGCATGAGCTGCAGAAAGATACTAAACAAACATTAAAAAGAGGAAAATAGAAGTTTTAATGAGCTGTGTAGGATATGAAAACATAATAACTCTCTGTGGGAAGGTTTAATAGACTGCTTTAGGGATTTATAATACTTTGATTTTTTAGTCTTACTGAGCAAACCACAGCCATTCAAGTGAAATTTCATAAGATATTTGAAATGTCTTAGCGGTTTGACTGCAGAATCTGGTGAAATGCATGGTTTAGATGTTTATGAACCATTAGTTCACAATGCATATTGGTCCACGATATGCACACAAATCTCATCAGTCATGGTCAAGTACCAAATCCAAAATAACTAGTATCAAATGTACCTTCTGTCATTACAGCATCCTTCTTAATGGCCCAGGACCAGTAGCCAACTGGAGCAGTAGACAGACTGCCAAGTGAAAAGGTGAGATTCCTGGGCAAACTGTGTCCTAAGTGCATAGACATCCATATGTAAGACCTGGAAAAATTCTATGGAATTTCTTTTGTTTGTGTCTCTCTTGCCCACAAAGTAGGAACAGGTTTGGTGCCCTTTCTTCCATATCTTGGATTTGTGACTGGGACCTAAAAGTCATCAGGGAATACAAATGGAGCCACATTGCTGCCCTTGGAATCTGGGAGGACCTCTCTGGGCACATTCTCCATTTATTGGTTGACACACACTTGGCAGTAGTAGCTGGGAAGCCAAGGCAAAGAGATTTCACTACAAATTTCCTCTCTAGGGCCATTTAGATGGTCCTGATTTTTATGACTCTGAACTTCATCATTTTGCCAACCACATTTTTAAATGGCCTTGAATGCAGCGTTCTATTTGGCATTTGGGAGATTTTTCATACATATTTTTAGAATGAATTTAGGAAGTAACCTATTAAATTTTGGTGGCTTAAGTATTATAGCCTATCATTTTACTAATAACAACCTCTATAAAGAATACATTTATTTAAAAAATTGGTGGTGTCTTAAAATGCATGTTAGATAGGGATCTTTTGTTGCAAGTTTAAGGGCCCCCATCTCAGACTTGTGAGAGCAGAAATTTGTCAGTTCCAAATTTCCAGAGCCTGGTGTTTCTGCCCCGACACACGCATGCCTGCATGACACTCTTGTCATCTTTCTTGTAGCGTCCCCGGCAGCTATACCATCTGCAGGGCCACACCCTACTCTTCCTCATCCACTGGAGGAAGCCTTGCCTATTTCACCACGGAGTCCTGGAGTTGAACCCCACTGACTCTGAGTTTTCTGCTCCTGGACCAGTCCATGGATATCTTGACACCACCAACAAAAAGTAATGGGGAAAGCCTGATTGGCTAGTCGGCAAAGGCAAATGCCCAGGTAAAGGCAATGGAAGGTTTGACTTTCATAAATACTTTCTAATTCATGAAAATGTAACACCAGTACCTTTAATTTAAAAATTCTCTCTGTGTTTTCTTATCCCCAAACATACCTGTGAATCTGCATTTGTATGTCAGACATAAAGTACAAACATTTGACAACAAAGTGCAAAGGGGATGATAATAGCCATATCTCACATGCACTTAATGCTTTACATTTTGTAATATTCCTTCTCCACCATTTCCTGTTAGTTTCAAAATAACCTCCTGATCAGATATGATAGTAGATAATATTTTCCTCTTCCCTATTTTACAAAGAAAAAAAAATCACACTAATTTCTTCCTACCCCAGACCCTCAGTTACAAAGTGACCAGAACTAAAATCATCTGGCACTTGATACAGAGATATTTCCATCAGCTGAACTCAAATTGCTAATAGACTTTGGAATTTTCACAATCCTTGAAATGTCCTTAAATTTTGGTGATTTCTTTGGTATACATGGCTTCAAACTGAAAGCATTTCACTTAGCTATATTGAAAAGTTCATAGAAATAATTTATATTTAAACAATTGAGTCTGATTACTAATTTCAAATTGTTTATGTACATAGCTACTTGCCTCTCACTTGTTCATAAGTGTTTGAGGAATATGTATGCAGCAGGGTATGCAGAATGCCAGAAGTGAAGGAAGGAAAGGGTTAATTAATACTAGTCCTAAATGTTGAGAATGGTTGAGGTCACCCATTTAATTGTGAACAATTAATCATGCCTAGAGGTATATTACGGAATTTTCAAGAATATTAATAGCGCAACAGTCCCTCCCATCAGGAAACTTGCACAAGCTTCTTAGATAGCCTCATCCACCAGAGGGCAGACAGCAGAAGCAAGAAGAACTACAATCCTGCAGCCTATGGAACAAAAACCACATTCACAGAAAGACAGAGAAGATGAAAAGGCAGAGGGCTATGTACCAGATGAAGGAACAAGATAAAACCCCAGAAAAACAACTAAATGAAGTGGAGATAGGCAACCTTCCAGAAAAAGAATTCAGAATAATGATAGTGAAGATGATCCAGGACCTCGGAAAAAGCATGGAGGCAAAGATCGAGAATATGCAAGAAACGTTTAAAAAAGACATAGAAGAATTAAAGAAGAAACAAACAGAGATAAACAATACAATAACTGAAGTGAAAACTACACCAGAAGGAATCAATAGCAGAATAACTGAGGCAGAAGAACAGATAAGTGTCCTGGAAGACAGAATGGTAGAACTCACCGCTGCAGAACAGAATAAAGAAAAAAGAATGAAAAGAAATGAAGACAGCCTAAGAGACCTCTGGGACAACATTAAATGCAACAACATTCACATT
>NC_041221.1:22273835-22274968 GCF_002837175.3 Physeter macrocephalus
TCAGATTTGATGGAGAAATCAAAAGCTTTACAGACAAGCAAAAGCTAAGAGAATTCAGCACCACCAAACCAGCTCTACAACAAATGCTAAAGGAACTTCTCTAAGTGGGAAACACAAGAGAAGAAAAGGACCTACAAAAACAAGCCCAAAACAATTAAGAAAATGGTCATAGGAACATACATAAGGATAATTACCTTAAACATGAATGGATTCAATGCTCCAGCCAAAAGACACAGGCTTGCTGAATGGATACATAAACAAGACCCATATATATGCTGTCTACAAGAGTACCACTTCAGACCTAGGGACACATACACACTGAAAATGAGGGGCTGGAAAAAGATATTCCATGCAAATGGAAATCAAAAGAAAGCTGGAGTAGCAATACTCATATCAGATAAAATAGACTTTAAAATAAAGAAGGTTACAAGAGACAAGGAAGGACACTACATAATGATCAAGGGATCAATCCAAGAAGAAGAGATAACAATTATAAATATATATGCACCCAACATAGGGCACCTCAATACATAAGGCAACTGCTAACAGCTATAAAAGAGGAAATCGACAGTAACACAATAATAGTGGGAGACTTTAACACCTCACTTACACCAATGGACAGATCATCCAAAATGAAAATAAATAAGGAAACACCGGCTTTAAATGACACAGTAGACCAGATAGATTTATTTGATATTTATAGGACATTCCATCGAAAAATAGCAGATTACACTTTCTTCTCAAGTGCCCACGGAACATTCTCCAGGATAGATCACATCTTGGGTCACAAATCAAGCCTCAGTAAATCTACACTCCCTAACACCATACACAAAAATTAACTTAAAATGGATTAGAGACCTAAATGTAAGGCCAGACACTGTAAAACTCTTAGAGGAAAACATAGGAAGAACACTCTTTGACATAAATCACAGCAAGACCTTTTTGGATCCACCTCCTAGAGAAATGGAAATAAAAACAAAAATAAACAAATGGGACCTAATGAAACTTCAAAGCTTTTGCACAGCAAAGAAACCATAAACAAGATAAAAAGACAACCCTCAGAATGGGAGAAAATATTTGCAAATGAAGCAATGGACAAAGGATTAATCTCCAAAATATATAAACAGCTCATT
>NC_041221.1:22275151-22297906 GCF_002837175.3 Physeter macrocephalus
CACCAGTTAGAATGGGCATCATCAGAAAATCTACAAACAACAAATGCTGGAGAGGGTGTGGAGAAAAGGGAACCCTCTTGCACTGTTGGTGAGAATGTGGAGTGATACAGCCACTATGGAGAACAGTGTGGAGGTTCCTTAAAAAACTACCAATAGAATTACCATGTGACCCAGCAATCCCACTACTGGGCATATACCCAGAGAAAACCATAATTCAAAAAGACACACGCACCCCAATGTTCATTGCAGCACTGTTTACAATAGCCAGGTCATGGAAGCAACCTAAATGTCCATTGACAGATGAATGGATAAAGAAGATGTGGTACATATATACAGTGGAAAATTACTCAGCCATAAAAAGGAACAAAATGGGGTTATTTGTTGAGACGTGGATGGATGTAGAGACTGTCATACAGAGTGAAGTAAGTCAGAAAGAGAAAAACAAAATATCGTGTATTAACGCATATATGTGGAACCTAGAAAAATGGTACAGATGAACCGGTGTGCAGGGCAGAAAATGAGACCCAGATCAGGGCAGAAATTGAGACACAGATGTAGAGAACAAACGTATGGACACCAAAGGGGGAAAGCAGCAGGGGGATGGGGATGGTGGTGTGATGAATTTGGCGATTGGGATTGACATGTATACACTGATGTGTATAAGATGGATGACTAATAAGAACCTGCTGTATAAAAAAATAAAATTCAAAAAAATATTTGCTTTTCAAAGAAAATAAGATAGAGCAAAAATGATGGATTCGTGTGTTAAAATTATGAACTATTTTGTTGAAGTAACATTTCTAAGGGAAATTATTTGGGATATCATTTGGAATCTTTATATTTAAATTTTCTTGAGTAATCGATTTCCTATGGGTCTTTGGGAAATGTGGAAAAAAATTCCCTAAGCATACTTATAAATATTTATAAGACATTCTTGGGCTCCAGGTTTAAGGAGCACACATGTGACTCTTTCTCCTTGAGCTGCCCACCCCCTTCCAATATTCCCAGGGCCCAGCTCCTCTCTTGTTTCACTTCCTTTATCTTAAAGAAACTGAAGCCCCTGAGAACCCACCTGAAACTGTGCAAAGGCTGTGATCTGAGGATTGAGAGTGGGCGCTCACAAGCCCCACCCTACTTTCTCAGCATGTGGTGCTAAAGCCCTAAGCAGCGTGCTGGCATTACTCTGCTTTGCTTGGTGGGAATGTGACTGCCAGTTACACAAGATAGATTTGTCTACTGACAAAGAAATGTCCTGATAGAAACCGTACATCCGTACATTTTTGCCTTTTGATATGACAACTGCTCAGACTTTTTCACTTTTAATTTGCAGTGACATTTAATAGGCAGTTTTTATCAGAAGGAATATATTTAGGTCACAGTTACGTGGAAAAACACATAGACTATGTGAAATCCCAGGCTTTCTCCTAGAATATTCAAAATGCTCCTCAAAAGTTAGTTAGTACAGGGACTTCCCTGGTGGTCCAATAGTTAAGACTCCGTGCTTCCAGTGCAGGGGGCGAGGGTTTGATCCCTAGCCAGGGAACTAATATACCACTTGCTGGGTGGCATGGGCAAAAAAAAAAAAAAAAAAAAAAAGTTAATTAGCACAATAAAGACGGCCAGCAACTGACTGAATAAACAGAATGTCATTTAGTATTTTAAAAACACAGATTCTGGGAGTAGAAGCTACCAACAAAATATCCGGAAATCTGAGTTAACAGATCTACTTTGCATACTTGATACTAATAAATATTTACCCATTCCTCCTTCTTCCCAGACAGAGGGAACTGGCTGATGATTGTTAAGGGGACAAAGGGAGATGGACGAGGGAAAGTGAAAGGTACGGTGGAGGGGCTGGGAGACATCGCTGTGAGGGCAGCAGTACTTTGAGTTCTTAAACGCTCTTCGGGTTTTGGATTTAAGGAGCCCAGAAGTTTGGAGATGCTACTGACATCAAAGAGAAATGACCTGCTTTCAGCCTGAAGGCAGTCCCGTGGGGCTTTGTCCTAATTGCGTGGTTTGCAGCTCAGTAGGTAGAATAAATGCTGAAGAAACCAACACTTAAAAGTGTTTGTGACAGGGTACTAAAGGCGTAGACACATTTTGTTTGTTTTGAGCCCAGACAAAATGTTTTCTAGCTTTTTATAGGGAATTTTGTAGCATTGTTGATGTGGTGCTTGTACATTTCGGCAGCTCCGAAGCCTTGTGCTAAAATAGCTCTATCTTCCCAGGACAAGTAATTAAGCTGTACAGAGAGGGTTGTCACTGCTTTCCAGCTACTTGACAGCTAACATGCCTGGAAACGGCAAATATCGCCATTCATGTGCTAACAGAAAAGGCTGTTTTTATTTCCAAACATCACACGCTGTTAATATGAGGTGCTTACACATCGGTGAAATTTGGTGAGAAGTATAGTTAGGAAAATAATAGATTTTAACGCTATTATAAAAATATTTTCAGTAAACTATTTGGAAGGCCTTTCCATATATATTCTCTCTCTATATATGAAATATTCTCGTATTGCTTCTGTAATTTTATACCATTTAAATACATTTTAATGCATACATTTTATTAAAAATCTTTTAAACTGACTCTGTAGTTAACATTTTATTTTTATGAGCTCAAAAGGTGAGTCAGTAACAGAAACCTAAGAAATGGTGGCTTAATGTGCTGCGGGGTTTTAGTTCTCATATAATTAGTCCAGGGCTGGTGCAGTAGCTTAGCGATACCTTCAAGAACCAGGGCACCTTTAACCTCCTGCCCCTGGAGGTTTTCTCTGCTGTAGACAAAAGACAGCTGCTCCAACTCCGACTATTCTATTGGCATTTTAGAAAGGAAGAGAATGAGGGATGGGAATTAGAAGAAATCAAGGAGAAAAGGGGGCCCTTGAGCAAAGCAGGACTTTCTCAAAAATCTGCAACAGGCTCCTGCTTCAGCTAATTGACTAGCATCAGGGAGGTTTGGGAAATGCAGCTTTGTACAGCTGCACGCCGTGATCCAAACACACTGTTAGTGAGGAAGAAGGTGGGAAAGGAGAATGTGAAGACGGAGAGCCAAGCTTGCCAAGCTGTGCTTCCCCCTGGAGGGGGATGATGGTCAGCCTTCTGATTGGATTTCTTAGGATAAGGAGGCCACGTTACTGAAAATGGGGTCTCACAGCTTTCAAACCAATACTCAAGAGGCAAGGTTGGTGGAAAGGGAAGTTTGCTTTGTTTCAGAGGCTGGCAACCGGGGCAGAGGGGAGAGGGGGAAGGGCAGACTTTTGTCCAAAGGCCAGCTGCCTGCTGCCAGTCAGTGGGCAAGAGCTTTGAAAGGGGAGTTTCAGGGGTTTATGGCTGGAGGGAGGGGCTGCAGGCCGAAACATCACAGTCAGCTCTGACGGTCGTCTTGAAATTGGTCCTGCGGTCATCTGATCAGTGTCATCTTGATTGTTTTAAGTACAGTGAATCTTCAGTTCCAGGGTCAGTTTATTCCTATTTCTTTGAGGCCGGTTCTTGGAATTGTGGCAGCTTATGTCATGGCTACAGCCTGATCGTCATGTAGTTAACTTCTTCCACCTGGTGAGGGTCTCGGTATCTATAAGACAGCTCACAGGATAGGGCTCAGGATGTTATCTATAGCCCTTGAGGAGGAACTAAAGGTCCCTGGCTTTGCTTAATGACTAAATTATTATTATTTGGTCTTGTTTGACTGTTTTCCTTTGTTTCTGCATTTTCTCACTTCTCTGATTAAACTTGTTCTTTGGCTAACGTTTTTATACAGACAAAAGTCAGGCTGAGGACATGCGGGGAAGGACCATAGGGTCCTGTTCTGTTCCGGCTATCCATATGGGTTCAAAGTGCTGCCTGACGGGTACTTTCCTTCCTGGCGTTAGAGCAGGCATATTTTCCCATTTCAGTGCCCATAGATATTCTTCGAATCACTTTCAGTGTCTATATTAATTTCCATTACCTGAATACCCAATCCCCGTTTTGGAAATTTGGGTGGTTTCCAACAGTCACTTTTTTGTTTTTTTTAGGTTGCCATATTGGGTTTTTTTTTTTTTTAACATCTTTATTGGAGTATAATTGCTTTACAATGGTGTGTTAGTTTCTGCTGTATAACAAAGTGAATCAGCTATACATATACATGTATCCCCATACACCCTTCCTCTTGCGTCTCCCTCCCTGCCACTGTCCCTATCCCACCCGTCTAGGTGGTCACAAAGCACCGAGCTGATCTCCCTGTGCCATGCGGCTGCTTCCCACTAGCTATCTATTTTACGTTTGGTAGTGTATATATGTCCACGCCACTCTCTCACTTCGTCCCAGCTTCCCCCTCCCCCTCCCCGTGTCCTCAAGTCCATTCTCTACGTCTGTGTCTTTATTCCTGTCCTGGCCCTGGGTTCTTCAACAGTCACTTTTGAAAACAAAAGTTCAGTGAATGTCTTTGTAGACATATTTTTGTGTACATCCATGACTTGGTTCTTAGGATTCAGTCCTGTAAATGAAGTTATGGGGTCAAATTTATGCATCTATTTCATGCTTTTGTTGTCATTGCTCAATTGTTCTTTGACAAAGTTCTCTCCAGCTGCAGTGTTTCAAATTGCTTACTTCCAAGCGTACTATCAGCTTTATGGGGATTATGTTTTTACTGTTTGCCCATTTCACTGGTGAAAACCACCTAGAATTCTGAATGACTCTAAGAAGATGAGTGCATACAGTTTGCACAAGGTGAGGCCCATGTAGATGGATGGTGTAACCCTCTCAGCTGAGGGATCACAGGAGCCGCTGGGGGCAGGGGCGTGATTGTGCAAGAGCAAGTAGTGGGTCCTTCCCCGGTGCACGTCCCCACTGTGTCAGTGATGGAGCATCAGTCCTTTCCCCCCAAGGACACCCCAGTGACTTCTGCAAGTCCTTAGAGTGCTCTGTGTGTCCCCACAAATAAGCCTGCCTCCTGGTGGGCCCATCACCACTGGCCCACGAGCTCTGCCTGCAAAGCCCCTGGAGGACCCTCCTGCTGCCTCAGTCTCACAAGGACACTGTAGACCCCTGGGAGGTCTCAGAGCTGCCGGACCTCCAGGCTGCAGGCTGGCGCTGGGCAGAGGCCAAGAGAGAAGGCGCCTTTCCTCTCACTCAGAGGTGGCCTTAAAGCATCGAATTTTCAAGGAAAATTCTCCACCTGAGCCTGTGCAGCTCAAGGTGGAGAGGCAGGGGTGCTGGGACTGGAAGCTTTATTCTCGCACATGTGTGACCGTCACATGGAAACGGGGCTGTCGCCTAAAACATCTACCTGTGACCTTTCCATGTGACCTGAGCTTCTTCACTGGGCTCTAGGGGTGAGCATCCTGACGGAGAGGGAGCCAGGCCCAGAAGTACCACTTCCACCACACCCTGCTCATAGAGACGGTTACTACAACAGCCCAAGTTCAAGGGAAGGAGAAGTATGCTCCAGCTACGTGTGGGGTGCCGCAAAGTCCTGGAAAAATACATGTGAGACCAGAAACATGACTGCAGCCTCATCTGGAAAATAGCACCTACAACACTGATGCGTCATCAGTATCACCTGCGGGTTGCCACCAAGCTGCCCCATTTTGGGGGACTCCTTTCCTGCTCTTCTGATCAGCAATTTTCCTCTAAATATAGGTTCTCGAATTTGAGTCACTTATGGGGTAATTGAGGGCAATTAATGACAGCACGATGAGTTCCAGCGAAGCATGAATAAAGCTTTAACGTGAACACAGTTTCAGAATCTCTCACACAGCTTCTGCGGGAATGTGCAAATCGTACAAATGTAAAATCACAAGCTTCTTATTTCAAAGTACAACGTGATCCCTGGGAAATTCTTTCTGAAGTTGCCATCTAAGTCTACTCCGTCTGCCATAGCAAGAAACCACAGACCTGGCAGCTGACAGAACAGAAATTTATTTTCTCACTCTTCTGGAAGCTGGACATCTGAAATCAAGGGGTCACAGGGTTGGTTTCTTCTGAGGGCTTCTTTCCTTGGCACAGAGATGATCGTCTTCTGGTGTCTTCACGTGATCTTCCCTCTGTGTGTGTCTGTGTCCTAACTTCCTCTTCTTATAAGGACACCAGTCCTATTGAATCAGGGCTCACCTTGGTGACTTCATTTTACCTTAATCACCTCTTTAATGACTCCATCTCCAAATACAGTCACATTCTGAGGTCCTGGGGCGATGATTTCAGTGTATGAATTTTTTTTTTAAAAAGCTGTTTATTTTTTAATTTTAATTTTATTTTTTAAATATTTTTTTGGCCACGCCGTGAGGCATGTGGGATCGAACCCACGCCCCTTGCATTGGAAGCACAGTGTCTTAACTGCTGGACCACCAGGCACGTCCCTCAGTGTATGAATTTTGAGGGGACACAATTCAGCTCATAAGAGTCTCCATTGTAGAAAGTCTTATGACAGTGACCTCGTAGGATACTCTGGGGTCACGTTTCCATCTGCCTTCTGGACATCTCGAGTTTGATAATCTTCCTTTACTGACTCTCTCCTTATCCTGATTTTTCTGTTTCTATTTATACGACTTTGGTCTCTCCAGGCACCAGGACAAAAATGAATAAATAAAAAGCAAACAGCAACAACAAAATCCCAGATCCTCAGTGTTAAGCGTGCTTTCTTTTTCTACCCCGTTTCTCACTAAGTCCTAATATTATTCCTCTGAAGTGATTCTCACTTTGCCCCTTCCACTTCCTCACCCAACTTCAGGCCTTTCTCTGTCTCACCCTCTGGCAGGATTATTTCTTTTCTCCTAACTGTAATTCAGTGATGTTTCCCGTGCAGTGCTTGACTTAATACTGCCCTACTCTTTCCTTTCCGAAGTGTGCTCTGAGCATCCTGTGATTCTGGGGCGCCGTGTGGGGTGACTGTTGCTTTTCACAGACCATTTCCTGGCTCCTTCTGGAAACATGATAAGATGGCAATTTCTGCCTCTTTGAACATGAGTGTCATAGTTGGCTTTCACCAATGGAATGTGAGAGGAAGTGACCAATGGAATGTGAGAGGAAGTAACCAAAGTTACTTCCCGGTAGAAGTCTTAAGACGTAGTGTGTCATTTGCCATGCTTCTCTCTTCCTCTGCCCCAGTGTCTGGTCATAATCCCGAGGATGTCTGCTGCATAGGCCTGGGTCCAGGGCAGGGCCCCTCCATGAACGGCGGGTGTAGCCTGGGCAATGAACAAACCTTTACTGTTTTAAGTCACCATCATTAGGGGATGGTTTGTTAGGTCTGCATATCCCAGCCCCACCACTTACAACAGGCTGTCCATCATGGGTCCTCACCTCTCCACCACAGGGGTGCATCTATGGCCCAGGCTGACTAAAGTCAATTACCCTTCTCCTCCAGGGCTCAGTAAGACCTGGCACCCTAAAGGGACCAATCTGAGATGGATGGGAAGCGATACCGGAGAGAGAATATATCTTCCCTTCTGAGCTCCTAGGTGGTAAATATCACGTAAGCTTAGAGTGACAGCACCTCCTTGCCTGCCACGTGCAGAAAATGTGCCTGAGAGAAAAACCAACACAAAGGAAAGAACCAAGAGATGCGGGGCAAAATCTCTCACAGATTTCTGGTGACGTGGCTTTAGTATTTGGATTCAGAAATGAGCACAGCCTCTGGACTTTGTGTGGTAGGGATAGACCTTGCTTTGTGTTTAGAAGTGAGAGCTGAGTTTCTTATTCTCCGACCCCCATTAATTCTCATTTCCCTCCATCCCCCACCAATAAGATAAGTCTGTAAGAGTACGTGTCAGTCTATAGATCAGGTGTATGACTCTTCTAGATTACTCTTTCTAAACTATCCGTTTCATCTATGACTGCCTTTTACTTAAGTATTTCCAATGTTTCCAGCTTTTTGCAGAAGGAGCTCCTCAGTCCAAGCTCCACCTTGGACATGGCGGACCCTGACCTGCTGCTGTCCTCTCCGTGCTCATAGCCCCTTGGTGCTCTGCAGGAACCTCATCCTTTGGTCAGAGCACTTTGCTCGTAGGTCACTTGAGCATCCTTTACACTGCATTGTGTCCATCCTTTTCCTTCTCTGAAACATGCTCAACTCCATTCAGAGAACTTAAACCTCTTCTTCCTGACTCAGATCAAAAGCCTAACTTTCAATAAGGCTCCCTTGGTTTCTAATCTTGACCTTGGGAAATAACGTGTATCTCCCATCAGTTGTAGGAACAGCTTGATGTATTAGGAGGAAGCAGAAACCTGCATTTCTCAATTGCTGACCATGGTCTTGGTGACTTGAGTTTGTGCCTTTGTTGGTTAATTTGGAGCAATATTACCCATCTTCTTCTATTCTGCAGACTTGCTGAGAAAACCAGCAAGAGTTTATGTTTAAGAGCAGACTGTGTAGACTGAGAATTTTCAGCAGTGCTTCTCTGTCACTGCGTGGTTTGGTGGTTATTTGTGTGTGTATCATCTCTCACCGATTGTAACTTTTCCAAGGAAAGATCAAGGTGGCCGCGTCCTTAAAGTACCCCATTGATCAGTGTCTTGAACGCAAAAGGGCTATAATATACTCTACTCCTTCGAAAAACAAATCCTAGAAGAATATGGTTGAAAGGCAGCTGTATCTAACTGCACTTATACACTCTAGATTTTAGAAATTTGTACCATTAAAGAAAACTTCATTCCAATGAAAGGTTTACAAAAGTTTTATAATATTTAGGAAAATGATACCTTTGGCAAAATCAATGTAAAATAGCCCTGTGCTTTACAGTGACCACTTCGAAATATGTTTTGGTACTGCCACTTTGATTTCTGTCATCTTATGATTGTCTCCTGGATTCGAGATAATACAATTGATATGAACTAAAAAATATGCATCTTCCTAAAATAAAAAACAGACAAAAATTGCATTCACAACTTAATTCCAATAGCTAGTTGGAATCTCAGATTGTACTGCACTGGGGAACACCCCTCCCCTTTGTCACTGTCAGGAATAAAATCTATGGGTCTTGGCTTCTGTGCCCTGGAGAAGAATAGAAATTTGGGGTGGCATGTGCTTTGTGCTTCCTCAGTCATACAGCCATTTATGATCATCGATGAGCTCCTCAATCATAACAAACTTCTGACTGCAGCTGCAAACATCTCATTTTCATTGTCTTTCCAGACCGAGGCACAACCTTTACCATATTATGAAACTCTTGGAAGCTGTGTTTATGGTGTTATGAATCTCATCTTGACCTGTGTTGGTCCCTAATGTTTTTAAAGAACAAAGTACCACAGCTTGCATTGCCTTTGGGCCTAATCTGGTTACAGCCCCATCATTCCACCCCTGAGGAAGCTGAGGCAGGAGGGCAAAGTGACCTTCCAGGTCGCAGGTCTCACTCGGGCAGAGTTAGGGCTGGGACCCTCTCTTCTTAAGTTCAGTGTCCTGGGGCGGGGGGGGTCTCCTGAGTGTGCATCTGGCCTAACACACATTGTAGCAGCCTGTGTGGGAGGGTTTATGCCGGCTGTCTCCCTCCTATCAGTGTCACTCAGGTGCCTAAGGTGCCCCCTCTCAGTTCAGCCAGGCAAAGGGCATGAAGTGCTATGGGTTGCCTGAAGCCACAGACACCCGTGCCCCATGCTTGGGGCTGTCATCATACTTATCCTAGTTGCCTACAGACAAGACTGATCTTCCATCTGGATTAAAGAGATGTATCAATACACTTGTCCTTTGGGTTGTGCACAAGTCTGTGAAGCTCTGTTGCACTTGATGTGGGTTTGGAGGATTTCAGGGAACCAGGAGTGTTGAAGTAAAGAGATGCCTGTAGACTGAGCCAAGTGTATTTTATCAAAAGAGCAGAGAGCAGATCTGTGGAGCACAAGTGTGCATTGCGACAAGTAAAAATATCAGCTTTTTTTCTAAGTTCTGGAAGAATTTTCTCTCTTAAATAAAAAGGATCTGTTCACCGGCAGCTGTTGCCCTGTTGAGGATGGGATGGGATTAAAGCATCCGTGAGGATCCTGGAACTAGTCCTTTCACATTCAAGAAGCCACGGTGGAGAGTCCACATCAGAGAGTCAACCCCCGTCATGGGGGCTGTTTGGGATCCGAGATGATCACAGACTCTGCCCTGCGGAAGCTCATACTTTATTATGTGTTTATGTAAGAACACCAGGGAGACATTGATAAGTTCCAGAAGAGTGGTAAAAAGTGATGGCTTAATTCAGAGGAGGGCCAGCCAGCTTCCCACTGGGTCCTGAAGAAGGAAAGAAGGAAGGTCATTTCTTCACGTCTTTTGACTTCAGGAAAGTGGCATAAGCAGCTGATTAGAAGGGGCTAACTTCACACCATGTGCTTTCCTGAGACTCACGTGGGGAAGAAAGTTTTACCTGCATTCTAATTTCAAACATGGATGCTCATTAGAGTTCTAGAAAGCCATCGCTTCACTTAAATATAGACTCTTCTTATATGGAAGGTCATGTGTGAGCCCGTGCATTAAAATATTTTGTGGTAAATAAAAATTAATTCTTAAAATTAGGGAGTCCATCATGCCTTAATTGATTTAAGAGACTGTTAAACTTTATGGAAGTTGATAACAGTGATGTAATCTGAAGTTGGACTTTAAGAAAACACCTTAGATCTTTGCCTCCTTACCCTCAACCATAAGTTAACTTTTCCTAAGCTCTTACGATGATTTTTATCTCATTTCCATTGGGAATGTCCATTGTGTTAGATCCAAGGACCGACATTACTGCAGAACTGAGAATAATGAGAGAGCCAACTGAAGAAAGGAAATGACACAAGGCAGCTTTAGCCTGTAGACTATTTTTCTCTCTATTGAATATCTATTTTCCCTCTTTTAGACTCTGTTCTTTATGAAAGAAAAGATTTTATCTCACTCATTCTTACATCCATTATATCTAACATGGTCTGTGGCATGCACAGGAGGTCTTTCCTGACAACTAGATTCAAAATGAGTAGGGGAATTTCCTGGTGGTTCAGTGTTTAGGACTCAAAACAAGTAAATGAATGAACAGGGACTTCCCTGGCCATCCAGTGGTTAAGACTTTGCCTTCCAATGCAAGGGGTGTGGGTTCGATCCCTGGTTGGGGAGCTAAGATCTCACATGCCTCGCAGCCAAAAAAACCAAATCATAAAACAGAAGCAATATTGTAACAAATTCAATAAAGGCTTTAAAAATGGTCCACAAGATATAATGAAAATCAAAATATATATTTAAAAAAGTGAATGAATGAATGAATGAACGAACAGGAGAACGTTCATCCTTTCTACTTTTAATAATGAACCATTCCATGTGTTGAAATCATATCCTAGGAATGCCTATCCCCACATCACTTGAATGTGCACAAAATGTAGACTGATGTTTTGTGACGACCACTCTAACTCAGCACACTGCAGACACACAAGGTGGAATTCACCGTCATGGCACAGGTAGTGGGCAATGTCCAGCCTTTTGTAGATAAGGTAGGGTATCGTTATGATACTCTAAATCTAGTGATTTTTGTTTAACTGAAGGAAAAGAGAATGAATAGCAGAAAGCAGATGTGAAGATTGAGGGGCTGGAAAACCTGTGAACTCAGGTGGCATGGAGGTAAGAACTAGATAACAATGAAGTAGGTAACACGGATGGGATTGCTCAGGAAGTAAGCATGTTCCTCTCACATGAAAGTAACACAGTTATTCACAATAGGAAGGACACCGTTATGTGTTAGAGAAAACTCATCATCACGCAGCTTGAGCAGCTTGTTTCTAGCGGAAACCCCAAGTATGGAGGAGACTTTTCAGCTTCTACTCAAAAAAAGAACACAGAGTGAGGTCCGCACTCTATATAGGGTTGCGGGCTCTGTTATCCTGCCACGACTGGATTGTGTTCAATTCCTGTTTCTACTGCGTATTTTAAATCTTGACCCTCTCTATATGTAGATATGTATCAATATCTCCATCTTTCTATGTATATGGAGTGAAGGGCAGGGCCTTTGACCGGAAGTTTGATCTTATCAGAAATGATGACTAGCCTGTGGGATGTCTGGCTTTTTGGAGAGAACTTGGAGAATGTTTTTCTATGGTTCATTAAGTTGGGAAAGAGATGTCTTGATCTTTTTATTTTATGAATACGTGCAGAAATGAAAAGACTTGAAGAGTCAGCAACGGAGTTTCAGCAAGACTCTTCTCCTGCTAAGTTGGATAGTGAAGCAAGTAGAGCCTTGAATGGTGGCCATCCAGTTTCACATTTTGGAAGGAAGGAGACAGTGTCATCTCCTCTATGAAAATGGAGGCACAAGAACGCAAATCAGTGTACAGCTTTGTTGTAGCACATTGTACCATGAATTAATATGAATACATTAATAAGGATTCTTTTTGTTGGTTTTGGAAATTTTTTTTTCTTAAAAAAAAGATCAAACAGTTTTCAAGTTTGAGAAGCATGGCATAACCTAAAAGAGTACAGCTTTCAAGCAGGAAGCCTAGGGGATCTTTTTTTTTTTTTTTTTTTAACCTAGCTGTGTGATCTGAAATGACACAACTAATCCTTTGTTATTTAAATGTTTTTATGCTAATGAAACGAATAGTCTCTTATTTAAGCCACAGGGAACTAGTTAGTCTGTATGCATATGTTTGTGCAAATTATACACCCTGATATTATGCGGTGAGAGTCGTCAAACCTCAATTTCTTCATTCATAGACACTGCTTTTCCAAATATTGGGTTGGCCAAAAAGTTCGTTCGGGCTTTTCTGTAAAATGTAACGGAAAACTTCAACGAAGTTTCGTCCAACCCGATACTTTCTTCTCCATCTATCCTATTGTATTCAACATTGAAAAAACAATTTTTACTTATCAAAATGTCCTTTTCAACTTGAAAACCCAAATTAACATGCCCCTGCTTTTATGATATTTTTCCCCTTTAGTCAGCGAAAGTTCCTTAAGCTTATGAGCTAAGCCTACGATTTTGTACTGTGGGAGTATTTACAATGATACTAAGCACATAGTAGATGACCAATGAATTGTCTTATCTAGTTAGCAGTAGCTTCAGCAGCAGTAGTAACTGTAGTCACTGCATAGATATTTTCAGCAATTTCACTGTTTTAAAATTTGCTGCTTAACTCTTCCTAAGTTTTATTTTAACTAGAGAATTAGTGAGGGGATTTATAAAATATTCAACATTTGTTTTGTGTTTTGCCAAGAGAGAAGTGATCATTTTTATGCAGTAGAATTGCAAAGAAGACTTTCTCTCTTTATACTCACTAAGTTGCAAAGGTAAGAAAATAACCTATATCAAATTTATTCACTCAGTTTAATTCAAATTTACACATTTATAGGTGATATTAACATTGGCTTTAAGTAATAATATTTAAGTCAAGAAACAGGAGTTTATGGATGACTAAGAATTTTTCAGTTTTAAGGAATAGAAATAAACTCTGGTTAAATCAAGGATACAGGAAGTTTTTATAGGGCTATGATTTAAGTAATAAGATGAAAGAGGAAACTGAATCAGCAGTTTCAGCATCTCCAGAGACCTCTCTGGGATGCTCTGATACTGAGTGTCCCTCTGCTCCAGGGTATCATTACAGGGTAAGTGGGGTGATGGATCTGGTTTGGTCCACATGCATCCAATAAAGGGAGAGTTCCTGAAAAAGCTGTTACTAAAGGAAGTGGTGATGGATGGTGGATTACAAAAATGGCATATGTCCTTTACAGTAAATGGTCAGTTTCCAACAGAGAAGAGAAATTATCATGAAAGCATTTACAACCATATGTTTTTAATTTTGGAAAGCAAATTTCCATTAAACCACAATGGATTTTAACATTAAAAGGCATTTTGAAAAGAAATTACATTCTGTATAACAACTTAGTTTCTTATGCTGCCCCCAAAGCAACAAGAAGATAGTAGGTAAGAAATGTTGCATATTTTTTGACTTTGACATAAAGAACTTTTAAACAGCTGTATCTGATAATATTCATTCAAATTGCCTTCAGTGAAACAGACAGTACATAGATCAGCAATTGTTGAAGCATCATAAAAGAAAGGGAATGATACCTGGCCACTAAGTCATAGGAAAGGACCAAATGGCAGCTCTTTTGCCTAATGAGATGTCTAGCTTTATTTAGATTCTTATGGATTAATCTGGGGGAGGTAATACCATGTAAGGGAAATTAGCAAATAGAAAGCTTTCATGAGAAGTGAAAATTGTACTGAAAGAATCTTAAGAGATAAGGGTCTAACAGTCTAAACCAGGAAAGGGCAGCTTTGGAGGCAGAATGTCAAGAGTAGATTTAATGCAGGGACCTCATCTTCCTTGTTCATTTTAACACCCAGATCCCAGAATAGTTGTTACATTGAAGGCATGCAATAAAAAATGCAATGAAATGAATGAAATAATAAATGGAAGGTTGCTAAAACACACAGTGCTAGGGATCCAAGTGTGATCTTCTAGCCCTATCACTGAAACTAACTAGCTGTATGGCCATGTTCAACCTTGACCTTTTCTAAGACTAATTTTTAGATGATGAGGTTGAATTAGAGCACCTCCAAAGTCTTCCTCGGAGAAGTTAATGAGCAGCATAATCATCATACCTCAGGAGTTCTCCTCCAGCAGCTCTTTTAAATGCCACATGTCACCAGGCACAGGCAAGTTCAAAGCAAGCTTACATAACTAAGGAAACATAAAATCTTCTCTCACTTTTTCCATCCAGGTGTGGTCCCACTTTCCTTGCCCTCTGCTGCTGATAGTAAAGAGTAATGTATTCATCAATGAGGGCTTGAATTGAGTACCCTTCAATAGTGGACTTTTAAAAATTAGAAGTGTGATGTGGCTCTCTGAGTAGAGGCTTCTGTTCAGCTCTTTGTGTCAGAGAATCCCATGGTTCTAGCTAAGTGTGTTTGCTTTTTCCACTTCTTCTTCCTAACTCTGCAGGGCATGAAGTCTCCATTGGTCACATTTTCCTATTTCTTTGTAAGTCTGGTAATTTTGGATTGTGTCTTGGTCATTGTGAATAATATGGCATAGAAACTCTTCTGTTATGTTCCTCTGGCAGGTCTTGATTTTTTTGTTTTCACAGGCAGTTAACTTGATTGGACTCAAACTCCAAGCACTGTCTTCCTCCTGGTGGGTAGCAGCCAAAATCTCTGTTCAGTTCTTACAACATTAGCTGTGCCGCTTGTGATCTGTGTGCACGGGAGGGGTTCGGGACCAGTAAGAGCTTTGTGTGGGGTTGATATCCCAAATCTGCAGCTCCCCATCTGAGTGTCTCCTTTCAGGGATTTCCGCCCATCACTTTCTAGCTGCTGTAGTTTCCCTGAACTCTGTCCTCTGATTCCTCAAGCCTGGAATACAGCAGGTGTCTATGTGGCAGGTGACTAAAGCCTGCTCTCAGGTAAAAAGCTTTAAAAAAAGAAAAGGAAAGAAAAAAGAAACTTGAACTTCACACTATACTATTTGCTTCCTTTTGGTCACCCTCCAGTTCCTCTAAGGTGTTGTTTTGTGTATTTTGTTCAGATTTTATGTAGAAATATTCAAGAGGTTTGTCAGTGTGAGGTATTTGGCTATAACCAGAAGGGGAACTGCTGAGGTGTATCAAGGTTAATTATTTCAGAGTATAACTAAAGCAATGGATTTGAAAGGAGTAGAGAGGAAAGTTTTTCTCCCTCTCCAGAGATGTGCCTACATTTTGTATATTAGTACTGTTTCAGATTGAGCCTCCAGTTTTGGGGCTTTTTCTTTGTTATAAACAGAAAGTAAGACAAAGAAGAAGAAACCGCTGGGAGGACCAGGTTTCCCAGGTCTCTGGAGCAGAAATTCACAGGGAGTTCCATCCAGATCTGTAATGTTTATGAATCAGATAAAAATGTTTATGAATTACAGATGTTTAACATCTGTAATGTTTATGAATCAGATGGAAGTGGTGTAAATATACCCAAACAAAAAAGGTAGATGAATTGTCTCTTGAGTGCACCTGGTGTTCCCTTTATATCTGTGAGGTGCACTCATGAACAAGGGTCATTTGAAAAGTCAGACCTTCACAGGCTGTGCTGAGAACGGAAGAAATCAGGTATCTGGACTTGGGACACTGGGGACCACAGATGAACTCAGGCTGGTCAGACACGAAGGGTAGAGTGAGACCCTAGTCATTAGCCATACGACCTTTAGGCTAAGCTAGGACACTTTTGGGACTAATAATAATTACTCGAGGATGATTGGTTATAAATTGGGAATGTCTTGGACAGTGTGACATGCGATCATCCACTCCTAGGTTCATTTCTATTTCTCGTCTCCAACCCTCCACCGAAGCAGCAGGGGCCCTCAACTCAGAATGCGTAGCTCTTCCCTGCAACAGCCCTGCTTGGTTGACCCTACCTCTGTGCAGTTGCTGATGGCTTCATTTCTTACCTTTGCCATGTCATAGCCTTCTGTGGACCTGGGGTCCGTACAGACCTCTTGTCTCTCTTCCTATGATTTTCTCTCTACAGGCTGACAAGAATTTTCCCCAGCAATGAACGCTCTCACTCATTTCCTGGACCAAGGAAGCTGAAAGCTTGAGTTAAATGCAGTCCTACCTTTTCAAAATTTCTCCGCTAACCATTTACTGGGGACAATTGGTGCGCATTCGTGTCTTTACCATAATGTGAAAAAACATGAACTAAGGCACAGATACCAGAAGTGAAATTGCCTCTCTTATCCCTGATGATTCCCAAGGGCGGTTGCTTAGGGACCACTACTGCATTTCCAAATTGTGGATCTCCATTTACATTACACCCTAATATTCTCCAACCCTGGTAAATATAATCCTCAGTCGTCTTTGACTCAGCCTAGAATATTTTACAATTTAAACAAAGAAAATTATTTGAAATTTATTTCTGTTAACAGGTTGTAAAATGCAATGCAGTGTTTAAGTAGTTTGCACATGTTCATAATTCCTTGGCGTCCCTAACTTTCATTCTGTGGTGGCTGCAGACCTACCACAGCAGAAGAGAACAAAGAGCTTTAACCTTTGAAAAATGTAGAGTCTTATGATAGCAACAAAATTCAAAGAGACATCTAATTAGAATACTCGTATCAGCCAATTTTTATTCCACTTCTGTTCTGTATAATTTCCCAATTATGCTATTTCATTCAAATTATTTTATTTTTGAATTTTTAAAGGATAGCAGTTTAAAATCTATTTATTCAGAAGGGGCATTAAAAGGTCTTCAAATTCTTCTTAAGCAACGATACTTTTGACCAAACTTTTAATTGAGCTCTTTTCCCACTTGATTTTACTGCAGATTTTAGTACTAGAGCTGTGATCTCCTGCCTGGAAGCTATTGCTCATTCAGCGCACTGTTGATAAAATGAATGAGGAAGCCTCACGGGGGCATGAGGCACTCTTTTTCTGGGCACGTATGGGCGCCTCCCTACCATGGCCTTATATTCAGGAGACTTGTGCATTCAGGTTATTGGCTTGGCTGCAGACCTTTTGGTTGACCCTCTGCTGTAGAAGTTGATTTAATATTCTGAAAAGAAAGACGCAATGAGAGAGAGGACTGGAGTAAAATCTCCAATAGAACGGGAAACAAAAACCAGACAGACAAGCTGGTCTCAGTTACTTCTCAATTTCCAAATCGTACAATTGCCAGCAACCTCCAGAGCTCAGGCTTTGGGGTCAGATGACCTGAATCTTATCACTGACTCCATCACTTACCCTGGGGGTCAGACGCATTATCTGAATTGGTGAAGCCTTGGTTTCTTACTCTGTAAAATAGAAATTTTCACAGCAACATATTGGGGTTAAATTAGATTAAATAACGTAATGAATGTTACATGCCTGTGCCTGCCATGAAGTAATGAGAGACAATATATATTAATAACTGGACAAGGGCCAGACCACATGTAAAGACAGAACTCTGACCCACCGTCTGTCACAACCAGCCCAGGAGGCCTTCTTGTAGGAAGTCAGGCCACTATCTCTAGTGACTGATCCCGGAAACCAAACGATAACTCCTGGAACCATCTGCCCTAAATAAGCAGCTGCCCCAACTTTTGTCCTGCTTCAAATTTAGGACGAATGAGAGAAAGCAAAATGTGCACCCCTAACCAATCATACAGGATGCCCTGCTTCTACTTAGCCCACCTCCTGCCCCCCCAGGACAACAGCCTCCAATCAGGGCACACCTGCCCTGTCCCTTTTTTTTTTCCTGTAAACCTTTCCCACTCTTCTGCCTGCCTTTGAGTCTCTGCCAAAACACAAGTGATGGTGAATGACTCCCTTGCTATGGCAAGCTCTGTATAAATAGCTTGTGTCTTTCTCATGTGGATCATCTTTGTGTATTTCCATAGTATTATCCAATAAATATTATGAATTACAATAAAATGATTGTTGAATTAAATAGGAAATCAATGAATACATCTCCAGACGACTCAGACTTATATTAACTTAACTCATTGTATGTTCCCATTTCTCTTGATTTTACTAGAATTATTATCTTAAATTCATTTCACTTTGCTTAACCTTGATCTTCTAGGTAAATTATTGATGGGGATTTTGTCCGGTTTACATGCCCTGTTATTGGCTTGCTCTGCTGGGTAACTTTACAGTGAATCTGCCTTGTCTCTTCTAAGATCCCAGCCCCCTGACTCACTGTCTTGAGATGGAACCACATGCAGGAGGGGACAGTGGCTTCCACAGCAGACCGGGTCCTATCCGTTGCTTCTCCTGATCTTTTAGGCTTGTCACAATGCTCAGGGGGAAATTGGTTTGGGCTCTTGAATATATTCTTCACAAAGCCCTGTGGGTTTCTCGGCTTAGTCCCTTGTAGTTGTAGAGTTGTGTACAAATTGATTCTTTCACGATTCATTCCAGTATTTCTAATGGGTATTGAGTTTGAGCTAGTCATGTCTAGATTTCTGAAGCTTTTCCTTTTAGAGATTTTTTCCTCTTATGTGAAGAAAATGCAACACTTTTCCACCCTTTATCAATCTCTTGGAGCCTATCTGCTTTTGCAATAACTGCTGAAAACCCAGTAATTAACCTCCATGATCACAATTCTTAGTGGCCCCATGGTTATCTTAGCTATAAATGTTCTCGGTGACACTATGGAGATGAATCACAGATACACACGTTGCAGAAGACACCCCATGTCTGACCCTTTCTATTCTGCCACCTCCCGGCTTAGAAACATCCAGAATCTGTAGGCCTAGACCTCTGACCAGCTGTAATGCACAACCTCCTATGAACAAGATCAAAAAACAATTTAGTTATCATGTAATCTGTTACACAAACTTCTTCAGTCCCTAAACACACAGGAAAGAAAGACAAAACAAAACAAATCACTGAATGTGGTTTCAATAGTGTTAATTAAATGGGGATAAAATGAGGATAATTTACAGCAGTAATTTAGTTAAATTGTTGTGCTTAACAATGGGTGGTCTGGCACAGAGCTAGTTAGAAGTGGAAACAATACAGGCTGTAATTTTACTGTTAATTTCAGCCTTGACAGATGCTAAGTTTAAGCAGAGGAAGTCCTGGTCAGGGGGGAGAGAAATGACCTATTTCTAGCTACCATGAAAGTCATTGATGAGAGGATATAGTTACATGTTCGTTTTTTTGAATAGTTACATACTCATTCAAATGAAACATAAAGAACCCAACACTGGATGGGATCTGATGCAGGATCAATAAAGACTCTTAGTACCAGCACATGGTGGAGGTATTTTTGTGTTTATAATAATCATCACTGGCCTCCCTGGGGTCATCAATATCCTGTGGAGAAATTAGACACTGTTCTGATTTCCCGTGATGAACACAGTATCAAGGGAAATAGTGATGCAGTATCTGAAGCTCCGTGCAGGAGTGAGCCTTCATCAGGGTTTCTGTAAGTCATTCCCCCGTCCACATTGCACTTCTGGAGCCCCTTCTCTCCCGGTTCACCCCCTGCCATCCTCCACCCACTCTCCTACCAGGACACCCAGGGAACACACACTAACAGCACCGGCAGCTGTACCAGAGCCGTTCTCCAGGGGCTCATCTGACAATCCCGTGAGCACGGCCACACGCTAGTCAGACAGTGTTTGAGGACTTCCCTCCAGATTGCTACCCCCTCTTGGCATATAAACATTACAATTTTACATACCTCTAACCCATATCCAGTGTCAGTTATTAAATAAAAAATGAATCTCTTAAAATAGATAAACAGCAAGGACCTACAATATTCAATATCTTGGAATAGTCTATAATGGAAAAGAATATCTTTCGACCTATCTAACTGAATCACTTTGTTGTACACCTGAAACACTGTAAATCAACTATACTTCAGTTAAAAAAAGCCAAAAAATGAATATGTAACTATGTCCTAACCACTAATTGAAAGAATTGTAGAAGACTGAAATTGGTCTACCCAATATTTATCACCACTCTGCCATTTCTAAGGAAACCCTGATTTTGTTTGGAGTTCAGCTAAAAATCTCAATTTCCTAGGCTTCCTTCCAGCTAGCAGTGACCATGTGACAGTTCTGTCTAGTAAGATATAATCAGAATCATCTTGGGTGAGACTTTTCTCCGAGAAAAAGGGAAAGACTTAGCTGGCATACTGTTTGGCCCTTTCACTCTCATTTTTGCTGCCTGGAATGTAAGATGTGGTGCCTAGAGGTACAGCAGCCATCTTGTGAGCATGAGGATGAAAGTCACAGGCTAAGGATGGCAGAGCAGGAAAGTAGAAGCCTGGTTCCCTGGGGACAGTTTGTAGATACTCTTCCCATTCAGGACTGCATGCCTCTAGCCTTCACATATCCGAGAGGAAGGAGATTCAGATAATTAACTTCTTTAAGTTTGTTATTTGCAGCTAAAGGAAACCCTAACTGAATACTGAATTTTCAGAATATTCCAAGGGAAAATTGAATGCCAGGAACCTTAGTAAACACCATGAAAGATACCAACAAAGTTGGGCCATAGGCACTTTTGAGAGACAAAACAGAGAAAGTAACCCATACACACACACACACACACGCATGTGCACACACACACAGAAGCACGTGTTTTTCTTGTTTTCTTTTGATATTCAATCACTGGGTACTAAGACTTCACATTGGAAAATACTTCAAAAATATTAAAATAGTACATTTTTCTCTTTATTCCACTTTTCAGTAAAAACAGAGGAAGGATGGCGTTAAAGTTTCCCTAGAAATTTTGTATCAATGCCCAAATTAGAAAGAACTAGCACCCTGGTGGTTTTCTTTATTGTCTTATGGCTGGACCAAGTGACTTTCTCTTTTGCTCTGTTATTGTAAAATTGCAAAGATCAGTGAACATTGATAATTGAAGCATGAAATGGAGGCCAATTTTATAAATTTGGGCAATTGCCATTGGAGCCAATAATTGCATAACTGCCAGGCTTCCTCTAAAGTTGGAACCAGACTCTCAGATTTCATGAGAAATAAATGAGTTGCTCTACACGAATATAGTGCTTTATATATGTTTAATCTTGTTAAGTCATCAGCAAAATATACTGATCGTGGCTGATCGTGACACAGTCACATAAGGCTCATGGATTCGTTTCACTACCAGAACAGATGAATTTTGATCAGACTGGAAACAACGTGGAACCTACACGAATGAGATTTTGCTTTTTCTTTTCATTCACACTCACCGCCTCTTCTCTAGGCATGTTTTATGAGAGTTGCCGAGGCAGAACACACAACATCTACATGAGGGATTCTGTGTCTCTCCTTTTTCCTTAGTGTCACAGGCCCAATCACTATTCATGGAAAAGAAAGATCTGCAAAATAAAAAGTTGAAGGACTGCAGCTAGGCAGAGTGTTAATAAACAAACAAACAAAATTTTAAACCACAGAAAAGACGTACGAGGAAACTTTCAATAAGGATGACTTTTGATTTGACTCAATCATAGATTTATTTAAAGTAGCAGTTCAAGATACAAAATAACCCTTCAGAGAGCTTAAGCCTTTCAGTAAAGCTACAAGGAGCTGATATTTAAACAATTGCATCTGCCCGATGCCTGATGTCAACTCAGAAGGAAAAGTAAATGGGACCCTAAGGTCACCTTTATTCATTCATCTGAAAACAAGGATGAAGGAATTAAAACAGAAATACAGTTACTACTTTGGAATTGTTTCTGGCACGAGGTTTCTAAAAAATGGATTCTAGGCTTCTGAATTGTTGCCAGTTGATTAGATGGACTTTTATCAAACTATCTGCAAAATTTTAAGTTACAAATAATACAACAGGAATCATCTTTTAAAATAATGATTATCTTCAATAATAATGTCTCAGGTTGAGTTTCCCAGAAGCAGACACTAAGATTTTAGGATGCAAGATGTTCATTTGTGTTACCACCTGTGAAAGAAAAGGGGAGAGGCAGGATTGGGCAGAGGGGAGGTTGTAGGGTGATGCCACCTGAACAAGCCTCCCACCCTGGTAGGAGCTCAGGAGAGGAACTGCCGGCTGAATGGGTCGGGTATTTATCTGCCTCCCGCTCCTCTAGATGTGGGAGCCCAGAGAAGGGCATGGCTGTGGACGAGGCAGCTCCCTGCAGCAGAAGCAGACCCTCTGGACTGAGATCTGTAACAGTTGTCTGTGTGCCAACACACCACCCACCTCTGGGTAGCAAGTCCTTCCTTTTTCTTTAATTAAAAAAAATTTTTTTAAAACATCTTTATTGGAGTATAACTGCTTTACCATGGTGTGTTAGTTTCTGCTTTATAACAAAGTGAATCAGCTATACGTATACATATATCCCCATATCTCCTCCCTCTTGCGTCTCCCTCCCTCCCACCCTCCCTATCCCACCCCTCTAGGTGGTCACAAAGCACCAGC
>NC_041221.1:22297923-22324089 GCF_002837175.3 Physeter macrocephalus
CATGCCACTCTCTCACTTTGTCCCAGCTTCCCCTTCCCCCTCCCCGTGTCCTCAGTCCATTCTCTACGTCTGCGTCTTTATTCGCAAGTCCTTCCTTGAAGAGGAACCTGGGTGGTGCATCTTTGTGCTTTTACCGAAATGAAAGATTCAGTGTTAAAATTCAACAGTGTGAATTTCCCATGCCTCATATTAACCAACAGTTTAAAAGAAAGTGTGCCCTAAATATTACACACACACACACACAAACACACACACACGGTACAAAAACTGTTAGAATTAATAAACAAATTCATCAAAGTTGCAGGATACAAAATCAACACATGAAAATCAGTTACATTTCTATACGCTAACATAAACAATCCGTAAAAGAAATTAAGAAAACAATTTCATTCATAATAACATCTAAAATTTCCTGTACCCAACAATTCCAATGTGTGCTTAATTCTTTGACACCAGCTGGGTGTCCTGCAATTTAACTCAATTCCGACACTATTTACTTGGACATAGCATCAGACCCCACAGGTTAAGGACTCAGTTCTACAGGACTGCCCTTCCCCCACTTCAGGCACCAGTCGCTTAGTCCAGGTTGTTACCTGTGCTCCTGACCAACTGGCTATAGACTGGAGGCTCCCACGACCATCTCCTTGGGTTTGATTAATTTGCTAGAGTGGCTCACAGAACTCAGAGAAACATTTTATTTACTAGATCACTGGTTTATTGTAAAAGGGTATAATTCACAAGCAGCCAGATGGAAGAGATGGATAGGGCAAAGTATGGGGAAAGGGCACAGAGATTCCCTGTCTCTACCATGGGAGCTACTTTCCCTCAGTCTCCGTGTGTTCGCCAACCCAGAAGCTCTCCAAACCCCGTCCTTTTGGTTTTTTATGGCGCCATCATTACTTTGTTATGATTGATTAGATCGTTGGTCATCATCGATGACTGATCATTGGCGACTGATTCAGCCTCCAGCCCCTCTCCCTTCCCTGGAGGTCAATGGGTGGGGCTGAGAGTTCCAACCCTCTAATCACATGGTTGCTTCGCCCCCATCCTTAGGTGAGGTCCAAAAGTCACCTCATTAGCATAACAACAGATACCTTTTATTGCTCTCCTCACTTAGGAAATTTCAAGAGTTTTAGAAGCTCTGTGCTAGAAATGGCACAGAAAATAGAAGACCAAATACATATTTCTTTTGATAAATCACAATATCACAGCATCAAAAAGAACAATAGTTAGAGATAAACTTAACCAAGAAGGCTAAAGAATTGTACAGTTTGATCCTTGGACAACTAGAGGGATTGGTTCCAGGACCCACCTCAAATAACAAACCCTGAACATGCTCAAGTTCCACAACTGGCCCTCCATATCTGAGGTTCCACGTTCATGCATTCAACCAATGACAGATTTGTAGTACTGTATTGAAAAAAATCTACATGTAAATGGTAAGTATACAGTTAACTTCTTCCACCTGGTAGGGACTTCAGTATCTGCAAAACAGCTCAAGGGTATGGCTCGGAATATCATCTACAGCCCTTGAAGAGGAACTAAGGGTTCTTGCCTTTGTTTTATGGCTAAGCTAGTATTATTTTGTTTCGCTTGACTGTTTTCCTTTGTTTCTGCATTTTCTCACTTCTCTGATTAAATTTGCTCTTTAGAACTCGGGGAAGGCCTAGGAGGCTAAAGCTTTTCTACAAACAAGGGGAGGGGGACATGGGGGTGGGGTTTGCCCCTGAGAAGTTTACACAGTCTGTGTGGTTTCAGTAGAATTTTAAGGAATGTTATGGTGGGGAAAAAGATCCATATGAGTAATGAGAGGGATGGGGTAATGAGAGGAATATATAGTGTCAAGGGCTTTGCTTTTTGGAGAGAAGATTCTTGAGTAATTTTTAATGCTGATGAATAGACAGAGAAGGTGAGGTTGAATATACAACAGAAAGAAGGTAATTGATAGATCAGGGTGCCTAGGAAGTGAGAGGTTGTGTGGATGAGCCCCTGAGCACTGGGGGAGAAGTTGAAGGTAACAAGACAGGGTTATTTGTTCCTGGTTAACAAGGGGCAAGAAAAAAAAACCAAAAAACTGTGAATGGAAATGTAGGTGAGTTTGTAGAACTGATGCTAGAAATCTGAGCTAGATCAATGGCTAATATCGCGGAGAGTTTAGAAACAAGAGCTTCTACTGAGAAGTACACGGAACTTTTAGGAGAAGGGGAAATATTTGAAAGAATTATCACAGAGAATGGGAAAATGAGTTGGTTAGAGCCTAGAGATGTCAATGAATTGTAAGGGAATGAAGTCTCCTTTCCATTCTGGTTTGTTTTACTCTAGAGGGAATTTTCTCCTGCAGATTTCTATGTTCACCATAAAAACATACCATCTTGTTTCTTCACAAAGTTTTGTAATGATTGTGAATGAAAACATTAGGAAACTCCCCTCTGAATATGATGTGGCTTATCTCTCTACTGATTATTGCTTTTCCCATTTACTGTGTCTTTAACAACCTGGTAAAGTTAGATGGATAGCCCAGAGGTTTTATAAACACATACATAACAGACACAAAACCTGAACACATGGAAAAACTAATAATAATAATACATTTCAATCCCCCTACTTTTGCCTGGGAATAAAAATGACAGGAAAAGTCATGTTTGATCTGCATAATTCAATGTATAATAAAAAAAGGAATGAGTGGCAAGACAGTTCAAAATAGTAAGAATAAGCTGCATTGCTGAACAACTTTATAAAAATATGACTGCTTACATTCCAGTCAGTAGTATTCTAACTTTCACGTGGCCCCTACTTTTTATAATTGTTGATTTATGATTATTTGGTTCATGTACCAAGGAGACTTACATAAACTCATGTAATCACGTCTTCGGCTGTGGGGTATCTGTTCTTCACTTACTACATTGTCAGACTTTAAAGGAATTCTGGACACAAAATTTTCGTCGGGTATGTATATTCAGAGCATGTTTTCCACTGTGGCTTTTCACTTTCTAGTATTCAACAGAAGTTCATAATTTTCACGTTATCTAATGTAGCAATATCTTCCTTCATAGTTAACATTTATTGTGTTCTATTTAGGGACGTTTAGCCTATTCCCAAGGTCAAAAACTATCCTCACATATTACTCTGTAGAAGCTTTATTGTTCTTTTATCACTTATAACTAGAATCTACTTGGAACTGACTTTCGTCTATGGTGTAAAGTTGAAGCCAACATATTTTTTTCCATGAGAATGTCCATTTGACCCATCATGAATTATTCAAAAGACTGTTCTTTCCCCCACTGTGGGTAAATCTTCTTTCATATTTTTCGTTTTTGTTGCCCTGTATTTTCATTCCCTAGCTGTTTCAAAAACAATAGAATATTATTATTATTGTACAAAGTCCATATTCTTTTAGATTTACCCACATATTTATCATTTCTCTTGTTTTTCATTACTTCTATTGTCTTTATTCTTCCTTCTGGGATCATTTTTTAAAGGGGGTATCAATACAAACTCTACCAGATTTTATTTGTCTGAAAATGTCTTTATTTTACCTTTATTTACAAGTGATATTTTTAACGGGTATATATCTAAAGTGACATTTATTTTCTTTCAACACTTGGAATATTGCATTCTCAGATCTCCTGGCCTAACCTGTCTCTGTTGAGAAGTCTTCTTCTCTTAGAAAATACAGGAATGAGTGTAAGGGATATATGGGGCATGGTGAAAAGATTTAACATATATTGAATTGGAGCTCCAACACAGGAGAAGAGGAGAAATGAGGATAAGCAAGATTTCAGTAATTAAGACCTAAAACTTTAAAAAACTGATGAGAGATATCAAGCTATAGATTAAAATATACAATAACTCCTACACAAACTTTGAATGAAGAGAAACAACCAAGGGTTAGCATGGTAAAATTGACAAAAACTAAACAGAAAAATCACAAAAGAAGTCTTTGATGTGAACACACACACATGCACGCACACACACACATACAGGTAGTTATTTTTGTTTTTCCTCAGCCTTTCTAGTTGTTCTTAATGAGGGAATTGTCTGCAGCAAGCAAATGCCCAATTACCAAAAATAAGAAAACACACTGATAGCTTTTTAAAAAATACAGCCAGGTCAATATGAAGTCAAATAATAGAGAGGTACCAGGATCATTTAATACACACACTACTTTAATGCATCCTTTATCCCTTCGTCCACAGAACTTACACTAGCTCCTGCAGTGGAAGGACGGCAGGTCCACAGTGAGTAAGGAGCAGGCAGGAGGCTCATGCTACAGCAGAAGAGACCAGGCCTGGGAATCAGAAAGTCTGGCTAGAAGTTGCCAAGTGTGAGCTTTGGACCCGTGGTGGAATCACCATCTTTTTCCCCTCACCTATGAAATACAGCCAATAACTACTCTTCCTTTTCCATGGTATTGATGTGCTCATCAAAATCAAAATGAGGGACTGATATGAGCTCTATATAAACCTTGAAGAAAAAGGGAATTTATAACTATGATTTTTCTCCTTATAATTTTGTTCTTCAGCATAGAAAACAGACATATCTATATGAGTAAACAAAACTAAATTTATTATTTGAATAATTTTCTATTATTTATAGAACTAAAGCTACTTAAGATGCCCATTTCCCCCCCATTCCTCAAATGTACATGAATTGTAGGGATCCAGAGAGAAGAGAAACTATTTTGACATCACTGACCCTAAGCTCGGAGGCTTAAGTTGCAGTTGGCTCTGACCAGTCAGAAAATGTGAGAGACGCTAAGATTATCTCTATTCCAGGTCTGTCTTCCGTTTCCTGAGAGAGGGCACTTCAGGAGGGCGTGGTGTCCCAACAAAGTCAGTGCTGAAGCTCTTGGGAAGTCTGAACCACGTCCATCGGTACCTTGGGAGGATCCAGTAGATTACTGGATGGGAGAAAATCACTCATCTCTTTCGAATGAGTTGATTCTTAATCATTTATCAGCTTAGCCACATTTCAAGTTCCAGAGAAGAGACATAATGCAAATACACAACATTATCAGTGTTGTCACTATCAGTCTATTTCACATAGATTTGGTATAAATAGGATCTTTAACATTAGCAAAATATAGCAGTACTACTGGCTGGATGTAATGGTGTAAACTATAATTTATTTTTATATGCACATGGGTGAATGAAAGATGTGTTACAAAATGAATCCATCACTTCACAAGTTGAAAAGAAAGGAATTTATGGAAACATTTGCTGTGAAAAAAATCACTTAAAAAGGTGAGGAATTACAGAAGGCTTATATGGTCCTTGTGAGAGAGCAGGCATCCTCCCTTCCTGTCAACTCTTGAGAACAGAGTATTATGAGAGCAGATAAAAACTGAAAGAGAGATACTTTAAGAGATATTAATAATAAAGAAGAGATGACAGGTTGAAATGTGGTAGTGATTGAAACCTAAAAGTATTGTAATTCCAAATTCTGTTGGTTGGCATTTTATTGGAAAACTCTATCTGGATTTACTGATGTTTCTACAGTGTAAAGTTTCTTTCATAACTGCTGTCCTTGGAAAAATGGTCAAAGTGCTATTTTTATTGTGTTGAAGTTAAAGTTGTGAAAACCTGCCATTTCTTATAAACTAATAACACACTTCTCATTAAGGCAAATGAAAGAAAAAGAAAAAAAAGAATATAAAATCAAAGTAGAGATATAATTAAAATAATTAAGATAACTTAAAGGGAGAAAATATAAATATTTCTATGAAAGGCACATAGAAAGTAGGGAAACTTTAGAAAAGTTCCAGAGACAAATAACAACTTATGATATTGAGGTTGAAGTGTAATCACAACATGTTATTAGATTCAATTAATATGTGAGAAATACAGTGGTTAGGGAAATTGTTTACTATTGAGTAAAATAGTAACCATTTTTCTCTTCTATCCCTAAGCAATGGGTTGCCTTCATTTCTTGCTGTGAAATTGGTGGAATTACATTACTCTTCCTGTGAGAATAAGAAAGAATTATCAAAACACTTCAAATCGACTTGCTAATGATTTTCAAAAATTATCAGCTTATAACACATATACATGGAATCTACAAAAAAATATGGTTCTGACGAACCTAGGGGCAGGACAGGAATAAAGGCATAGACATAGAGAATGGACTTGAGGACAGGGGGAGGGGGAAGGGTAAGCTGGGACGAAGTGAGAGAGTGGCATGGACATATATACACTACCAAACGTAGAATAGATAGCTAGTGGGAAGCAGCCGCATAGCACAGGGAGATCAGCTGGTGCTTTGTGACCACCTAGAGGGGTGGGATAGGGACGGTGGGAGGGAGACGCAAGAGGGAGGGGATATCGGGATACATGTATATGTATAGCTGACTCACTTTGTTATACAGCAGAAACTAACACACCATGGTAAAGCAGTTATACTCCAATAAAGATGTTAAAAAAAATAAATCAACTTAGCCAAAGTTTTTATTTAAAGGTACTCACGTTATTTCATACTTCTCATCATACTATTTCCTTCTTCACACAGGTAGGTGACAATGCAGCCTGGCTGTTATAATAATCTAGGTAAGCAAAACTACCTGGCCATTCTACCTGCAAAATATATCCCAACTCCAACTGCCTCTTTCCCTCCCTCTGGGTCCAGTCTTCCCCCCTCCCCGCCCAATGCCCAGAACGTTTTCCTCCCCCCTCCCCTCCCAGTAGTGAGAGGCCCTCCTCCCCCCTCCCCTCCCAGGAGCCAGAGGCCCTCCTCCCCCTCCCCTCCCAGTAGCGAGAGGCCCTCCTCCCCCCTCCCCTCCCAGTAGCGGGAGGCCCTCATAATTGCCTTTCCCACACAGCGAGATGGATGATGATGCAGTCTGGCTGTGATAATTTAAGCAAATCTACCTGGCCTTCCTACCTGCAAAATATGTCCCGACTCCACTTACCTCCTTCCCTCCCTCTGGGTTCAGTCTTCCCTCCTCTCATCCCAGTACCCAGGATGCTCTCCTCCCCACTCCCCTCCCAGGAGTGAGAGGCCCTCCTCCCCCCTCCCCTCCCAGTAGTGAGAGGCCCTCCTCCCCCCTCCCCTCCCAGTAGTGAGAGGCCCTCCTCCCCCCTCCCCTCCCAGTAGTGAGAGGCCCTCCTCCCCCCTCCCCTCCCAGGAGCGAGAGGCCCTCCCCCCACACACCTGGTGGCAGGGGTGCTGTCCTTGCTGATCCAGCTTCACCCACCTGCTCCCCTCCTGTGTACTCTGTGCAGAGCAGCTGGAGTGACCTTTGCAGTCCTTGACTGGATCCTGCCGTTCCCCTGTGACAGCCCTCCATGGATTCCCATTGCACGTGGGTTAAAATAAACAATCTCTCATATGCCCTCTCTCCACCCCAACTCCTGACACCCGCCTTGCTCTCTAACGTCCAGCCACGGTGGCCCATTGTCTTAGCTGAGGATGTTGGAGAACTTACCCCTCCCCTTCCCCAGACCACCCCAACCTCACCTGCCTCCCTTCCACCCACCCTGCCCATCTCATCACCTGCCCTTGACCCTCAGTCTAAATCAGTCCCCCACAACCCCTGAGATATTCTTTTTCACAGCTGCCTATTCTTTTTATTTATAGGATTTATCACAGTTTAAAATAATACATTTATTAGTCTTCTTTGTGTTTAATACCTGTTTCCCTGCTTGTTGGTGAGCTCTTTGAAGGCAGGAACCAAATCCCTTTGGTCCATAAAGGTGTACTTTGTGCCTAGCATAGGGCCCAGCACCATTTCTCTAAATACTGGTTGAATGAATACATGACCCAGAATCCTCAGTCACTATAGCCCGAATTACCCACGAGAATCCAATGATTCTTTTACGTTAGAATCGAATTTCTCTTCAGAAGTATTGTAAAATGCTTTTGCTTGTTGCTTTAGAATCCCACAAACGTCTGTGAGGTTAAAAGGATAGTTATTCCCATTTTACAGATGAGGAACTTGAGGTCAGAGATAGTAAAACTTAAGTTACCTAGAAAGTGGCAGACTCTGGACTTGAACCCAGTTCTGTTGAGTTCAAGTCCAGTAATATTCTTCACAGAAATGACCTGTTGTTCAGTAAATACCGATCACAGTTTAACTCCTCTTCTGGCCCTACCGTCAAAGCAACACTGTGCGCACCTTGATACATGGGTGAGTCAGAGTCTCCTCAGTAATGTTTACTTCCTAAGCAGCTCCTACAAATTCTGGTGTCCTGGAAGCCTACAAAATGCTAAAGGAAACCAAAGAATAATAATGATTCTCTGCCAGACACTTTGAATACAATTTCACGTTTCTTTCAGCAGTGAAGAGAGAGGTAGAATTCTCTCCTTGCACAAATGGGAAAAACTGATGCTAGAGAAATTACAGAAGTTGCCTCTGGTCACACAACTAATAAATATAAGTGCTGGGATTTGAATTAATGGATCTGTAACTTACTCCAAAGCCATGCTTTCCCCACCGAACAGCATATTAAACCTCAGAGAGTAACCCTTTCCTTGGAGGATGTGTCCCCACATCCCTCCAAGGAAACAAACTACATCGACAACTTAACAAGAATTTTTATATCGCATAAATATTTATATGCACATTGCCCCCTAGATTCCTCAGCAATACTTACTAGTTTTTATACATTTAGGTGCTGATAATTCATATTTTCCCCAGAAAGATGATCATTAATTTTGATGACATGTGAAATAAACTTGAATTAAGGCAAACAGACAGGTTACATTAGTCTGCTCAGGTTGCCATATCAAAACACCACAGATTAGGTGGTTTAAACAACAGAAATTAATTTTCTAGCAGTTCTGGAGGCCAGAAGTCCAAGGTCAAGGTACCTGTAGGGTTGGTTTCTGGTGAAGCCTCTCTCTTTGGCTTGCAGGTGGCACCTTGTCTCTGTGTTCTCACATAGTCTTTTCTGTGTGTGTGTGTGTGTGTGTGTGTAGTGGGAGAGAGATAGAGGGAAAGAGAGATATCTCTGGTGTCTCTTCCTTTTCTTATAAGGACACCTACCACATTGGATTAGCGCCCCACCCTTGTGACCTCATTTAACCTAATTACCTCCTTAAAGGCCCTATCTAACATTAGGGGTTAGAATTCAACACATACATTTTGTAGGAACACAAGTCAGTTCATAACATATGCCCAATTTGCTTGTATTTTTCTTGTTTGGGACTTTCTATGGGTATAACAATTGCCTTCTGAACTGATTGCCTGCATTACTAGGACCTGTTTTCATGATAACAGAGGTTAAAGAGATGCTTCCTGAAACGTTACATAAAAGTAACCGAGCTTTGTGGAGTTTAAGTGGACCATGCTTATCGTGCTCATATTTAAACCCTGAAAATTCTTTCTATGTCATTATATTGGGGAGAGGTCAGCATTGGGGCTATTCAATATTTGTTTCATCACATTCTCATTGGTAAATTTGATTAAATGGCATCTTCAAAGGTTGATTTCATTTTGGAAACATTCTAGGATTTTCGAGAAAATTTTCAATATTCAACATCAGTAACCGATAATTAAAATTAAATTTATTTAAAATGTTTAAATTAGATTCCTGAAATTTGGGCATTGGCCTTTTAATAACAATTTATTACTTCAAATTAATTTGTCACTGAGGCCTTCTGGCATTATTTTGAACTTGCACTCAAAGAGCAAGATGATTATTCAAATATTTTTCCCCATAGCAATTAAAAAGGACATAGTTTGTGGTGATAACTAAATTATTTTTGACGTGGTGCTTTTAAATACAGAGGACACTGAGGTTAGGAAGATCATTCTTGTTTCTATATTATCAGTCTATATACCACCTCATTGAGGAAATTGTCTCAATTCAAGAAATAGTTCTAGAATGTCACTTAACATGCTGGTACTGCCAAGGACATATGACCCCTGTCCTTTAGTAGCCTACAGTTGAGCCTGAAGGAAAAGGCATGGTCATATATAACCACGAGACACATCCTTTTAGTAACAACACATGTCCTGTTACTAAAAGCCTTTAGTAAGCTTTGCCTTTCAATGGAAAATTTTCAGTCATATTAATAATTCATTGTTTTAAACACTGGATAAAATGAGATATTCAAACACAGAAAATATTCAAATTTACTTTAAAAAATTGTGACCAATTCCTGGTATGATATTTGGTTTGCTAACTATTGACTAATTAGTTCACTGTTTTAGAAATCTGGGCGCTAAACTGAAATGCTAAGACTATGTATTCCCTCCCAGCAATTAGCATGCCTTGTTAGATTCTGAACTGGTTTCCTATCATTCCGAGAGTAGGATTTAAACCAGCATGTCTGCTCTAGCAGGCCTCAAGGTGCTGAGAATAAAGTGCCTGTGTCACAAAGAAAAGGAAACCCACCCTTTTGTCATAAATACTCGTCAATCTGTTTTGCTTAGTATAGATTATAAATTTCAATCATTTATTCATCATTAAAATTTTGCTGTATTTGAGGGCAAAGGTTAGGTAGTGAGAATAGTACAAAATGATAGGAGATAAGGACTCTTTCCTCAGGAGCCTACAGTCTGTTCAAGGATATTGGATATATACACGCATGTCTATGGTATGAGGAAAAGAGGGCAAGTCCCATCAGAGAGCCTGTACTACAGGAAAGTCAGAGGGAAGAAAGACTGACTGCCTGGAGTGTCAAATTCCTTCTGGAAGGAGGAGCAATGGGTTTGCCCTTGAAGGATCACGTTAGAGTGGGACAGTTCTTTCCCACGCCTGATGTTTCCCTCTAGGTGGAGAGAGCCCGGTTCCTGTAGCACCCTGACCTCTGTTCCCCTTTCCTCTCTCTGCCCTAGGATTTACCACATTACTGAAATGGTAATGGGGAACGAATGTCCTGCTGGCTAAACTCCTCCCTGTTCTCTTGGGAGTGAGCTTACCTGTAGGCAGTGCAGTTCTCCTCTGCTCCTTCATGGTATCCTACCTGGGCAGGTGGCTCAGAGTCCAGAGACCTGCCCAGTTTATCATCACCCATGATTGCGTGGATTAATTGGCAGTCTCATTTGGCCTTTACTTTAATACTTTTCTTCTACCTTAATCTGTAGTAAAACCTGCCAGATGTCCACTGAAATTCATCCTCTCCTTCCGTGAAAACAGGACAGTAGCCAGGCGCCAGGCTGAACTACATTTCCCAGCCTCCTTTGCTGTTGGATGTTTGCTGCTCTGGTGAGGGCGTCTCAACATTGGGTGCAAGAGGTAAAAACACCAAGGCTTTTGAGGATTGTGCGTGCTTCCTCTCCGCTCTTTCCCCTTCTGCTGGCTGGGTGCAGATGCAGACGATGCATTTAGGAATGAAGTGCTACGAGCTGGAAAGATCCTGGGTGCTGAATCACTGTGGGGAAAGACACTGCACATGAACAAAAGCATGTGCCTGGAACTGCGATTTTTACTAAGTACTATGTAATTTTTACTGTGTGTATGTGTATGTATATGTATTTATATATGTGTGTGGTGTGTGTGTGTGTGTGTGTGTGTGAGTGTGTATATAGATACATTTTAGAAGTTCAGAAGTGATTATGGTTCCATCCCAGTTTAGTCCTGTGTTTGCAGGTCCTGTTGGTTTGAGATGCTAGTGCATGGAATAACACAAAGATCACCATGGTGTTCAATACAAAGGCCCCTCATTTGAACAATTTTATCGATTAAAGTAAATGACAAAAATGCAGCAGTTAGGTTATTTCTGCCCTCTCAAAATCACTTCAATTGCTCTGAATTGTCCTGTTTCTGAGATATCATGAGCATTTCGGTGAATTGCCACACAATTGACCCTCACAGCGGCAGGAAATGGCCTGGCTGGGGTGTATTTGTGTGTTCTGCACAGCCATGCCTGCTGTGGCTCTGAGATAGAGGGCTGTGTAATGTCGCTGTTGTGCGGTCAGAGCTGGACAGCTGAAGTCTGCAAAGAGTAGGTGTGAGACCTGGCTCTGCGTCTCACTAACTGCACCACTGTGGGTGAGCTGCTCTGGAGGCTGAAAGTCCAAGAACAAGGTGTCGGCAGGGCTGATGTCTTCTGAGGCCTCTCTCCTCAGCCTGTGGATGGCCGTCTTCTCCCTGTGTCTGCACAGGGCCTTCCTCTGTGCATGTCTGTGTCCTAATCTCTTCTTGTCGGGACAGCAGTTTGCACTGGAGCCCACCCTGTGGACTTCATTTTTACTTTTTATTTTTTTAAAGACCTCTCTCCAAACACAGTCACATTCTGAGAAACTGGGGGTTAAGACTTCAGCATATGAATTCTGAGGGGTTAGGGGGTCACAGAATTCAGCCCAAAATAGGCACCAAGGCTGGACACTGCCTGGTGGGTTCTAGAACCAAATGGGACCAGTGCCCTGGGACAGAGGAAAGGATGGAGAGCTTAGAGGAGACAGGGGTGGATAGGCAAAGGCAGGTCAAATCAGTTGGGAATGGGGTGGGATGGAGGACTCTGGTTTCTCTTTGAGCGGGAGGGCAGTGGCTGGAGTAGTGACAGGGTCCGACTTGGGTTTCAAAGTAGCCCCTCCATTCTGTAGCTAAAAGACTGCAGGGGGTCTGAGAGAGAGCAGGGAGGCCAGCCAGGAGGTGATCACTGTTTGATTCCATCCTAGACACAATAGCGCAGTAGAACTTGGACCACGAGCCTGCAGTGGATGCAGTGGACGCTGGTGAACTGGATGTGGGAGGTGTGAGAAAAAAGGAGTAAAGAATGAGGTTCAGATGAGATGGAAAAGACAGTAGAGGGATTGGTGTGAGCCTCGTGTGGGTGTCCTGAAGACGACGAGATAACACAAGCTGTATTAGTTTCCTATTGCTGCCGTAACAAATTACCACAAGCCTAGTGGCTTCAAACAACACCATTTACCTTACAGTTCCGGAGGCCCAAAGTCCACAATCAGTTTCACTGGGGCTGCCTGCATTCCTTGGCTTGTGGCCCCTTGCGCCATCTTCAAAGTGCGTCACTCCAATCTCTGCTTTTGTGATCAGATCTCCTTCTCTGATTCCGACTCTCCTGCCTCCCTTCTGATTGCATTGGGACCATGCATATAATCCAGGTTAATCTCTCCACATCAAGATCCTTATCTTAATCACATCTGCAAAGTCCTTTTTGCCAAGTAAGTTTCCCTATTGACAGGTTTTAAGAAATAGGATGTATACATCTTGTAGGGAACAGCATTCTACTTACCGTACATAGAAAATCCTTAGAAAATCCTGCCGTGTGCTAAATACCCGCGTGTCATATGCTGTGAACGTCCTACTTTTTGTTAAAATGCAAAGGTTCCTATTCTCTTCTCTCCAACAGAGTCAGCAAGATTTCTGCAAGCCCGCCAGGGAAGGGATTTCATGTTCTCTGTGACATACTTCTATCTGCTCTTCCTGTAACCTGGTATCACACAACTTAGATTAACATTTACGTATGTAATCTCAATGTCACACGTCTGACTGTACTGCATTCAGAATTTATATTAAGCTATAAATACCACCTCTACAAAACCACCGTATTCCAAAAACCTATTAAAACTTTTATGCCACTATATCTAATTGTGTAGTTTTTACTTTTCTTCAGGGATGAGAAGTATTCTTTGACGTCTGGATTGAAATGCATTTAAATCAAGAATGCAATTAAAAATGTTTGATAATAACAATATATGGATGAAACAGCTGCTTGTCAATTGTGATTTGTAAACCTTTTTAAGGCATAGTAGCTAACTGCAATCCAGCCTTTGATTGCATTTTGCTAAACCAGGACTTCTCAACTTGGTTCTTACAAATCATTGTATTCTTGGTTTTACATACTTCTTGCCAACAAATGCATGCTATATGAATGATCATTTTAACTAAACAATGAATTTTCCCATAATTATCTTCTCTTGCATCATTCGGAATAAATTTAGTTGCTCTGTGATAAACGTTGAAGTAAATATCTTCAAATTGGGCCGTTTTGCTTCCCATTTCCTAAGGTTTAAAATTCATTAAATGACTGTTTCTTTTGTTCCTTTCCAACAATAAAAATGAATCTCTGCAATAAAGATACACACTTGTGCTAGCCAATAAATTTTGGCAAAGGATATGTGATAGCGGCATTTTACCAGGAGGATGGAGTCGGAGGGCACCCACCATGGGCCTCTTTCACTCCTACTCGTCTTGCTGAGTGGGTCAACCTCTGGATGCCCTGACTGTTCCTTCACCTGGCCACTTCTCAGGATTGCTGTGTTTATTCAGCTTGCAATTCTGAAAAATGAGATAACGCAGCAAAGGACATAGCACCTGGTGGTCCTTGCCGCACCCGATCTCTCTCTGACTTGGTGGCGCCGGAGGACTAGCTTGCTTCCTACTTACACTAGAAGTGACAGATTCCCTGGGCTCGGGGCTCTTCTTCTCGGTTATGCGCCATTGTACACGCAGTCTTTCCCTGGACTTTGGCATCACTCGGTGGGATTTGGGCCTCAAGGAGGCAGCAGGACAGTGGGCATAGCCCTGCTGCTGCTTTTACTGTGAGTAGGAAAGTTCTTTGTCTCTGACCTTGGGAGTTTTTGTCTTCCGTCAGCATCCACAGAACATGGTGGGCTAACTGATTAGTGTGTCTTCATTTTGGTGGGAGTTCTCCTCCACGTTGCCAAACTGTCAAGGTAGGGTAATGGCCTACCTTACATGAGGACTTGTCCTGAGAGGCCATTTCATCAAAACCTTCCCCTCCGATGGGCCACTTGTCAAGTTGGCATGGGCTGCAGGTGCTGGACATCACCCAGCTGGTTCAGATGCATCTAGTGGCTGGAAGTGGCTTAAGAGAAGAACTAGAGAGTCCCTAACAGGACTTCAGAGAAACCCCCTTACCCAGTCTCCCTCACTTCAAGAAGGAAGAAGAGCCTCGGCCTTCCTTGTGATCGGGAGGGTAAGTACCCTCAGAGCCACGTTCATCTTATATCCCATACAGCCTGCCCAGCAGCAGGAGGGTGGTCCTCCTTTGCCAGGACCACACGGCTGGCACGTGGCAGGGCTGGGAGTGGCCACGCTCTCAGCCACGAAGCCAACAGTCTCTCTCATCACAATGAAGCGATGAATGACGCGTAAAAACGCAAGAAGAATCCCGAAACCCAGCTCCTCTGGTTCATTTACAGAATAACAAAAATAACAAAAGCGATGAGGATTAATCATTTTGATTGGAGAATTTTACTTTGTGGTTCATAAATATACACTTCTAAATTCACAAAGGTATGTCTTCTTCAATTCTGTAATGTCTAATAAGTATTGTCCTGTTCAACTGTCAAAGTAAAGAGAGAAAATGAATTAATTAGTCCAGTCCTTTACTGGGGGATAGATGAGGGGTGACAATATCACGGAGTCGAGAGAGAGGCCCTATGCTTCTGTGGCCACTGTGCCTCGCTGTCTTCAGGAAACCTAGCGTCTAGTTAGTGAGAAGACAGGCACCTGTGTTTAAGTGACACCGTGGGCGCAGGCGCGGACCAGGACAGCAAGGAGGGAGAGCGGGACACACACAGATGCTCAGCTGTGAGGAAACCCAAAGTGGCTGCAGCAGCGGGGAAGCCAAGATGCAGGAAAAACCTGGGAGGGAGGAAGAGGAGCGAGGACAGAGGCACCGATGGGGACAGTAGCGCGCAGCAGTCGGGAGGTGCTACCGAGCGGGGTCTGGACAGGGTGGAGGACCGATTAGGAAAGAATTTGAAGATGAGACCTAAAGACGGAACAGAAGCCAAGGTGAGCGGGAGGCTGAGTATTAGACTGAGCAGACAGTAGTTTTTTAAGTGTAGTGAGGAGAAAAAAAGGAAGAAGAAAAGGTGGAGAAAACAGTAGGAAACTAAAGGAAATTGTATACTTACTGTCAGCCACTACAGTTCTGGGTGTTAAAAATACCATCTAATTTAACTCCCACAAGTCTTAGGAGGGGTAACTTTATCCCCTTTTCACAGAGAAAGAAACTGAGGCTCAGATACTCAAATATGATTAAGTGCTGGCTAATTGGTAGTAGCCAACTTTTTGAATTCCATTTAGGCTTGAATCCTCACACTACTGGAAGTTGGCGGGTCCAGATTTCAAGCAGACCTAGCCAACTCCAAAATGTGAGCTTCTGCCATTGTACGGTTCAGTGAAAAAGTGGTCTGATTTCAGTCCACCTGGCGTTAAAGTGCAGGCAGGTTTGAGTGGGAGAGATTGGAACAATGATGATATTCATAATAATAATAATAGTAACCATAATAACTACCATCTATGGTGCACACAGGTGTGCCAGATACTACCTCTAGCATCTCTCATCCTTTCGGTAGTGACATTATATTCATTTTAAAGAAATAAGAGTCAAAGAGGTTAAGAAACTTGGCCATGAATGACAAAATAATCAAGGCAAAGCTGAAAATTTGAACTTGGATCTGAGTGGCTCCAAAGCCGTTGCATTCAATTCTCTTCACTGCATCCTAGGGTACTATCGACATATCCAGGTGAGATGTCACAAGAGCAGATACACAGTGGAAGTGGTGGGGGTCAAAGCAATCACCTTCCTCAGATGGATGTACCGAAATCAGCCTCACCGCGCCGTGACTCTCCTTGGACACAGCAATAAAACTTCGTTTTCTCTCTCTTCACTCCCTTTACAGTATGGGGAAATGTACTGGAATCCCATTAATATGATAATGAGTCTCTCAGAGTAGGAGAAAGATGGGAGTCCTGAGTGTCTGTTGAAATCACAGTTCTGGTTACTAGCAGGCGAGAGCCATTCTGGCCATGTCAATCCAAGACGGAATTTACGGGAACCCTCTGAGGAGCTCAGAGAAAAAGCTTGACACGGCTTGAGAGCTAGACAGGCATCAAGGTGGATTAGGTACCAGAGGTCATGCCATGGGAAGAGTTTGCTCCGCACAGCATCGACCCTGCCTCCTGGAGCAATATGATTGTCAACTGGCCCACCGCTTGAAGTCACTTGCTCAGGATATAAAGCCCAGGGAGAGGACATTTGAATGGCTGTACCCGAGTCAATTTCTTCCAAAAGGTGCATAAAAACACTTCTGTAACATGGTGCTCCTTCCATAGATGATGCAGAGATTTCACCAGTGACTTCGGGAAGATGTGTACTAGGAGGATAAGTTCCTTGGAGCCATGATCAGACCAGAATCATCATATCATGAAGTCTGAGGAGAAGTATATTCATCCAGAATTTTTGCTGCTGTGTAGTTTGAAAGAGGGCCATGCACATACGTCATTTCCTCTCACTTCTGTAGAGGAGGTCCTATGCAAGGCTTCCAAATGGAGTACGTTTTAAATCACAGCCACTGGCTGATTATGAACAGTGACCCCAGGAAGCTACTGGAGAAAGATACACTATTCTACTATCAATTCAAAGCTGTCCAGAAACCTACTTCCTCATAATGAATCAGATCAGGATGGAAGCACGCTAAATTTAATTATAGTTGAATTTGTGTGGGTGTCGCCGTTCATTTACACACTCACTGAGTCTTATGGAGTAATTTTTCTTACCTGCTTGAGCATTAAAGCCGAGGAAGGGCCAAAGCACAGACCGGGGAAATAACATATTTGCCTATAATTAAGGCAACCTCGTCTCTGGACCAGGTCTCCTATTCAGAGTAAATTTCCCAGGCATAGTCCCCTGGGCCCTTCTCTTTATCAATGGCCAGGTAATTAGAAACAACGTGATTCCCTTAGCCTTGAGGGCCTGTGAACGTGTGAGGGTGTTTCCAGCAGTTGGAAGGACAAACCCTCCTCTCACTGCTTAGTAAGGAATCGGGGAAGCCCTGACACACTCCCTGGAGGGCCAAGGAGCCACTGGCCTTGGTACTGATGGGTTCCATTGCTCAGTAAAATTACCGGGGACCCAGGCTTTCTGTCTCTGCAGTCCCTGGTCCACAGTCCAGCTCCTGCCAGGGCTGGGTCTCTGAAGGTGGAGTGGCCAGGACCTAAGGGGCCAGTGTTCCTAATTCATACTTGAGATGGACACGGCTGCTCCGGGGCGTTCTCCAGGAGAGCAACGAGAAATGCCTCTAAAGCCAGCCACAAACTTCTTATATTTCACTGGTTCAGATGGCGCCATATCTCCACTCCATATCCAAACAGCGGCAGTGGAGATTGGTTGAATTTGATTGACTTAAATTATTCAAGGGGCACACGTGCAGTTAAGAGTGAGTCCGAGTTGATATTTAAAATAATATTCTGAAGTATTGTACTGGTGCCTGGATTAACTAAAAACTTACTTCCTTATAATAATCAGACCAAGTTGGAAACAAAATAAATTTAATTATAATTAACTTTGTGTGGGTGTCGCCATTCATTTACACATTTACTGAGTCCCACGGAATAATTTTTCTAATCTGCATGAGTGTTAAGAAAGAGGAAGCACAGAAAACACAGACCAGAAAAGGGAAATAACACATTTTTCTATCATTAAAGGCAAGCTGGTCTCTGGGACCAGGTCTTCTATTTAGATAAATTTCCCAGATTTTGTCTACTGGGTGCTTTCTTTGTCAATGTACATTGTCCACTTAATTAGAAACAACCAGATTCTTTCTTCTGCGAGTCATTTGGGGTGTTTTCAATCACATGAAACTACCCATATCTGCCTTGAACAGTAAGAAAGAGTCCAGGGCTCATGTGCTGGAGATCCAAGGAACCGTCGTTTCAGTGTTGATGGGACCCACTGCTCAGCCGACTCATGTGGGACCCAGGTTTTCTGTCCCTCTTCCATGCTTTCTGACCTACAGCCCAAATCTTCCCAGGTCTGGTTCCCTGAGCTAGGATGCTCCTAGGACCTGGGACTCCAGGATTCTTCATTCACACTCGGGAATGGGGAGGACAGCTCTGTACACTCTCCTGGGAGTTTCCTCTGGAGCCAGTGGTAAACCTCTCCTTATACCCCAGTGGCCAGAACTGTGCCATCTCTATTCTGGAACCAATCACAGGAAACAGAAATAACTTCAATAGAAGAAGAGAAAAGACATGGTCTGAATCTGATTTGCTTAGGCAGCTAGGAGTAACACTTGCAATTAGGGATGTTATTGAGTTAATATTTAAAATAATGTTTTGAAGCATACTGCTATCTGGAATATACTCAATTAGTAGAGGAAGGAAGGAAGAGGGGAAGGAAGGAAAGAGGGAAAGGGGAGGAAGGAAGGAAGGAAAGAAGGAAGGAAGGAAGGAAGGAAGTTTCTTATAAATCACCTAAGCTTCCTAAGGAGGATATGCCCAATACAATTAGAATATGTCAATGAGGAAAAATAAAGAGACACAGATAAAAATGAAGATAGGTAAATGGAAATATCTACCTAAATATTTATTTCTATCTCTCTCTGTGTATGATAGGGTGTGTTAATTAAAAAAAATAATATCAAGTACTCTTTATTTAGTTATTTTTTGACAGTGTGGGAGCTTTACAAGGAAAGAATAGAGCATCACCACCCCCAACTCCTATATGAGAACTAAAGGGCTTCTTTCTATTTCTAAAAGTCTGAAATATTTGTACTGCCTTTCAGGAGGGTGAGGAAGAGGTGGCAGTTTTTTGCCTCAGGCTCACTAAGGAACACAATTATGCACTGTTCCAAACGGACATTAGTGAGTTGAGGCAGCAGAACTAGAGTGCAGAGAGTGGGGGGGAGGGTGGCGATGGATGTGGGAAGGCTGGAACACGCATCCTTTAGTAGATAAGTGTTACTCAGATTTTCTATTTTCTCTTGTGTCAGCTTTGTATCAGGAAATTTGTTCATTTTACCTAGATTACCAAATTTATTGACATAAAATTTTTCACATTATTTCCTTATTATTCTTTTAATATTTGTAGAATATGTAGTGATGGTCAATCTCTTATCCTTGATATTGAAAATTTGTGTCTTTTCCTTTTATTTTGTTGATCATTATAGAGATATATCAGTTTTACTGGCCTTTTTAAATAACCAGCTCTGGCTTCCTTAATTTTCTCTTATTTGTCCATTTTATATTTCATTTGTTTAAAAGCTTCTTTTTATTTTTTCCTAGCTTCTAAATTCTTTGCAGTTAATTTGCTCTTTTTTTCCCTATATTCTTATGATAGATAATTAATTTTACTTCTTTTTCCATTTCTAATTTAAGCTTTTAATGCTATAAAAATTCCTGCAACCATTGCTTTAGCTATATCTCACAAATATTGGTATGCTATATTTTCATTTTCATTCAGTTCAAAAGATTCTAATTTATTTTGTGATTTCTCTTTGATCCATGGATTATTTCAGAGTGTGTTGTTGAATTTCCAAATATTTGGGATTTTTTCAGACATTGTTCTTATTTCTATTTAGTTTTGTTTTTTTAATATAACATTCTCTGTACAATTCATCACTTTTAAAGTTATTGCAACTTGTTTATAGAATTCTGTGACCTGCATAGCAAGGATAGGTCAACAACAGACCAAAAATGAAATGATATCTGTAGAATGGGGCTGTGTAATAAATGATCGTGTGTCTTATTGGATGGCATTTGGGATTTATCTCATGTCAGGAGGAGATTTTGAAAGATTTTAAATGGAGAATAACATGATCAAACCTATAACATTTTTAAAATAAATGAAAAAATTAAGATAGGAATAAAAAGGACATTTGTAGTTAGTGTTAAAATTTGAGAACAAGATTGTTCTGAAAATTTGTAACAGCAATCATCATAAATTATTAATAAAAATGATATACAATAATCGTTAGATTTAAAAAGAGAAAGAAAACAAAACAAAATTTCTAGATTCCTTAAACAGTACGAGTTAAAGGCATCCACACAAAACAAGTTCTTCTCTTTGAAAATTAATATGTAAAATAAGCCCAGTATTTCAAATTTAAAATCTTATGGCAAAATGAATTAAAAATGAAACAATATATATCTGACTAATAGCCTCGTCTTACAAGCAGAATATCCAACCTTCCCCCCTTGCAAGATTCCAGGTGCTAATCACCGGAGATATGGTGCTCATAAATATGTTACCTGGCAAAGGGATTCTGAAGGCATAATTAACATTTCTAATCAGTTGACCTTAATATAGAGAAATTACCCTGAACTAGCTGTGTGAGTTAGAAGGTCATGACACATGTCCTTAAAAGAGAAAGGCAGAAGAGGAAAGTCAGATATTCCAAGCACTGGGAGAATTTGACAGCTGTCACAGGCTTGGAACATGGATGGGTCCAGGGAGCATGGGAAATCCCTAGAAGCAAAAATAACAACCCCTCAGACAACAGCAGTGAGGAACTGGGGATCTCAGTCCTACAACCACACAGAACTGAATGTGGCAAACAACCTTACGAGCATGGAAATGGATTCTCTCCCAGAGCGCCAGGTAAGAACCCAGCTGGCTTGCACCTGGATTTTTGCCTGGTGACTCTGGTGACCATTGTTGAGCCAACTGGACTTCTGACCTGTGGAAATGAGATAATCTATAGGTGTGGTTTAAGTCATTATTTTCGTGGTAAATTCTTATGCAACCATAGAAAACTGTGGTTAACCAAATAATGAAATTGAGAAAGAACTCCAAGGGAAGAAAAAAGAATACCCCTTCTCTAATGTATAAAACAGATTATTTCTTCTCTGGTGTTCTGCTGGTATTGAGCCCACTGGTTGTGAAAGCTTCATAGGTAAGGAGCCTGGGTACACCTGGGTGGAGATAATTCTGTCCTAGACATGGTGGAGGGATCAAAGGGCTGTTTGTAGAGCAATTGAAGATATCACACTAATCTTTTTCCTGATTACCAGGGTGATATGCCCCTTCAACACTGGGGTACCAAAAGGAGAAGAAACTGTCTTCTCCCAGTCATCCTGGATGCTCCCCTGAGGAAGTAAATGAACAGGAAAAAAATCAAACTGGAGAATGGAAATCTCAGCTCAGGATTAGGAAGCAAATGGTATTCCAGTTTAAATGGGAATAATAGGTATAGAGGAAAGAAAGAAGAAATAGAGATATGCTATCAAGGAGAATTTTTCTTTTTCTCTTGGGATTATAATTTTACTGGAGATATAAGGTGATGAAATCAACAACTGTCTTTTCTAACACAGACTACCTAGAGATGGGATATATTTGACATCTTTGTTTTGTGAAGTGTGCGGCTATCCCATGCAGAATTCCAGTTTTATGTGGATACAAAACAGAGTTAAATGTTAAAGAAACCAATAAGGAAAGTTAAAGTACTGTAAGGAACCCTTTACAAGGATTAGTTAGGGCTTCTTGTTTCATTCTGGTTTCACTGGGTATCCAGAGAGGTTTTTCTCTTCATGTTTCTCACAGGGGGTAGTAGGAAGGCTGGTTTTAAATGCTCCTGAGATTCAGGGTTTCTGCTTTTATGGGTTTCTTTGGGGGGGGGGTGTAGCATGCATTAAGCTTCTGATTTTTACTGAAATTCATTTCATGATCTCAGGATTTCTCTTTCAGTCTCTGTAAGACTATCCAGCTGGTTTTCTTATGAATTTGATTTAACTGGCCATCAGTTTTTTGTTCTTTTCCCACCCTTATGTTTAATCTTTACTACCATTGTATTTATCACATATTTTCCCAATCTTGGGTCAAGCTCGTGTCTATAGCTATAAAGTACGCACAGCTCTATTTAAGATCACAATTACCAGTATCATTGTTTTTCTGTAGGTTAAGTTACTAACTATTTAAAGCAGTTCACTTGTCTGGAGTCCTCACTTCAAATACATGTGCTATTAGCCTGTCCATCATCTTGTCGTGTGGAAAGTGCTTTAAGTACTAAAGCCTCATTCAGAATCCATTAACTAAGAGTTCACAACAGTTAGAGTTTTAAATGCACAAACTCCATGGAAAAGGCAGGTCCTGAAAAATAATGGTAATGCAAATAAAGGGCATGTTCCTCCCAGGAATGACATTCAGTAAGTTTTCACATCTATGTTTTTTTGTTTGTCTGTTTGTTTAAACAGCTTTATGGAGATAAAACTTACATATCATAAAAGTCACTCAAAGTGTACAATTTAATGCTTTTAAAATATACATAGAATTATGCAACCATCATCAACCACAATCAATTTTAGAACATTTTCCAAAGTGGCTGAATTATTTTATATTCCCACTGGCAGTATATGATGCTTGTTATTGTTTGTCTTTTTTTTTTTTTTAACAAAGAGCTAGGAATCCTTTTGAATTTTTTAAAAAATTATTTGTATACAATTTTAACCATTATACTCCATTTACAGTTATTACAAGCTATTGGCTACGTTCCCCATGTTGTACAATACATCCTTGTAGCCTGTCTTATACGCAACAGTTTGTATCTCCCACTTATTGTCTGTCTTTTTAATTATAACTATCCTAGCGGGTATGCAGTATCTCATTGTGGTTTTGACTTGCATTTCCCTGGAGGGTAGTAGTATTGAGCGCCCCTGCAACGGCAGGCAGACTCTCAACCACTGCGCCACCAGGGAAGCCCTTGAGCGACTTTTCATTTGCTTATCAGCCACTTCTATATCTTATTTGGATAAATGCCAATTCAAGTCCTTTGCCCACTTAAAAAATTGGGCTTGTCTTTTTATTATTAAGTTGTAAATGATCTTTATATATTCTAGATATATTATATCCCTTGTCACCAGATAATATATATACCTTATCAGATATATAATTTGCCAATATTTTTTAACCTATGGGTTGTCTTTTTGCTTTTTTTTTATAGTGTCCTTTGAAACACAAAAGTTTAAAATTTCAATGATGTCCAGTTTAGTTTTTCTTTCACTGTTTGTGCTTTTGGTGTCATATTTAAGAAATCATAACCTAATCCAAGATCATGAAGATTTATGCCTATGTTTTCTTCTAAGAGTTTTATAATTTTAGTTCTGAAATTTAGGTCTTTGAACCATTTTGGGTTAACTTTTGTATATGGTGTGAAACTGGGGTCTACCTTCATTCCTTTACATGTGGAGTCCAGTTATTATTGTGATATAATTCACATATTATACAATTTACCCATTTAAAGTGTAAAATTCAATGGCTTTTGGTATATTACATTATTAATCTTTTAAAAATTGTAGTAAAATACATATAACATACACTTGCCATTTTAAACATTTTTAAGTGTTTAATTCAGTGACATTAGTCACACTCACAATACTGTGTAACCATTACCACTATCTATTTCCAAAACCTTTTCATCATCCCAAATAGAAGGTCACAACATAGGCAATAACTCCCCATTCCTCTCTCCTCAGTCCCTTGTAAGTTCTCATCTACTTTCTGTCTCTATGAATTTGCTGCTCTAGGTAACTCATGAAATGGAATCATACAAAATTTGTCTGCTTGTATCCATTTTATTTCACTTAGCATAATGTTCATCCATGTTGTAACATGTATCAGTACTGCATTCCTTTTTGTGGTTGGATAATATTCCAATGTATGTACCACATTTTATTTGTCCGTGGATGAATATTTGGGTTGTTTCCACTTTTTGGCTTTTATGAATAATGCTGCTATCCACATCAGCAAGCAAGTACCTGTTTGAATGCTTGCTTTCAATTCCTTTAGATATATACCTAGCAGTAGAATTGCTGGATCATATGGTAATTTTATATTTAGCTTTTTTTAAAAAATAGATCTTTATAGGAGTATAATTACTTCACAACACTGGGTTAGTTTCTGTTGCACAACAAAGCGAATCAGCCATATGCATACACATGTCCCCATACCCGCTCCTTCTTGAACCTCCCTCCCATCCTCCTTATCCCACCCCTCTGGGTCATTGCAAAGCACCGAGCCTACCTCTCTGTGCTATGCTACTGCTTCTCACCAGCCAACTATTTTACATTCGGTAATGTATGTTTGTCAATGCTACTCTCACTTCACCCCAGCTTCACCCTCCCACCCTATGTCCTCAAGTCCATTTGCTATGTCTATCTCTTTATTCCTGCCCTGCAACTAGGTACCTTTTTTTTTTTTTTAGATTCCATATATATGTGTTAACATACAGTATTTGTTTTTCTCTTTCTGACTTACTTCACTCTATATGACAGACTCTAGGCTCATCTACCTCACTACAAATAACTCAATTTTGTTTCTTTTTATGGATAACATTCCGTTGTATATATGTGGCACATCTTCTTTATCCATTCATCTGTCAATGGACATTTAAGTTGGTTCCATGTCCTGGCTATTGTAAATACAGCTGCAATGAACATTGTGGTACATGACTCTTTTTGTTTTGGAGATTAATCCTTTGTCTGTTGTTTCATTTGCAGATATTTTCTCCCATTCTGAGGGTTGTCTTTTCGTCTTGTTTATGGTTTCCTTTGCTGTGCAAAAGCTTTGAAGTTTCATTAGGTCCCATTTGTTTATTTTTATTTTTATTTCTATTTCTCTAGGAGGTGAACCACGTCTTCTTTATCCATTCATCTGTAGATGGACATTTAGGTTGTCTTCAATTCTTTTCATTTTTTTTCTTTATTCTGATCCTCAGAAGTTATTTCCACCATTTTGTCTTCCACCTCACTTATTCATTCTTCTGCCCCAGTTATTCTGTTATTGATTCCTTCCAGTGTATTTTTCATTTCAGTTATTACGTTGTTCATCTCTGTTTGTTTGTTCTTTAGTTCTTCTAGATCTTTCTTAAACATTTCTTGTGTTTACTCAGTCTGTGCCTCCGTTCTATTTCTGAGATTCTGGATCATCTTTACTATCATTACTCTGACTTGCTTTTCAGGTAGATTTCTTATTTCTTCTTCATTTATTTTGTCTTATAGGTTTTTACCTTGCTCCTTCATCTGTGATATATTTTTTTGCCGTCTTATTTTTTTTTTTTTTTTTTTATGAGTGGGATCGTTTTTCTGTCTTACTGGTTGTTTGGCCTGAGGCTTCCTACAATGGCATTTGTAGGCTATTGTGTAGAGCTGGGTCTTGGTGCTGAGATGAAGAGCTCTGTGAGACCTCACTCTGATGAATATTCCCTGGGGTCTGAGGTTCTCTGTTAGTCCAGTGGTTTGGACTTGGAGCTCCCACTGAAGGAGCTTCAGCCGGACCCTGGTCTCGTGAACAAAGATCCTGCAAGCCGTCTGGGGAGGCAAAACAAAAACAAAAAACGGGGGTGGGGAAGGTCTTGGCTGTAGAGGGCATGGCCTAAGAAAGGGGGAGGTTTGGCTGGTGGGCGGGGCCAAAGCTCAGGACCCACAGGGCTGCAAAAGGGCCTTGAGGCTGTGGGAGGAGGGTGTTAGGTTCAAGGAACAGAAGGGGGCCCGGAGTGACCCCCATCCTTGGTCT